>NW_024425452.1:4410147-4671134 GCF_017311325.1 Ursus maritimus | reverse complement strand
CAAAAAGGGGACACAGGGCCCTTTCCCCTCCTTGTTGTGTACTGCTACGTTCCTTGCTTACTGTCAAACTCCCTCAAACCTCTCAAAGCTTGAAAACGTGTTTGCAAAAACAATCAGAGTTGCCAAAGTTTCAAAGAGTCATAATAGGGTAGCTGACACCATAATAGGTGATTTTATAAAATAAATGAAAAAATTAAAACGCTTCACCCTCGGAGTATTAAGGAATAAAGATAGTTGAGTCATCATTCACCCCCCCCATCTTATTTAAAACAGTTCACGTGCCCATTAACTGGCGTTTTTGCTGTTCACTCAGCGCAAATGCCTCTATCACCCTGGTAGCGACCTGCCACGACCCTCCCTGCCGGTTTTTAAAGCCTGAAAGCCTGGCTTCCTCTCCCGCAGTCGGCACACGGCACAAGGGGCCTGGACGGCCTTCGAGGGCGTGGGGGCGCGGAAGAGGTGACCCGGTGCCAGTTAGGGACCCTGGAGCCCATTTCAAGCGCACAGTGAACGTGGAGGGCTGTAGTAATGTGACTGGGATACGAGGATTGCCCTTTAAAGAGAGGCGCGGGCGACAGAGGGGCACCCAACCGCTGGAGTGGACGTGCGGGGCCGAGGGGCTCAGGCGTGCGCCCTCGCGGGGGCACCACGGGGCTCGGGGGACACTGCTCTGTCCTGCCTTTTTGAGGCTTCATTTTTACCTTCTCCTTCGCCATTCGCTACTCCCTGCCTCTCTTGTGCGTCTTAACTTTTCCCAGTTTTCTCTCCACGTTCCCGCCTCGCCCCCAAATCCCCCCACAAACGTAATCCTCCTCGCCGCGCCCCTCCCGCCTCCTCCACCTGCCCGCTGCCGCTTGCCACCCTGGTGACCCATTCGGCATCAGGCATCACGCGCGAAGACACCCCTCCGTAACCTACTCCTCGACCCTGGCCTACTGGCCTCCGGACCCCGGCGCCGAGGGGTTGCGAGAGAACCCACTTATCGCGACGGACTGGCAGCGCAGCGAGGAACTGAGCTGTCTCCCGCGCGTGCGATTTTTAATTATCTTTTCCGTCACAGGGGAGAGCTCTAACCCCGGGCACCGCCGCGCCGCCTGCGCGCACAGGGTCGAGTCCTCCCCAGCCGCAAGCGGCCGTAAGCCCTCCAAAAAAAAGAGAGAGCGAGACCACACTACATCCATTACTCTCCTACCTTACGCACCCACTCACACCCTCTCGGACACACACTCTCGCCCAGCCACACGCTGACACTCAGGTACACACACACACACACACACACACACACACACACACACACACACACACACACACACCAGGCTGCTTGCTTTAGTTTGGTTTGGTTTGGTTTGGTTTGATTTGGTTTGGTTTGGTTGCCTTTTCGCGGGGCGGTTTTATTTGGGGCATGTTGTACCACTGTCTAACAAAGATCTCTTACTTGTTTTGTTTGGGTTTTTAACGTGTAGGGGCTGCAAAGGAGGGGGAAAGTTAGAGGAACTGGATTATTTCTGTGGTCGGAGGGAGATAGCTCAGTGACTACCATAGCAGTTGATACGCCTGCCTCTTTCTCTGGGGCTGTCCTCCTTCCCAGGACGTCCACAGAACAGGGAACTGGCAGAAAATTTGGAGACGCTAAGTCAGTATTTCAAATATAGGCGACCAGACGGACTTTTTCAAATAAGAAATTCAAGGGCACTTTGTCATCATGTTGGGGAATTTTCCTTTCTTTCTCCATCTCTGGTCTGTTGCTTCTTTGTTTTACTTGGAGGCTAGTGAAATACGCAGGCCTCAGTGGTGGGGTGCCTTGACTAGGGATTTTAAGGGCGATTTAATCAATGGTGAATTATTTATTTTAATTAATCATGTCTGGTCACTTAGCTTTTATAGCCTTCCTTGGGCATCTTCCGTCCATTTTACATTTCAGTTGAACTAATATAAGCAGCTCTTGGAAGTTCCTGGTCTTGGATCCCTTAAAATATCCTACAGTTATTTATAATGTGGAAATGAAATTTTCCACTGAATACCCTAACATCGGTTCAGGTATCTGGCACAGCAGATTTTCAGTCTCCTTTCAAAAATATCCTCTTGCTGAACATTCACACTTTCAGCTGGAACCGACTGAGCCTGGAACTAATGATGTCTTGGCTCAGAAAGCTTTACTTAAAGGAAGAAAACATTTTTACAGACCCCTAAACCAAACCTCTCCTGGTAATAGTAGGCACATAGGAAAACCATGAGATTTTTTCGTATGTGTATTTTCTGCTATAGTTTGCATGATCTCACTCTTGGGTTTAGATTTTCTTCTACCCCAAAATGTTCAGAACAAATCACTCACTCACTAGATTCCTATTCCTACTCGGAAGTATTCATCTTTTCTGTTGTATGTTATGGCATATAAAAGAATGTACTTCTTTTTTTTTTTTTTCCTTGAAAACGTGGCTACTCCGGAAGATACAGGCATATATTTTTCCCTCCATCTCCTTTAATATTTAATAAAACTGTTTTGTAACAACACCTGCCTCTGACTTTCCAGACAAAGAAAATGAGATGTAAAACAGTCAAGTTATTTATCTAGTCAAAGAACTGAATCCCCCAAACCGGAAACATAACCCATATTTCTTCCATTCAGGTTTCATCTTATAACCCCTATGTGTTATTTTATATATGCCTTTTCTTGATGAAAAGTAAAAGAGTCACTATAAAATCTTAAAATGGTTTTCAATGGACCATCTAATAAAGTGGGACCACCTTTCGGATGTGTATTAGAAAATGATGGACACATTGTTGATCCATACATTTTTAACTGTGTTGTATGGGAAAACTTTATAAACAGAACCATCTTTAGAGAGTTTTCCTTTGGACTGTGATTGAGTGAACGCTCCCCAGCCCTTGAAGAAGCAGCATGGCGCTAGACCAGGATTGGCCTTACTATAGCCCATGGGCCAAATCTGGCCAGATGCCTATTTTTGTAAACCCTCAAGTTATAAACAATTTTTGCATTTTTAAATAGTTGGAAAAAATTAAAAGAAGAATAACATGACTTGGAAATGATATGAAATTCAAGTGTCAAGGTCCACAGATAAAATTGTATTGGGACAAAGCTATACTCATCTGCTGTTGTATTTGTCCGTAGCTGCCCTCACCGAAAACAGCAGAATTGTGTAGTTGTGATGAAGATTGTATGGCCTGTGCAAAGCCTAAAATATTTAATACCTGGTTTTTTGCAGAAAAAGTTCACCAATCCTAAAATGAAAGGGATGCAGGACCCTGGTGGGATGGAACGGCAGAAGGGGTAGATATTAAAGAAGGCGTTGGGATTCAGCATGTATAAGCACAGAATAGTTTTGTTTGGTTTTTTTAAAGTGATAAATGCTGCATTTCCCTTCTTTTCTGTATAAAATATTAATCAATTAGGGGCGCCTGGGTGGCACAGTGGTTGAGCGTCTGCCTTCGGCTCAGGGCGTGATCCTGGCGTTGCGGGATTGAGCCCCACATCAGGCTCCTCTGCTATGAGCCTGCTTCTTCCTCTCCCACTCACTCCCCCTGCTTGTGTTCCCTCTCTCGCTGGCTGTCTCTCTCTCTGTCGAATAAATAAATAAAATCTTTAAAAAAAATATTAATCAATTAAACTATTTTTTCCACTTAATAATTTTGCATGTACCAAAACAGAGAAAAGAATGAGGAGTTAGGGCTTTTCTATGAGCTCCTGAAGAACCATTGTCGTACACAGGTCTATATACCAGTACCTTCCATTGCCCTTCGGAGTGGGAGCCCATTAACTGAACAGATGAGAAAAGAGTAAAGGAACTTTCATGGAATGTGAACGCGAAAAAATTAGTGAAGACTTCAATAGGTTTATCCCATCTGTTTTACAGATGATTACACAAGAAACATAAACGTGCTTACCAAGAATTTTCTGTTATATAATATTTTCACAAGTCCTATATATACTTTTAAGACAGTTAGCTTAATAATTTAAGTGATCCCAAAGCTTTTGGACATATTTTTCCACTTTAATCTTTTAGAGTTAAATTCTATATGATCTCTCTAAAGCTCACTAAATTTTTCCCTTTGTCAGTGGACCTCTAATAATTTGAATGGCTGTAACAACAAATGAAATGTTTGTAGTAGAGGGCTTAGCATCAGAAATCTTTCCTGGCTGTTCTAGTTATTCTTCCCACAGGTCATTCGCAGGTATTGTCATAAAAAAGGCTGACACTCGCTACATGATCTTTCAGAAGCACATTTATGGAACATCTGTCTAATTGCTTTTTAGGAATGGCACTGACTAAAGTAACATACATTGTGTTTGATTGAAACACCAACCTACTAAATGGCACCCTATTTACTTGAAGAGACCAATGTAATTTCTAAAAAGTGTCTAATTTATTATCCCAGAGTCAAGAAAAATAAGAGTAGTTTTCTCAATTCGGCCCTTTGGTATTTTGGTGTTGGCTATTGTCCTGTGGCAGTAGCAGAAGTAATGGAATATTATACGTGAAAGTTTAAGAGGTCTGTGATGACACACCTAAGAACACCCTAAAATTAAAGGTTCCATACTAATGTAGCCATTCTTTTTTGACATGCTTGCATATTACCTTCAAGGCACAAAGGAAGTTTGCTGTCCAATTTTATTCCCACTGCCCAAGTTCCTAAAATTTCACTTTAGACTTTGGGTGGGTGGCCTGAACCATCTGTCCCCTCTCCACACCCAGCCATCAGGGTGAGAAATGCAAATCATAATATTCCCAGTCCATCTCACAAAGTACAAAAATCATTTGTTCAGTTGTGAGAAATTCAGATTAAAAACTAGAGAGGTACAGGGGCACCTGGGTGGCTCGGTCAGTTAAGCATCTAACTCTTGATTTCGGCTCAGGTCATGATCTCAGGGTCATGAGATCAAGCCCCTCACTGGGCTCTGTGCTGGGCATGGAGCCTGCTTAAGATTCTCTGCCTCTCTCTCTCTACCCTTCCCCACCCCCCACCCCCCGCTCGGGCTGTCAAAAAAACAGAAACTAGAAAGGTAGGAAAACTGGAAGAGAAAAAACAAAAACAAAAAACAAGAGTCCATCTTGGTTTCATTAGCTGCAGTCCTGGGTGAGACCGGATTTAGGTTACCATCCCAAGTGTGTTGCTCTTCAGGATTTCATATTCAGAAAGTTCTTTCTTCTTACTCTCTAGCCGTGATCAAATTCTACACACAATGATTCTTTTATCTTTTTTGACTTCAAATGATTCCCTTGACTTATCTCTTTTGGAGGGTGGGATCTGTTCTTCAATCACATTCCTGTAGGTCACTATTTTTCTTAAGGATCATCTTTCTTCCCTAAATGTGCCATTATCAACTTATTGCCTCTCCGATCCAAATTCATCGTTTTTTACCTGCTCTGTGAAAATGGATCTGAGCCTTCTAACTGTTTCTCCTTACCCTCTTCCAATTCCATTTTAGAAGAACTGATTCCAATTTTATTTAAAAAAAATATGTTGCAAGCTTAATGCACTTAGAGCCCTATTATCTTTCATTTCTATAATATATCTCTGGTGTTAAGTTACTTAGCTTCTTGTAATAAATTAAATGGGTTCCATTATCAAATCTTTATAGGAGTTTTATGAGACAATCTCTATTTGTGCCACAACAAAAGTAAACTTTCACCAAAGTAGAAAATTAAGACCCCTCCACCCCAAAAAACAGCTTCTTCGGCCAGCGTTCTTTCCTCTGTTGATACAGTTCTTTTTCTGTTAATTAACATCTTTGCCCAGGGAATATATTTATTTCTACACCCTAAGTAAAACCTCTATAGTTTTTGATGACCAGTTATGAGACTTAACCATGACATGTTAATTCTTAGGTGTTCTGAAATAGAGATTTTTCATATGCCTTAAAATCAAATGCCTTACTTGACTCTTCCTAGCAAGTCTCTTTTTTTAAACAAAGATTTTATTTATTTATTTATTTATTTGACGAGAGAGATAGCAAGAGAGGGAACACAAGGGGCGGTGGGGAGAGCTGGAGAGGGAGAAGCAGGCTCCCTGACGAGCATGGAGCCTGATGTGGGACTTGGTGCCAGGACGCTAGGATCATGACCTGAGCTGAAAGCAGCTGCTTAACCAACTGAGCCACCCAGGCGCCCCTCTAGCAAGTCTTAATTAGAATTTTGACCTCAACATTTAATCCAGGTTTATATGTACATGGCTAATCAACAAATCTAAAATCCTATTGGGCGACACTACTTTCATTATCATGAAGTAAGAAAGAAACTGATTAAATGTTCCAGATCTTCATCTGATTTGCTTAGTTTAAAGCTTAGTCTTCTCTAAGATTGCTGAAAATGTGGGTTGTATCTAGTTGTTTCATTGAAAATAGATTTTTCTCCATTTTTAATTTGCAGCAAAGCAAGTGTATCCTTATTGAAGGGTATTACTATGGCGTGCCCATAACTGCGGAAATGGAAAGTACTCGCGGTGTTACAACTTATTATATATCATCATTCAAGATTGAATCATGGCTTCTTTAACGCTGATAATATTGGTTCATACAAAAGTAAATGTCTTTTCACATGAGAAGATGCTCAACATCACTCATCATCAGGGAAATATAAATCAAATCCACGATGAGATACCACCTTACACCTGTCAGAACGGCTAAAATGAATAACACAGAAAACAACAGATGTTGGCAAGGATGTGGAGAGAGGGGAGCCCTCTTGCACTGTTGGCAGGAATGCAAACTGGTGCAGCCACTCTGGAAAACAGTATGGAGCTTCCTCAAAAAGCTAAAAATAGAACTACCCTATGACCCAGCAATTGCGAAACTAGGTATTTACCCAAAGGATACAAACATAGTGACTTGAAGGGACACGTGCATCCCAATGTTTAGAGCAGCATTATCAATAATAGCCAAATTATTGAAAGAGCCCAAATGTCCACTGACTGATGAATGGATAAAGAAGATGTGATGTGTGTGTGTGTGTGTGTATATATATGGTATATACATACAATGAAATATTATGGAACCATAAAAAAGAATGAAATCTTGCCTTTTGAAATGATGTGGATGGAGTTAGGGTGTATCATGCTAAGTAAAATAAGTCAGAGAAAGACAAATACCATATGATTTCATTCATATGTGGAATTTAAGAAACAAACCAGATGAACATAGGGGAGAGAGGGGGGGGAGAGAGAGAACGGGGCAAACCATAAAATTGACTCTTAACTACAGAGAACAAACTGAAGGTTGCTGGAGGGGAGGTGGGTGGGGAATGGGCTAAATGGGTCATGGGTCTTGTATGTGATGAGCACTGGGTGTGCTATGTAAGTGCCGAATCACTAAACTCTGCTCCTGAAACTAATATTACATTACATGTTCACTGACTGGAATTTAAATTAAAACTTTCAATAAATAAATAAATAAATAAATATCTTTGTTCAAAAGTATCTGTGATAAAACCTGAACTGTAAAAAATGCAGTAATAAGGAGAGAATTACTAGAAGCATGATACAGAAGAGCCACAACTCATCTTAGTTAACCCTGAAAACTGAAAGTTTAACGTCTTTCGATTTCTAGCTTTGTTTTGCAAGCATTTACAAACTCCATCACAACAATTCCTTCCAAGCAGAGAGCTGGCAAAAATGTTTCAGTTCAAAACCAAACATTCTATAGAATATTTCTTATTGACAATGTTAAAAATTATAATACTGTTAGAAAAATAGTTGGGAAATGAAAAAAGGGGGGAGGCATATATCTAAATGAATTAAAAGTCTAACCAACTCATCAGTAATTTCCATTAGACATGTATGAAAAGGAAAATTAGTTTTAATTCGTTCACTTTATCCTTGAAATCGTTGTATTATGTGAAAAAGCTACACGGTCCCGATCGTTTTAATGAGGTGCTCAGTTCTCTGGACTTCTCAGTCGGAGAGTATGCAATTTGGAGCTACTGAAAGAAAAAACTTTCAGAAGGTTTATATTGGATTGGAGATTGGTTTCTTCCCTTTGAACTCCCTTCCAGGAGCAGAGCAACAGGACCATATTTGAACTATATTTCTTCTCGGCACGTCTTAGAGGAAAGGGTAGAGCTGCAAAATGGGAAGTGCACTGGGACATCTTTTTAACTAATTCTCTATAAAACTTCGAACAAGGGCTCCAGACCAACATGTCCTATGGCCTCACAAAAATTTCCGCCAGAAGATTTATTCGATAAATCCCTCAAGGCCAAAATGGCCAATATACTCAGCTCATTGTTTCAAGCAGAAAAGGAGATAAAGGAAAACATCTGTGTTCCCAAGTCCCACAGTCTACAGCACTTATTTTTTCTCTATCCTAGGTCACAGTATCACAGGATTGTGAGTTCTGTAATGGTAGGCACTATGTTTGTTCGCTTGAGGATTAATGTGGAGTCACACTACTGAAGAAGTCCAGGAAACACCATCCTTACTATATTCCATGTGTACATGATGTGACAGATTTTCTTGGAGTGGTATAATATGGTAGCCCTAGATAAGCCCCACAGCTAGCATAAGGAAAGCCTAACATATGGTATATATATATAATATATATATATATAATATATATAATATATAGGAAAGCCTAGCATAAGGAAAGCCTAACATATGGTATATATTATATTATATATAATATAATATATATAATATAATATATATTAGCACCTTGAATCAATGTATATTCCCTATTAAGCAGAAACTTGGGTATTACAATAAACTAATCTTCCTCATCATTTTCCAAGCTTTGTTTATCACCTAATTCTACTAATGTTACTTCCTAAATATCATTCCTACCTATTTTCTTTCCATCTCCAACACCACTGCTTTCATTCCAGCCTCTACCATCTTGAATCTCAACTGTAATAGACTTCTAACTAGTCTCCTTGCCTCCATTCATGCTCATCTCAATCTTGGTCCATCAGAGTTCTTTCTTTAGAATATGACTTCAATCAAGTCATTGCAATGCTTACAACTCTTCAGTGGTTCATATGGCCTCTCATACAAGACAAACCCCTTCATGATCTGGCCTTCTCAAGTTATCATCACTGAACCACAAGGCACAGGGTTAAAGGTGGAACCAAATTTGAAAACAAACATATCTTATGAAAAACCCAACCCACACATCTCCTAATACCCGTTGTCTCGAACTCAGCCACATTTTCCTTTCTCCCTCCTGAGTATTATAACAATTTGCATTTCCCTCCATTATTGCTCTCATCACCTGAATTCTCTACTCACATCAATGTCTCCCAAACAGAGTGTAAGTTCCTTCAGGGCAAGAATTGGTTTTATTCCTCTTTTATCCTTATCACTTAGCACAATGTCTAGAATACAGTAAGATGACTGTAACTATTTCTTAAAGTGACTTAATGAATACTTACTTAAAATTCTATTTCGACCTGAATTTTATGCCCTTTAAAATAGGAACTTTCCAAGTTATTAAATTCTAAGATTCTGCCTGAAATTATCAAATATCAATGAAAACATGGAGCACTGGGAATTTTCATGTTTTATTGAGAATGTGAGTTGCGGAAAAAGACTTGGGATAATAGTTCGGCAATATCTAGTAAAGTTGACTGCCTATGCTCTGTGACTTAGCAGTTCTGCACCTAAGTATCCACCCTAGCTGAAAAACACATAGAAAGAGATAATATTGTGTATGTTATACTGGAATAAAGAAATGAGAGACTTGTGCTTGGAGGCAAGGGAGAGTAGCTCTAGCCACCTAAACCCGCGCTGTGTCCTGAGTGCTCAAGGATCAACATCTCAGTGCTTGTGCTGTAGTGGTGGTCTTCAAAGCTGGTGTGATGTGGTCTGTTGTATTATTTAAGAATATTTATTCTGTTCTAGAAAGTAAGAGAAACAAGGATGAAACTAAACAAAACTAAATATAGAAGCTAATAGCTTATGAGACATGCCAGACATAAAGGAAGAAGAGCATGTATGCTTAACATCCATTGGAAGGAAAAGAAGGATGAAGAGCATCAAATATTCATGATGCACTAAATATACATGAGGCACTCAATATTCATTAAGTCTTAAACTGGTATCCCATTATTGACAGCAATTCTGGCCCACGTGTCCTCTGCTCAGTCAACTCTACGGCTGCTCGTCTATCTAACTGTGGCCAGGTGCATCACGCAATAGATGTGTATTGGTTCTAGGCACCTTCCTTCTATACAGCAGTCTTCACAAACCTCAGCTCTGGCTTGTATCCACATCATCAGGCAAGTTTGATACATCAGAGAAAAAGACAAGACATATGAACTTTGCATAATTCAGAATTTAAGTAGTGTACTCCTTCGACCCTGTGTGCACTCTATCCTAAGTGTATTAATCTATACCATCTCTATTCCCTTGCTTCCTCTTCTGCTTTCAATTAATTCAATAAACTGCATGATTCAAGACTCTCAATGCGGTCTGTAAGCCTTTTGTGCAGTGGCAAATAGCTTGCCTTAGTGTTCTTAGAGGGTACTATGGCATCAAGATAATTCCCCACATAATGCTGAGTTACATGTACCCCTACAGGATATGAAAACTTTCCAAGGGTACATACAGTTTTAAGAATTTCCAAACCCTCAAAGTCATATACACCCCTTCCTAAAAGTTATCTCCCTGGGATCCCATTTTCTCTCTTCACATTGCCCTTTTCCCCTACACACACACACACACACACACACACACACACACACACACACACACACGATACCTCCGGGCCACCTGCCCTTCCTATTGCGCTTCCCCCCATGGCATAAATAATCTCCTGACTGCCACACAGAACCTCCATTATCAAGATGCACTTCACTCAACTCCTTAAGAGACACATTTCCAAAAAAAGTGTAACTTTCATGTTCAACAATTATTTATAAAAAATTATCATGTATTTATGTTGTTTTCAGCAAGTACATACTATGGCGATAATATTATTATAGCTCAAACTAGAAGAAGTATTTTAACAGAAACTGTGAACCCAGAAAGCTTAACAATTTGCAATTTCCATTAGTGTACCTATTTTTGCTTCTGAGAAATAGCCTAGCGTGACTGATAGAAGTTAAAGCATAAAAGTATATTACATCAAGACACTTTCTGTGGGGGGAAGTGGAGTAGAAGTGAAATGAATGGAAACAAGGTAAAATTTTTGATGGATGAGGTCTTATTCATGTATTTGGTAATGGATGTAGGTGATCTTAAATCACTATGGTTTTAGCTTCCACTAAATACATCCGAAAGAGTGATATATAGGTTTTATTTTTATAGGCCAATAATTACAATATGCTGGAAATGGCATCTTTGGCAACTATTTAAAGATACAATGAAAAATGTTAGACATTTTATTAATCAAGTCCAATGAAAGAAAACAGAAACATTTCCAGGTCTGCTTTTTTAACAGAAGGAATTTGATAAAGATATTTAGAGATATGGAAGAGCTGAGAAGTCAACAGGGAATACAAAAGAGTCCAGAGGCTAGCAGCAGGTGGAGTAGTGCTCAACCCAGGACTATAGAAATGAAAGGAGTGGTTTTTATTACCAGAATTCAGAAAGCAGGACCATTTAGGAGCCAGAAGCATGGTGGGACCACCCTGTAGATCTAGGAACCACAGAGGGAAGAGTCATTTAGTGCAATACACTACAGAGGCCATACAGCAACGGTGGGAGTCAATGCCTGAGACTGAAGGAGGAAAGAAATTCCATGGCTGCTCCCCTCCATCTGTCCTCTGATCTTCTACTAGTGTCTCCATTGACTGACCCTACCTGAGAGTCAGTTGGTAAGGGAGCCTGGGAAAACACTTCCCTGAAATATACAGCACAATGGTGGTGGAGGGAGGGGTAGAGGTGGGGGGTGGACAACAGACAAGTGACCAGCATAAATGTGAACCCAAAATTGGGTGAGTGACATACAAAGGAATGAAATTAGATGCCTCCCTCACATTATATACAAAAAGTAACTCAAAATGCATCAAAGGCCTAAATGTAAAAGCTAAAACGAGAAATTTCTTAGAAGAAAACATAGATATAAATCTTTGTGACCTTTGTGATTACACTGGTTTCTTAGGCAGTAGTTTCTTCAATATAACACCGAAAAGACAAGCAACCAAAGAAAAAAATAGATAAATTGGACTTCACCAAAATGAAAAACTTTTGTGCTTCAAACAACGCTATCAAGAAAATGAAAAGACAACTCACAAAATGGAAGCAAATATTTGCAAATCCTATATCTGATAAGGGTCTAGAATCCAGAATGTATAAAGAACTCTTATAACAAAAAAGAGGAAACAACCCAATTTAAAAATGGGCAAAGATCTGCATAGGCATTTCTCCAAAAAAGAAATGCAAATAGCCAAGAAACACATGAAAAGATGCTCAATGTCATTAGTGTTTAGAAAAATGCAAATCAAAACTATGAGATAACCACTTTATACCCACCCACCAGGATGGATGGCTATAATTTTTTTTAAACGGACAATAACAAGTGTTGGAGTTGATATGGAGAGATTGGAACTTTCATACCTTAGTGGTAGAAATGTAAAATGGTTGAGTCACTATGGAAAACAATTTGTCAGTTTCTTTGAAAAGTTAAACATTATACCATAGAGCACAGTAATGACACCCAAGGGGAAGGAAAACATATGTTCACATAAAAACCCATCATTCATAATAGCCAAAATGGTAAATCACTCAACTATCTATTGACTGGTGAATGGATGAATAAATGTGGTACATCCATTCAATGAAATACTATTCAGTCATCAAAAGGAATGAAGTACTGATACGTGCTGCATTGAAATACTATGCGAAGTGAAAGAAGCCAGACACAAAAGACCACATATTATATGCTTCCATATATAAAAGTCTGGAATGCAGACAGAAAGTAGATTAGTGGTTGCCAGGGACTGGTTGGAGGGGAGTGACTGCTAATGAGTATGGTGTTTCTTTACAGAGCAATGAAAATGTTCTAGAATTAGGTAGTGGCAATCACTGCACAGTCATGAATTGTGCACTTCACAAAAAAACCCCACTGAATTGTACACTTTCAAAGAGAGAATTATATGGTATGGGAAGCATATCTCAAATTTTTACAATTAATTTTTTTTTTTAAAAATGGATGAGTGAGCTCATTTCTTTTCAGGACTCTACTGGGGTGAAAAAAGCTACAGCACCTTCAGTTAGGAAATTATTCCTTAGAACGACCTGTGCATATGTACTCTGGGACAATATATGACTACTCACAGCAACATCGGAAACATCAAAAGTAAAAGGATAAATTACGGAATATTTATGCAAAGGATACTATCGGCAGTGAAAATGAATGAACAGCTGCACATAATATCATAGAGAAATCTCAGAAACCTAATATTGAGCTGAAACAACAAATTGCTTGCGTATAAAAACACATGTAGGAGAATGATCGTAGGGTTCTTCTAATAACTGAAGAACTACACAACAGCATCAACAGTAGAAAGGATAAATTACAACACACTGACACAGTGGAACACTGTGAGCAACGACAATGAATGAAGCACATTTACATGTAACAATAAGAATGACCATCATAAAAATACTGACTGGAAAAGCCAGAAGTGAGAGTCTTGTTTGATTCTCTTTATATAAAACTCAAAACCAGGCAAAACTAATGCACAAGGCTAGAAGTCAGGATAGTAGTTATCCCAGGAAGGCGGGTAGTGACTGTAAGGTGGTCAACAGGGGGCTTCTAGGATGCATTAATGCTCCGTTTCTCTATCTTGCAGATTAAGTGGATATATTCATTTGTCAGGCAGCACACTTATGAAGTGTAAGTTTTTCTGTATGTCATGTGTCAATTCTAAGTTCAAAAAGAAAAAACAGCCAGTTGCTAAAGAGTTAGTGAAGTATGATACCATTTACGTGAAATTTAATGACAGACAAAATTAAAGAAGAGATTGAAGAAACTAATAATTGATCATATTATACAAAAAAATCAAGGGAATGATAAACCCGAAATTCAAGCTTGTGGTTACTTCTGAGGTGGATCAGAGACCAGATCAGGGCTTCATAAGTAATGACAAATTTTCTTTCATACATGGCGTGGTAAATATACAAGTATTTATTGTATTACAATTGTTATTCTTGACATTCCCCAATATTTTATGAATGTTATTTTGATATTCAATATTTAGTAAAAGCAATGTTCAAAAACTCTATGGTTCTGATACCAAAGTCTATAACTTAAAGCACATATATTTCCCAGGGCTGGGTTGGGCTGGAGATTGGTATAGAAAATCCATGTCATTATTTTTAGTATCTTTAAATACTATTAATTATTCTATTGGTTGAGTTAAATATTAGGGAAACAAAAGTTTCTAGTTAGATCATTTGTGAACCAGTTAACAAAGAAAAATCCATCAATCTATTAATTTTGGAGTATAAACAATTACCAATTCAGAAGAATTGTTTTCCTGAATTTTGTTTGCAAAAGGATTTTTGGGATTTGGAAATACTTTTTCCCACAAGACAATATTATAAGTTTTGGTCAAATTCCCATCTGGCCCAGGAAAGCATATTAA
Organism: Ursus maritimus; assembly: GCF_017311325.1. Classification (NCBI taxonomy): domain Eukaryota; kingdom Metazoa; phylum Chordata; class Mammalia; order Carnivora; family Ursidae; genus Ursus; species Ursus maritimus. Next base: position 4,656,594 of record NW_024425452.1, on the reverse strand, counting down.
ACTGTACTATAAATAATTTAATAAGAGTCTTACATTCTTACAGTGATTCTGTGGAAAATGAGGCCCAACTTCTACACAAGAATTCAGGATGCCAGCACATACTAGCTATTACTTTCCCCCCAGCCTCTCAGTCAGCAATGCTGCTGTCGTGTCTAAAGAGATTTCCTCCCACAGTCAGGTTCCCTTATCATAGAGGCAAGTGATGAGAAATCCATTGAGACTGCAAGGAGGTGTACTCCTCTGTACAGCAGAGGAATTATGGGAAATAACGTATAAATCAAGCATGGTCATATGGGGGACTTTGCGAAAGCTTCACCAGAGCAGTTGAGAATTTATGAAATCAGTAGAGGGATAATTTAATAAAAATTAAGCTCTCAGTTACTGAATATTTACTACACACCAAGGATTTTTCTAAGTGGTTAATATTCATAAACACATCTACTCCCCACAATGCCTTTATGATGTAGATAATTTAATATCCACATTTTCGGATGAAGAAATTGTGATGCATAGTATCTCACCAAATGAGATAAACAGTCAAGCCAGATATAAACCCAGGCTACTGATTTGTACCATCTGCCGATTTCTATGGTGTAAACATTCCCATCGCAGTTGACTTTAAGCTACCCACATGATGTCACCGAACACTGGGTTGGAAGAAGATATGCATGGTTGGCTCTAACAAGCTGATAGGACTCAATTCTAGTGCAAAACTGAACAACGATCTATCTAGTGCTTACTGAATACAAGAAGTAGTATGCTAAAACAACAACAAAAACAATTGTTCAAGTTCCAGTTCTTGCCCTTATGATAGTAATAGAATGAATGGAGAGACACTATTTACAGTCATGAAATACTGAATAACACATACATGTAACTCTATAAGAGGAATGATAGTTCACATTTAATTGCCAAATAAATGTTATGGATATTTGTTTAGAGGTGGAAAAAATAGCACTGGCCTCTATGAACAAGTAAGATTTTATGGAGAAGTAATAAGTCATTAAATCACTGAAGACTATGCATAGGTAGAGGAAACAGGGGTAAGAACATGAACAAAAAGTGCTATTTACATGAATTAACATTCTTTGTAATCAGTTCAGTTCACTGAATCAGACTACAAAGAGAAATTGTGGAACCTTTCTCAATGGAAATATTTCAGCGTTGATCAACATTGATCTGCTAAAGAGGGAAGAGGATGAGCCAGATGACCTTTAAAAGTCTTTCCCAAATTCGCCAGTTCTTATAGTTATAAATCATTAGCCTTTCTGATCCTATATCTCTATCACTGCCTTTCTAGAAATGCATTAATTGAAGAGAGCATTGAAATCTAATCTTTCAAAATGTGATGTTCTGCTTCTGGAATGCTTAGAATTTTCCTCTGGCTAAAATATGAATTTCGTATCCTTTTTTTGTTAAACTGTGAGTAATCAATCAGTTTGATCCGTTTTATTGATGTCTAAAATGTCGTCGGCAGACATCCTGAGAATTGTAAATTCTGTTCAATTACTTGGATACTTTGAACAATCAATGAATAAATGTCAATTGACAAAAACACCATCAAAAAGAATGATCCAGTAATTAGAGGGAGGGGAGCAGAAAGCTTCTGTTCAGGTTCTTCTCTGACTAGGGAGAAGGAGGAGAAAACCACTGAAGGACACAGAGGAGGGAGTAGTTGAGAGTCAGGGTTTGAGGATGGAGACATCTTAGAGTGGGAGAGAGTTTCAAGAAGTTGAGTCCTCTGCACTTTCACTTTCTTGTGCCTGGAACACTGTCCTCCTTCATATCTACATGGTTCATTCACCCCCTTATCCTTTCAAATGTCACCTTCTTAGTGAGGTCTTCCAAGACTGTGTATGTGAAATAGCGATTCTTCCCCAAACTGCTCAACCTGGCTTCCTAATGTCCCTTACCCTGTTCTATTTTTCTCTGTTTCTTTTTAACGGTTCATCATTTGGTATGTATTTACCTGTTTATTTGCTTTAATCTCTCTTTTCTTTTCCCCCAACTCACACGTATGTCAGAATGTCACCTCCATGAGAGTTTATCTGTTTTGCTTATGGCTAAATCCCCAGCACCTAGAATAGTGCCTTATACACCATAGGAACTCGATAAACACTAGTTTGAATACAAAGAAATGAAGAAGAGGTGATCAAATGTGGCAGAGATGTTCTAGTACCTTGAATAGACTACATCTCCAACACCGGTCGGCTACATTAAACATGCCTCTATTGATTACAAGGAAAATCGAAAGGGATTAAGGAAGAAAACAGCTTAAACCACTGATTAAGAAGAACAAAAGAAATCTTCAAACCCTATTTTTGTGTTAATGTCACAGTTAATACAATGAACTTGGATCCTTACTATAAGGTTCTTATGATTATACCCTTGCAAGTGTTTTACAGTCCTAAGAAGAAAAATGTCCTGTGAGTGTGGGTTACTTTTTAAAACTGCAAAGGTCTGCCAAAATGTTTTTCAGACATTGTGGTAAAGGTATTTTTAAAAAATAATCTACATTCATGCCTTTCCCCCAAAGGACTATTAAATAGATATTTAAGTATTGATTGTTATATCCAAAATTTTTAATACTTACTTTAAATAATGGATTATTATCTTTTGGCATTTTATAAGAAGGTCTATAAAATTCCCAAAATATTCACTTGGAAATATATAAAATATTAATATGTATTTAATAACCCTCAGTGAAACCATTTCAGAGCTCTTTAAAATCTTTTGTATTCTTCTGTTTAAATGTTGGTTTCAAAATATCAAGAAGACATCCTGATGTTGACTGATCTTTCATAATTCAGCTTGTGGTATATATGATTTTTGCAACCCCACGGTCAGTATGAGCCAACCTACAAAATTTGTCAGTTGCCAAGGGAACAGTTACTGCTAAATTCCCATTTATATTAGCTTCGGCTAAGGAAGTAGACAAGTTAAAAGAGGATACGGAATGCTTACGTTGTTTTCAAGAAAGTGAAGTGGTAAAGAAACTTTTAAATGGTTAAAGAGAATTTGTGGAGAAGAAGGTGAACATACACTGTGAGATGCTATTTATATATATGCCTTATGAGCGTAATTCACCAATACCTCTCCCCCCTTGCATCATCTAATTTACGCTTTCTCATAGTTACAGAATGCTGAATGGGACTTTTTTTTTTAAAGATTTTATTTATTTATTTGACAGTGAGAGACAGCCAGCGAGAGAGGGAACACAAGCAGGGGGAGTGGGAGAGGAAGAAGCAGGCTCCTAGTGGAGGAGCCTGATGTGGGGCTCGATCCCAAGTACCGGGATCATGCCCTGAGCCGAAGGCAGACGCTTAACGCCTGTGCCACCCGGGCGCCCCTGAATGGGACATTTCTTGATGCTCAGGAAGTAATTACTGAACCCAAGGCACTAGGACCCAAAGACAAAGACAAAGAGAAGTTGAGTGCCCACAATACCACTGTTTGGATGGACAAGGATGCATAGGTTTGTTTGGTCTCAAAGGGGCATTGCAAAAAGTCGCAGTAGTGGGACCATCCTAACAGTGGCTTATTTAAGAGAGCTGCCACTAGGGCTGGAATGGGGAATGGAAAGACGGAGACCGTAGGAAGAGGCTGAGCTTCCACATTGGGAAAATGTACTGGCTTTGAATGCCTGTTGCTCATTAGCCAGAAAGGCGGGGACCCCCAACAGTCAATCACATAAACAGGTTTTGCCCTCTTTTCATTATCCAATTGTTCAATTACTGGTTAGAGTTTTTTAAAAGCCCACATTATCCAATTTAAAACCCATGACCATCCTGTGAGGTGGGCATTTTTTAAAATCCTACCTTTCTTTCAGATTAGGAAACTTGGAAATCTACTCCAAGAAGTCATTCAGCAAGTCCAAGGTCACACAGTTACTGGGAGAGCCAGGACTTAAATCATATATATATATGATTTAGTATATAAAGTATATATATATATATCTCATATATACCACAAGCTGAATTATGAAAGATCAGTCAACATCAGGATGTCTTCTTGATATTTTGAAACCAACATTTAAACAGAAGAATACAAAAGATTTTAAAGAGCTCTGAAATGGTTTCACTGAAGGTTATTAAATACATATTAATATTTTATATATTTCCAAGTGAATATTTTGGGAATTTTATAGACCTTCTTATAAAATGCCAAAAGATAATAATCCATTATTTAAAGTAAATATATATATATTTATATTATATTATATATATATATAGTCTCTCTTATGGACAAGACGTTGTTAAATGCATTAAGGAACATAGGACTATGTATAAGGTGGGTCTTGATCTTGAATTCTTAAGGTCATTGGGAGAAGATCTTAAGCAGCTTGGGTGTGAAGACAACAAAGGTATGATCTGTAGGAGATAATGCAAGGAAGAAAGCTAAACTGTGTTCATTAGAAATGAACAGAAGTTTTGTCAGGGGTTCCCCACAGTATAGACGATCCAGAATCTAAGAGAGAGTGGGATGGATGGCTGAATGACTTAGCAGAGGGACTGAGGAATTTTTTTGTTTTTACTTTTTGTTTTTCCCAACATTTTATTTAGAAAAACTTGAAACAGCAGTTGAAATAATATTTACAGTGAGCACCCATTGCCACCTAGATGCTACATGGTTATTTTATTATATTTGCTTTATTACGCATCGGTACAACTATCATCCCTCTATCTCTCCAGCAATCCATCTTTCTAAGAAATGAATTTCAAAGTAAATTGCAGGCGTGAGTACCAGTGCAGGAATTTTAAAACAAAGATGTGATGTATTCGATCTTCAGTTATTTCTGTTTGCACTGTAAATCGGCATTTCCCCTTACCTTCAGTAAAGCTCACGATACATAAAGAAGCTTTTTGAGAATGGTGTTTTTAAATAATAAAGATCAAGGAGGGGTGCCTGGGTGGCTCAGTCTGTTAAGCCTCCAACTCTTGATTTTGGCTCAGGTTATGATCTCAAGGTTGTGAGATCAAGCCTTGTATTGGACTCTGCCCTCAGCACAGTCTGCTTGTCCCTCCCCACTCCTAAATAAATAAATAAATAAATAAATAAAAATTTAAAAATAATAGAAACCAAGGAAAATGGCTGAGTTCAAATAGTGTAAATAGATACAGAACTTGAGTTAAAAGAATGTGTAAGACACAGTGAAGAATCCAAACTTGGTGGAATCAGGAAGTCAGAACTAGAGGTGACCACAAAACTATAAACTCCCTAGAATTTGGAGAAGTCTTGGGAAGAGTACTGGATTTTACACAAGGTGGAAGTAGGGATTTGACCCATCTTATTTAGATCATTTAAGGGCCAGGCAAACACCAGTTGACAAGTAGATGACCACCTCTTTCTCAGTTTCCATTTTTGGGAGCTAAAGGTGTTCTACCCCTGAAGGCAACAGCTGTGATGGGAAGGAGAGACATGCAAGAGAGGAAAGAAAACCATAAGACTCAGCCACTGCCGATGGTTCTCCTCTCTTTTCTCCAACCCCCACGCCTCCATAATTCTTCCTTCCCTCTTCCTTCTTTCCTTCCTTCCATCTTCCTTCCTTCCTTCCTTCCTTCCTTCCTTCCTTCCTTCCTTCCTTCCTTCCTTCCCCCCTCCCTCTCTCCTTTCCTTCATTCTTTGGAGGGTGAAAGAAAGAGAAAAACAAGAGAAGGTAGGAAGAAAAAAGGAGAGATAGAAAGAAGACAAAGGGAAAAGGAGAAAAATAAGTCATTTTGGGATCTGGGCACTTTTCTCTGCTTCCAATGCTGGTCTTGCTAAATAAAGATACAGACAAAGAATGGAGGAAATAAATGGTATGCGGGGTCGGTAGAAAAATGGGATAAAGATTTAAGGGGAACCAGAAAAAAATGATTTATACAAGCCTGGGGATGATGCTAGAACATGGGAAAGTAATTCTTGTTAATATTTCAAGATTAGTAATAAAGATACCATATTACATCTAGTTGCCAATCTCTTTAAAAACTTGCTCTTTACATAGCATCTTTTGAATATTTAAAATGCTGTTATATGTATTGCTTTCAAAAGAAAGTGTACATATATAAACATATTTTGGGTAAAATTGAGGGAAAAAGGCAACTAACCTACGTCTTTGTTAATCAAACCTATGGCTGAAGCCTGACTGTTCGGACTCTAACAACCAGAATAGCTGATGGAGCTACGGAGCACTTACTGTGACCAAGCACCGTGCGAGCCACCGCTCCCAGTCAGCCATGCACTCACAAGGGTAAACAGTTGATACATGTACGGCCATTCTGTTCCCGTACAACCATTCCGTTTTCCACTTTCAGTACACAACTGTATTCAGTAAATTACATGAAAAATTCAACAGTTTATTATAAAATAGGTTTTTTGTTATGGTTTTGCCAATTGTAGGCTAACGTAAAGGTTGTTGGCAGATTAAGGTAGGGTAGGCTAAGCTAGACGTTCTGTCGGGTAGTGAGTATTAAATGCATTTTTGACTTATCATATTTTCATGGATTTACTGGGATGTATGTAACCCCATCATAAGTAGAAGACCTATACATTATATTGCTGTGTGTCCCAGAGCCAAGGAGGCAGCTCAGTTGAACACCTAACAGAGTTCTAAGAAGAAAAATATCACACGGTCTGGATTTCCAAACCTGAGACCATTTAATAACAATCCACTGGACTCTCAGATGTTTTAGGCACAACGTTAAATGCAGGGAATTAGGCTTCACTGTTAGATGCAGGGAATGCTAAGGTGAGATAGGATCCCTGCCTTTGAGGGCTTCAGCAGATCAATACTGATATTCTTTTACTTTATTTTTTAAAATTTTTTTAATAAAGATTTTTATTTATTCATTTGACACAGAGAGAGACAGCCAGCGAGAGAGGGAACACAGGCAGGGGGAGTGGGAGAAGAAGAAGCAGGCTCCTAGTGGAGGAGCCTGATGTGGGGCTCGATCCCAGAACGCTGGAATCACACCCTGAGCAGAAGGCAGATGCCTAACAACTGAGCCACCCGGGAGCCCCTCTTTTACTTTATTTTTATTTTTTTTTAAGATTTTATTTATTTATTTATTTGAGAGAGAGAGAAAGAGCATGATTGGAGGGGAGGGGCAGAGAGAGATGGTGAAGCAGACTCCCCGCTGAGCAGGGAGCCCGACAAGGGGCTCCATCCCAGGACCCTGAGATCATGACCTGAGCTGAAGACAGACACTTCGCAGGTGTCTGAGCCACCCAGGTGCCCCTGCTTTCTTTTTATTTAATGTTGTCAGTTTAAAGATAATTAAGTGCACTCTGCCTATAATTAATGTACATGAACAATTCTTGAATAAAAAAATCAATTTGAACCAAAATGTATCTGTAATTCTTTACTTTTGATTCCTTAGAATATTATACGATTAACAAAATTATTGAATACACATTTCACCAAAAAAGGTATACAAATGGCTAATATGTTATTGTTAAAATGTTAACGAGTATCACAAGTCGGGCATCATTAGTCATTGGGGAAACGTAAATTAGATCCTCTAGGAGATATCATTTCACATCTACTAGAATGGCTATAGTCAGATAGACAATAATAAATGTTGGCAAGGATATGGACAAACCAGAAACCTCAAACACTGCTGGTAGGAATTTTAAATGGTCACTTAGGAAAAGAGTTTGATCATTTCTTTTTTTTTTTTTTAAAGATTTTATTTATTTATCCGACAGAGATAGAGACAGCCAGCGATAGAGGGAACACAAGCAGGGGGAGTGGGAGAGGAAGAAGCAGGCTCCTAGTGGAGGAGCCTGATATGGGGCTCGATCCCATAACGCCGCGATCACGCCCTAAGCCGAAGGCAGACACTTAACCGCTGTGCCACCCAGGCACCCCGAGTTTGATCATTTCTTAAAGAGTTAAATATAAATTTATTGTATGACCCAGAAATTCTACTCCTAGATTTATCCCAGGAGAAATGAAAACACACATCTACACAAAAAAGATGGTACACAAGTATGTATAAGTATTATTCATAGCATCATTTTACATAATAGCCCAAAAGTGAAAATGACCCAAGGGCTCACCAACTGGTGGATGGGTAAACAAAGTGTGGTCTATTCATTAGGTGGATCCTGTTATTCAATGATAAAAAGGAATGAAATACTGCAACACACTACAAGATAAATGAACCTCTGAAAACATGCTAAATGAAAAAAGCCAGATACAAATGGCCACGTATATGATTCTATTTATACGAAATATCCAGGATAAGCAAATCCGCAGAGACAGTAAATAAATTAGTGGTCATTTAGGGCTGGGAGTGGGAGCAGGAATTAATAGCAAATGTACATGAAGGATTTTACTGGGGTGATAAAAATGTTCTAAAACTGGATTATGGTGATAGTTGTACAACTCAGTAAACTTACTAAAACCATAGAATTATACAACAAAAATAAGTGAATTTTATGATATGTAAATTATACCTCAAGAAAGCTTTAAAAAAATCCTAGACAATTATGTGACCAAAAATCTCAGATATTTTAGTTATTATTAATATGGAGTCAATTTCTGTTCTACGTAATATTTATTTTAGCAAATGTATTCAGCACTAGCTAATAGGGGAGTTTCTATAATAAAGCTATATAATTGCCTGTTACTAGATCATACCTACTCAGATTTAAATTGTCTTAATTTTAAAGCAATTATTTTATTAAGAAATATTTTCATAGAACAAAGAATCTTTTTGTAATTAATATGGTGATTTAAAAATATCTTAGGTTAAATAATGCATGACTCATTTGAAATGTTTACTTTCATAGGCCATAGTATAAGGTAAAGAACCATAGAAATTGCCTCCTTTTGGGGCGCCTGGGTGGCACAGCGGTTGGGCGTCTGCCTTCGGCTCAGGGCGTGATCCCAGCGTTGTGGGATCGAGCCCCGCATCAGGCTCCTCTGCTATGAGCCTGCTTCTTCCTCTCCCACTCCCCCTGCTTGTGTTCCCTCTCTCGCTGGCTGTCTCTATCTCTGTCAAATAAATAAATAAAATCTTAAAAAAAAAAAAAAGAAAGAAATTGCCTCCTTTTTCACTGAATTTTTGTGATACTTCTTGTCCAAGTGTTTTCTCATATATTCTTAGTTTACTCTCTCAGTAAGCCTATAATTTAGAAAGAATGGATATTACCCGCATTTTACGAATAAGTAAACATAAGCTCAGATGGGTTGGGTGATTGAGCTAAAATAACCTAGCCCCCAGGACTTTTAACAACTAAATCTGAGCATAAAACAGAGTGTTATCCTATCATTGAACACTAAAGTAGCCTCGACTGACAGATATTAGGATTCTAATACTTACGGATGATTTTTCTATATGAAATTGGAATGGACTTCCAGTTCTCAGTAGGACATGTAAAGAACTAAAAAGTCATCACTTCCCTCCTCACAACAAGAAAATAGCTGAATGAATTGAAAATCAACCATTCTTTAGATCCATCAAAGATTCGAGGTTGCAGAGCAAACCACTGCCCCAACAGTGGAGAGACAAACGAATACAGACATTCACAGCTTCCTAGGAGCAAAAACCACTGTTGGAACCTGGTAGGAACACTTCAAGGGGAATCAACTAACTGCTGGAGACTAAGCTCGCGGATGAGCTTGAGAGAGAAAAATTCCTGGGGGACCAGCCTTAAGAGGGCCCCCCTACATTCTTGAGTTTTATCTCTAGGAGCTCCACTAAGTTCTCAGGATGAGGAGCAGACGAAAATACCCTGGAACACCTCAGGGGGATGGGAAAAATAGTTATTTTGAATACGCCCAGAGTCCTCCGTTCTGCTTAGCTCTGTTCTGCTTTTGTCTGCCCTCAAGAAATTATTTTACCAGAGCTTACCTGACCTGCGGCAAGGTACGTACCAATTCCAACCTGCTCTAGCCTTCCACATGGGAAAAGAGAATTATCCAACTTCAGCTCTCTCTAGCCTTACTATTCAACCTAATAGAGGGTAGAGGGGAGTAGGGAGGAAAAGATGAGAAGCAGCTGTGGAGGTCACAAGCCCAGGATATAGGCTCATTAAAAAATCGAGACTTGATCTTAGGATTCCCCTGACCTATAGTTTACTACCACATCAATCAGGCAAATGTATAATAACAATACGGCTAAAAGACCTGCAAGCCTCGGACCTCACTAAAGAAGGAATCTCAAGGGGAAACAAAAATAAGGCCATCAGAGGAACTTTTTGCTTCTGGCACAATGGCTACAGCAACAGGAAACAGTCTAAACTCCTGGCCAGATAAACATAAAACCTCACACTGACGGTCTGTCTTCCTCAGTCACTTTTACCCAGTACCTGATGGCCACCTTTCAACAAAAATTACAAGGCATGCTAAAAGACAAAAAACACAACCAGAAGAGACAAAGCAAGCATCAGAACCAGACTTATTAATATATGGCAGAGTTTGGGGAATGGTCAGACTGGGAATTAAAGTAACTACAATTACTCTGGTAAGGGCTCTAATGGAAAAAGTGGACTACAATGCAAGAAAGATGGATAATGTAAGCAGAGAAATGGAAATGCCAAGAGAATCCAAAAGAAATCCTAGAAATAAAAAAACACTGTAACAGAAATTAAAAATGCCTTTGATGGGCATCGGTAGAAATGGCACAAAGAATTAGTGAGCTTGAAAACATGTCAATAGAACCTTCTAAAGCTGAAAAACAAAGAGAAAAGAAGAATGAAAAAATTAGTACAGAATATCCAAGAACTGTGAGACAATTAGAAAAGGTGTAACGTAAGTGTCATGGGAACACCAGCAGGAGAAGAAAGAGAGAGAGAGAGAGAGAAAGAGAGAGAGAGAAAGTAGAAATATTTCAAGAAATGATGGCAGAGACTTTTCCAAAATTAATGACAAATCTTAAACCATCGCCCAGGAAGTTCAGAGAACATCAAACAGAATAAATACTCCCAGTATCGACACCGTAGGCATATCATGGCATATCCAAAATCAGAAAATCAAGTAGGTACTGGAGCATGCATCCAAAGTGTAAAGGGATTTTTGTGTTTTGATTTTTTTCCGAACTAATCTTACAACTTCTTGGTCTTCCTTCTTTCTCTTCCAACTCCCCCCACCTAAAGTTTCTCCTGTGTAGGACTTATTAGAATTTTTACAGGGGGTTGTACACCTAATTATTTCCCCCTTTAACAAGGAAAATATTATATTTTAAAATATAAATACCAAAAAATAAGATGTACTATTAGCTTTATGTACCCAAATGGACTGCAAATTTCTTGAAGGCGGGGATTATATATTATATGATTTTGAATTCAGAATTCCCTAGAGTGTCTAGTACTGTTTACATTGTATAATCCAATGAAATGCATGTTGTTTTAACTGATTGGAAACAAGTGTAAAAAGCCTGACTATACCAGAATTTGCAGGTTAGAACTAGGACCTCGTGAAAAGACAAGCCACCACTCAAATGGATTAAAGTTTTAAAGTATCATTTAAATACTTCAAAAAGTTAAATTAAAAAAATAAATAATAAATAATAAAAAAGTAAAACTCGTCCCCTCTATATCCCCATAGTACGTGGTGCATATATAAGACCTGCAATGATTCGTTTACGGGGCCACAGATCACATCTTTCTCCCTCTTTTAATTGTGAGAGGCACCTAATTTATATTCGGTAAATAAAAAGTTAAGAGATACCTGATCAGAGGAAGGAGAGTCTGAAGCCCTTCTGCAGTAATAAAGTTATGCATTTGAGAGAAGGGCCTAAATGTTGTATTTCAGACTAATTTTTGAAGGAGTTTGCCCCACAGACCGAATCTTCTTAGGGAGGATACCTACTCAAACCCCTTCTACCCAAAGACTTTCAGTGGAAGGATCCCCATTGGATCCCCCTCTACCCAAGGAGGATCCCCCCACTCCACCCCCTTCTACCAAGGACTATTCAGTGAAAGGATCCCCTCCGGATCCCCACTCAACCTTCTTCTACCCAAGGACTCTCATATCTATTTCCATTGGTTCGTTCTCTTTTTCCCCCAATCTAGTGTCGTTTTCTGGTGTGTGGGGTGTAGTCAACAACAAAACAACGGGACCTCTTTCCATTTACCCAACTACCCTTTCCACCTTCTGCTTCTTTCCTTTCTTCCTTTAATTGCTAAGCTTCTCAAATGTGTGATTGCTCAATACCTTCATGTTTACAGCCCTGCCACACCATCAAGATGAATTGTGCTAACATTAAAGAATTTCTGACTGAATTCAAAAGTCATCTCTCAGTTTCTCATCCACTTTAAGTTCCGTGTTTTAAAATCTTTTCATAAAGCAAATGATTCTTTTATGAAGTGAATAAGCACACGCTAACTGATCTGTTTCCTGTAGTCGTTCAGAAAAAAGGCAGGTTTCCAGGTTGGGGGGCTGCCAAGGAAGGCTGTCTAAGCCTCTTCAGAGTTGGAGTTGAAGTTCGGGGTTTGGCTTCCTGACCCTCAACAGGCAACATTATCACTGTTCGAGAGCTGACTCACTCTAACTCAGAAGAGACCCAGCATAAAAACCAAAATGCTGAGTTACTGATTGGCAACGAGGAAATATAACTGTTGGGGGGCATGAACCTCCTATCAGCCTGGTCATCATATTATTTGGGAAGCTTCATGGAAGCCAAATTATGTAAAGATTGCCGGTCACAACAGAATCAGGATAAGGGAAGTTAGCTACCTAATTTGAATTCTTGAATGATATTAGGACACTGATAGCTTGACCCATTTATCTTTTTCCCACTCACCAACACAGCATAGGAATGTACTATGCCAATTTGTTCTAATTTTGTTATTTCTTTTTTTTTAATTTTATTTATTTATTTGACACACAGAGAGAGAGACAGCCAGTGAAAGAGGGAACACAAGCAGGGGGAGTGGGAGGGGAAGAAGCAGCCTCCCAGCGGAGGAGCCTGATGTGGGGCTCGATCCCATAACGCCGGGATCACACCCTGAGCCAAAGGCAGATGCTTAACGACTGAGCCACCTAGGCTCCCCTAATTTTGCTATTTTTCTGTTTTATGATTAACAAACCTTTCTTCTTATTTACATAGTATTTAACCAGGTTATAATTAAGGCTTGTTGGCTTGGATCTATGTCCTTTCTGTGATTCATCATTTACTTATTGCACAATTAACTTTCAGAGGTTAGTCTTATCTGTAAATAATTGCGGAGTGTCTCATATGTGTACCAATGGATTGTGAATATGGATTTCCACATATTATGTCATATTTCTTAAAGCAAGGCACATGTGGATAAATCAACCTGATCAACCACCTACCTATTTGGCTGTAAAATAAATCTTTAAGATCCTTATAGACCATGACTGTTGGCTTTCCCATTGTTTAGAGCATTCAAAAGAATATCTCCCAGATCCTGAAAATAGTTCCAAACTATTTGAGCAAAGGCAACATTGTTGGAACAATGGTAGTAGAAAATATCCATATTACTGGTGTGTAATATAAAACTCAGTCATGATCATGTGTCTAATTATAAAGAAACTATTGAAATAACCATGTCTAGCTAACTTCAAATTTCACTACTATTCATTGGCTATTTGTTCCCTTATTTTGTAATCTATTAGCATTTGTTGCAAAATAAGCAGTTGTGAGGGCCAAAGGTTTAAGAAAAATTTTTTTTTTTTTTTTAGGATTTTACTTATTTATTTGAGAGAGAGAGAGAGGGCACAAGCTGGGGGGAGAGGGTGAGGGAGAAGCAGTTTCCCTGCTGAGCAGGGAGCCCTGACCCAGGGCTTGATCCCAGCACCCTGGGATTATGATCTGAGCTGAAGGCAAATGCTTAACCCACTGACTGAGCAACCCAGGTGCCCCCCTTATTGGAGAATAACTTAAAATTAAGAAAATTTAAGTCATTACCTTTCTTCACATGAACTGAGAAATGACTACTATTATTTCGTTAGAATGGGATGATACAGGTGCAGGAGCATAATTTGAGAACTGCTGCTGTAGAGCAAGTTAGTGAATACTTTTGATGCAGTAAACAGCCATTGTATTATTTCTCTATCATAAATGTGGAAATTGAGTAGAAAAGCAAAAATGTTTTACAGTATTTTCTCTGTAAAACTTGAAATAAAAGATTCTCTTCGTTCATATTTTTAAATCTTGTAGGACACCCATTTCCGAAGAGAAACGAGCAGAATTTTTTAAATCCTTAAGGATATTGTTCTGAATATATTTTACCGTAATAAAGAAAATGACCAAAGATTACTAGAATGTGGTCAAGTAGCATAATTTGTGCCTTATCATTTGCCGGTTTATTGGGGGAAGTCACAAGTTCCATAGAAGTTGTTCTCAAACATTACGGAATCTCAGAATCACTGGGAGGCGATTACCTGGAGGGCTTGTTAAAAAAGATTGATGTTGAACTCCACCTCCAGTTTCTGATTCTGGGGGTATGGAGTGGGACCCAAATCTGCATTTCTAACAAGAAGTAGACACTGCAACCATGCTTTGAGGACCCTCCATTCTATACCTTGATCTATCTTCAATTTAACGAGCCCTTGGTTATTTCTGTTTTATTCCCCACAGTGGTTCAACAAAACTTTATCACCTCATACCAATCTTACAGCATCATCCCCAATTTTCAGCACGTCCATTTCCTACATTACAGGGAAATTTGGGTCATTGAGTGTGAACTACCTCAAGTTCTTTTTTTTTTTTTTTAAATATTTTATTTATTTATTTGACAGAGATAGAGACAGCCAGCGAGAGAGGGAACACAAGCAGGGGGAGTGGGAGAGGAAGAAGCAGGCTCATAGCAGAAGAGCCTGATGTGGGGCTCGATCCCATAACGCCGGGATCACGCCCTGAGCTGAAGGCAGACGCTTAACCGCTGTGCCACCCAGGCGCCCCACTACCTCAAGTTCTTATTCCTTTCCTCCATTCTATCCCTTTTCCATTTTCGGGCCTACTTCCTGGACTCTTGATCAAAAACCATCCAGTCTCATCCAGGATTGAATTCCATGTTTGCTTCCTAGAGGTTTTGTAATTGGCCCTCTTCTATATCAAGTGTTCAAGCTTTCCCTCTACCAGCTTCTTCTCCAAAGCTTATAAACAAGCTCAAGTCCTTGATATTTGAAAACCTGTCCTGTGACCCTAAATGTTTCTCCTCCAACCTCTTTCTTTTTCATAGGACATGTTCTTGGGAAGAAAAACATATTTGATTTTTCAATTTCCTTATTTACTCTTCTCAAGTCACTACAACCAAGTTTCTAATCCTACCACTCTATTGATGCTGCTTTGCCCAAGGTGACTTTGAACTGGCCAAGCACAGTCAACACCAATTCTCATTTTAGCGCCATTCATCTCTCTCTCTGAAGGTCTTCTGGTTTCTATGACACCACTACCATCTCAGTGTTCTTTGTAGGTTCTTACTCTCCCTTTCCCATTGAATGTAGGTACCTGGAATCTAATCTTTGGCTTGCTTCTCTTTCTTCTATGCATGCTTTCTTGGGCAATTCATTGTTTTCCTTGGCTTCAGTTGTGCCCACATAGATGCTTATGAGAATGTTCTTAGGCCAAATCTAGGAATAGGGCTAAATTCCACATCTGAGTGATGTGTCTAGAATGCTGTATGCTGTGTGCTGCTGGTTCCCAAATCTAAATGGCCATTTAACTCTCTTGAGCTCCAGACTTTAGTCTAGGTTCTATCTCCACCATTGCACCTGAATAGTCTAGTTGACTGTTGATGGTAGCCACCTGAATATTTATATGACCACTCTAAACTCAAAATGTTCAACTTGCCACTTACTAAGTTGAGAAAACTTGGAATCGTCCTTGAGTTCCCTCTCTTTCCTTGCTTCCATCCTCATACGTTACCAGTCACTAAGTCCTATAAATTCTACTGCTTTAGTATTTATCCTACCTGTCGTCTTCTATTTGCTGTCCCCACACAAAGCTTTGTGAAGATGCTTTTGGGTGAAATCTAGGAAGAGGGCTAAGTTCTACATCTGAGTGGCTGTTTGTGGAATAAGGACAGTTGGAAGCTCATCCATGAACATCATTAATTTAGCATAAGTGGAAGTTCAGAGCTAGAGGGGACCATGAGAACATTAGCTCCCCAGAAATACGAAGAGACTCTGAGTTGGCTGTTGGGCTTGCAAATGAGGTGGAATCGTTGCTCAATCCAGTTTTAACCTACAGCTTAAAAGTCAGGGAGAGCTCAGCTAATATTTGTGTTACATACTATCATGGTGACTTTACTCTTGTTTGTACAACTTCGTCTCTCCTAAATTTATCAGTAAGAAGTCATTTTGAGGTCAGAAACTCTTTGTTGTCATTATATCTCCAAGACCTAACAATGGCTGATATACTTAAGGGTCCTCATTAAATTAAATAAAAGAATAATTGTCATACTGACATATATTTATTGAATTCAGAAAAGGTAAAACACTAATACTTGAGATAGGATCTCCTGTTTCATTTATTCCCATGTCTAATATACCAAAAATATAAACATCATAAAGATTACTCAATAGCTCATTAAAAACTGGAAAACAACAGTAACTATAAATTACCAAACATTTTCAAAGTGTCAAGAACTTTTCATTTAAGTCCTGATAATAAACTTACCACATAGATATCCTTATCCCTATTTTATAGTGGAGGACACTTATTTTTTTGAGAAGCTGAAAAATTTGTCCAGGACATCATGGCTTATAAGTGGCACCAAAGCCCATATATTTTGTACTATACCTGACTGAGTTATTGAAGTTGTCTTAAACATATTCTGTAAAGAGAAAATATGGCCTAAGCTGCATCTTTAAAAAAAAAAAAAACTAAAACTAAAGCTAAAATAACTTAATCAAATCTGCTGGCATAGTTTCCCGATCACTAAGAATTGTTCTGAGCATTCCTTAATCAAAATAGGCTAACTGCATCTAGCTACAGAGTGTGAACCAGGAATAGCAGGTTGCATTAGCCATACTGTCGTATATTTCACTCATGGCACTGATTAAGTTTTGGCACTGTTTCCATGCATAATTAAAAAAAAAAGAAAAAGAAGCGCATATGTGTAATAGCAAATGGAGACAGTTATTCAAATAATTCACTGAAATAGGTCCAGTTTTACATCTAAATATTTCAGTGAAAATGCTTTGAGGAGCTGGATGTTCTGAATATTTGTGTCAACTGAATTCCCCACCTTGCTGCTAGGTATTGATAGAAAAACAGCAAAGGAAAGGGTTTTTGTTTGTTTTTGGTTTTTATTTTTTTTAACAAGGGGATGTTGAGCTGACTTCACATCTTCTTAAAACAAAAGTAAGATATTCCTTGACATGTTATACAGGTCTAGATGGGCCTCTATTATGTGAGCAGGATTAGAAATTAATTCAATAATTATTAAAGAAGTTTACGGATGCGAACTTTTCTTCATTTCCATAAGAATTTACTTATGATGGGATGGCAAAACAATAGATCATAGAAACATTGTACTTACTTATTTATGCCCAAAAGGGGATCCTTGATCTCTTACACCTACCCAACCTATCCATCCCCACTTTTTCCCATTTCAGTTATGGCAAATTCATTTTTCCAGTTTCCCAGAACACTTTGGTCATCCTTTATGCCTCTCTTTCTCCAGAACCCCCAATCCAATCTGTCAGGAAATCATACTGATTTTGAAATTATAGCCAGAATTTAACTAGGTCTTATGGAGTCTACCGTAATAACCCTAGTGCAAGGTACCATCACTTCTTGCCTTGGTTACTGCAGTGAGACCTGTGCTCTACAGACTATTTTTAACCTGGCAGCCAGAGTAATTGTTTTAAAACCTAAACTACATCCTGTCAATCTTCTGCTACCATCCTCCCTGCCCTAGGCACATAGGCCTTATACCACCTGGCCTCCTAGTACCTCTGTGACCTCACATTATACTATTTCTTTTTTTCTGTCTTTCTTTCTTTTTTTATTCTGGGTCATTGTTTTTCAGGTAAAATGGCCTCTGGCCACTTCCTGCAACTTACTAGGCTTGTTTCCAATTCAGGGCCCTGGGTTGTTTGCACCGCCTCGGATACCTGCAGATATCTCTTTCTTTAGATATTTGCAGCTACCCTCTTTATCTTCACCAAGTTATTATTCAAATGCCGCTTTCTCAGTGAGGCCTACCCTGCTTGCCCAATTTAAAAATGAACAATTCTCCTATTCCACCAGTACTTTGTCTCATTCTTTATCCCTTCCCTGCTGTATAAAATTCCCCCCCCTGTCCTGTTACATCCATGGCTTTCTAACATATTATTTTATTTAGATGTTTATTTAGTTTATTGTTCAACTACTCCTACTATGTTTGATAAAGGCATAGATTTTTGTCTGTTTTGTTCACTGCCATATCTGCAGCTCCTAGAATAATGTCGGGCACATGGTAGGCCTACAATAATTATTTGTTGAATGAACACAATAAGCACCCATCACCTACACTCAGTGAATAGACCTTACCTTTGAGGGGAGAAATGCAGTTGTTTGTTTCCAGAACGAGAGGATTATATATTGGATTCCATGGGAATGAAAGCAGCTAAGTTTCCACGTGTCTAGAAAGTTCAGGGGCTCTTTGAAACCCTGATAGTCTATGATTCCTTTCCCACTCTAAATTTGAAACCATGATCATTTTTTCAGCAACCAAAGACTAATTTTAAAGATCGTGGAGTGTTAAATCTGCAACGAGAGGTCCCTAAGAGGATGGATCATGATTGCAGTTCTACAAGCCGCTCAGAATTCTTTTTTTTTTTTTTAAAGATTTTATTTATTTATTTGACAGAGAGAGACAGCCAGCGAGAGAGGGAACACAAGCAGGGGGAGTGTGAGAGGAAGAAGCAGGCTCCCAGCAGAGGAGCCTGATGTGGGGTTTGATCCCAGAACTCCAGTATCACACCCTGAGCCGAAGGCAGCCGCTTAACCACTGCGCCACCCAGGCGCCCTGCTGCTCAGAATTTTTTTTTTTTTTTAAAGATTTTATTTTTATTTATGTGACAGAGAGAGGGAACACAGCAGGCGAGTGAGAGAGGAAGAAGCAGGCTCCCAGCGGAGGAGCCCGATGTGGGACTCGATCCCGGAATGCCGGGATCATGCCCTGAGCCGAAGGCAGAGGCTTTAACGACTGCGCTACCCAGGCGCCCCTGCTGCTCAGAATTCTTAACAATTCTTCTCTCATCACTGTATTGCTCTTTTTAATTTGAAATCTATGAATGTAGTTTGGAAGGTATGGGAAGCCAATTTGATTACACCTTGAATAATTATGTGATGCAACCCCCCTCCTGTATTTCAATAGGTTTGATTAGTGTATATTTTTCATTTTGGTCTTTTTTTTGAAGTGCATAATATCAGTTGAACATCCATGTCAGCCTACAGCGAGAGCCTTGAATATTCTGTACTTTGGGGTAGCACAAATATATTGAATGCTGAAATTATTTTTACCATTTTAACATCCATTCTTAGGTCGTTCCTTTTAAAGGAGCATAGAATTTTAGAGCTACAAGGCTTTCATTCATTTGGTTTGATTACCTTCTTTTATAGACATGAAAACGGAGGCCCAACAATGCTAAATAACTTGCCCGGGTACCACAGAACTGAGTAATCTTTTTGCTCAGAACAACTTACTCTAAAAGTAAAGGAAGCTGGAATTGAAAAATAGTTTTTAATATCAGCAAATTAATTGAATAAAGCAACAATTGCAATCTGCAGTTCCAAACAATATGCAGTTCTACCCAGTTTATTTCCATGGTGACTTTATAAGCCACTATTTGGAAATCGAAGGCAGAGAGAACCAAAGAACAAAATAATTGATAAATAAGAAAAGAAAGAGCTTCCTTCAGACATCCTAATAAATAAGAGTCATGGATCACAAAAGAATAAGAATTTGCAGGTCACCTGAAGTGTACTGTCTCTATGATATCCACATGAGGAGAAGAGACCACTTCATCATAGAGATGTTTCTATATTAGGCATAGCTTCTGCTATCTGGAGAATTAGGGTTTCTTTCATTGCCTAACCTAATCATTTGTAGGATGCCAAGAGGCATTTTTACTCAGATATCTGCACTTTCTTTTTTTCACTAGTGACTCTATATGAAGGTTATTATGCCAGAAGAATGTGAAAGTCTATGGTAACAATGCTTCATTTTCCTTTAACAGCTCTGTTTAGGGGATAGAGACATTTTTGTGGTGTGATGCATTCACTTGGTCTCCTGGCATTTTCTCCACATGCTTTGGAAATCATGTATTTTTCTGAGAGGTGGTAGTCGTGAATGTCTTAATTTCAGCAACAGCTTCATTGTTTTAGCTTTGTTATAATTAAGATACCCTAGTAGCCTCGATAGTTTTGGATACTTGATATTAATCTAATGGAAGATATTTTGACCCTTTGTGTACAGCAGTGCTCTCAAACTACAAACAAAATTATGGCTAATCAAATTTTTTAAATGGATTTTAATAGATTCCAGGAGGTAGGAACACTAGGATAACACATGTAACTTCAAAGCTAAGATCTCTGCCAACAGCACAATTCGCAATTTCCTAAGAGTGAATTTTTGAGTTCCTTCTACCAGTGCCTTATTTAATTCAGTTTCCGTTCTCCATGGTTCACTTTCATTAACTCCTGTTGTGTATGATTATATGTAGGTTAGACACCAGTAGCCTGAGAGTAAGAAGATCTGGGTTCTATTCTGAAAAGCTAGGTCAAATCTGGCCTCCACGTGATACAGGTAAAACTCCCATGCAAGTAGGATGGCAACATTAACTGAATGTAATTTTAATTGAAAGGATCTGGTTCGGGTTGTATTTCCTTAGATGTAATATCAATTTTTCTCTTCATTTTCTCCTAATTATTTTCTTGGTAACATACTTGAAAGGGCTTTTCAACTACTGTATAAATCGGTTTTCTTTTGTAAGAAATTACAACAATTCTGTTACTTTCCTTTCCTTATTCTCTACACTTTGCCCAGCATGGCATTAAGCCCTGATTTACACATTATGATTAGGTTTTACATCATACATATATTTATTATTTTGGAAATTTAAGTTTTGGCAAATAGTAAAGTGTTGGGGAGATTAAAGAGAAGTAAACACAAAATTAATAGTAGACTCAACTATGACCCAGAGGAAATATTCAAATAAGTTGCTATTTTAAAAAATGTAAGCAATTAGGGAGAAAAGATTATGTCAGAACACAAATATTCATAGGCAAGAAAATAACTGAAGCTACAATGCTTTAAAAGACTTGAAGGTTAGTCGTTGAATTTCTGTGAAATACTTTATAATATTTGATGTCACAGGAGTGGATGTAAGCATGGATAACTGTTTTCTTTCCTAAACAGCTGAAAATAATGTGGAAAACATAAATAACAAGCCTTCATATACTGAAGTAATTGACTATTGTATTAAAGAACTACATCCGTATCACTCAAATTGAGGGCACAGGACAGACAGCTCAATAGTGGGGGTGCAAGATTTAAAAAGGAGGAACAGGCCAAAATCCTAAGGAAAAATAAAAATAGGATCATCCAGAAACAACCACCACCACCACCAAACCACCCTTTGATACAGAAAAAGAGTTCAATTGTAAAAACGTGGTCGTTAAATGCCTGAACTTGGTAAAAGGAGTCTGGCGGGGGGAGTTAGGGGCATTCATCGTGGACCATCTTCTCGCACCGCGTCTCCAACGATTTGCTGCAGAGGCAGTGAGTGGTGGTGTTAGGGAGCCTGCGGAAGAGATGGAGTCTCAGGGTCCCGGAAACACCCCGGCACTGAGGTCCCTTGGGGGAGCGGGTCTTTTTGATCTGCTTCCCTTCCCTATTCTAAAAGCACAATCCGGTTAAGACCCCGATTCACCGCAGTTCCTAGACAGAAACTTACACAGGCCAACCTCTGCCCTGAAGCCGAACACAAATCCAGTGTAGGTCACCCAACCGCTCGAAAACCCTAGCCCTCTCAGCTCCATTCTTAAAGAACGGCCTGGCCCTGGAACACCCTTCGATTCTCAGCTTAACTCCACTCCTCTCCCAGCAGGCCCCGCTGCCAGGCCCCCCGCCCGGATCAGGGTGGCCCGCCGCAGGGAAAGCGGCTGCGGGTGCGTTCCACGACGCCCCGCCCCCCGGCGAGCGTGGCGGAAGTGGCTTGCTCGGGAAAGGAGACCACGGCCACCTGGCCGAGCGCGCATGCGTCAGCGCCCGCGCCGCTAGTGGTGGGGGCGTCTGCAGCGCTCCTTCCTCCGTCTCCGCAGCCCCCGCCCCACGGAGAGTCGGGCTCACGCCATTTTGTGCCCCCCCACCCCTGCCCCGGCCGAGGCACCTTCTCCCTTTCTACACTCTCAGCCCTCCACCCCGCCCCTTTCCAAGCGTGTCCCGGGCCGCCGCAGCAGAAACCGCACCATCTCTCCCCACATTCTCCACGCGGGACGCGCAGCCGTGCCTACAAGTGTTCTTAAAGCAGAGGTTGTAGGGGGTGCGGGGGGCGGTGCGGGGCGGGCGGGGAGAGATCTGCGAACCGGGAGGGACGGCGCGCGGCGAGCCCCGCGTCTCTGGGCCCCGGCCCCGCCCTGGCCCCTGCCCAAGGGCGGCCGCGGGGGAGGAATGGGCGTTTGCGCTCAAAGGCTGAAGGGAGGACGGTCGTGTGAGGCGCTGGCCGGGCTCGGCACCCGGTCCTCCCGCCGAGCGTGGAGCTGGCTCTTGACTCCTCCCCGTCGGCGGGTGGGCGTGGGGCGAGGGGAGCTGGGCAGGCGAGCGCGAGCTGGCGTGGCTGGGGTGTGTTAGGCACCTTTCGCGCGTCCCGTAGCTAGTGTTTTGCTGGGAAGAATCTTTAAAGAAGGAAATTGCTTTATGGGCCGGGTGGAAGAAGCGTTAAGTAGCGTTAGGAAAAGTGTAGCATCCGGGAAAACGAAAAGCTAAGCTGTTCTCTGTGGGCTATGCCCACGTCTGTGACCCCCTAGGGAAATGATTTAGCCCGCGTTTGGCTCGGTGTTCCGGTCTGTAAATGGGGGTAGTAATAGCCTGGCTCAGAGCTGTCAGGATTATGAGGTAATACAGCACCGGGCACTGATCAATTACATGTTAAGTGTAATTAATATTAGTCTCCATGTTTTAAAAAACTCAGAATGACTGTGAACTTGTTCTCTAAGTTAAAAATCAAGACGCTTGAAGGTCCGATAATCGAGAGTAGATTTATAGGAATAGTGGAATGTGATATCTGACACTCGGAGACGACACTAACATGTGTTATTAATGTACACGTGAATAAATTAGCATACCTTCGTGAGGCTTATACAAACTTTGAACTGTCGTTTGAAAGAAGTTAGTGTATATTTATATGGGAGGAAAGGACCTAGGGTTTTAGTGTATGTTAGGAGTCAGAACTTTGGAAATAGAATTGAGTTAGCCTTGCAGAGATTTACTTGACGACCAAATTGAGGACGGAACTCCTGGAATTTCTGGTGGATGTTTCAGAGAGACTGGATTAGACTGAATATGAGAACAGTTTTTTGATGGTACTTTGCAAAAAGAGAATGCAGTTCATTGGACTTCATTCATTATTGCAAGTTTCTTATCTCTGGGAATATTCAAGCAAAGATCTTGAGCAGCCTATATCTAGAGCAGCAATGTCCAATATTGTAGAACTTTCTGCCATGATTGAAATATTCTGTAATCTGTGCTGTACTAATAAGGTATCCACTAGCCTCAGGTGGCTTTCGAGCACTTGAAATGTGGATAGTGCACGGAGGAACTTAATTTTAAATTTTGTTTAATTTAAATACAAATAACCACAAGTGGCTGGTCACTGACTTATTGGACAATGTAAGCTTAGAATTTAGACTTTGAGATCCCTTCCAATTCTTGATTTGGTTGAGTTTTAAGTCAAAGAAGACAACTCTTGGAACATTTATTGCCTTAGGGGATCATTATATTCAAATAATGCCTTTTGCTCAAAAACTATAGTTCAAAGCATGGGTCTGTTAGTATTTATTTACAGCTTGACAAATTAAAGCAAATCATTCTTTTGACTCCTTAGGTTGTACAGCTGATGCCAGATTCATCTGGAGAGCCATAGCAATACTATCCGGCATTTCCTTTAATCATTATTGTACTGTATTGTGACCATGGATTTTCACTATCTTTTATCATTTTGGTTAGGTTTAGTGAAGACTTCAACTTTTTTATTCCTGAAGTTTTTTTCCATTTGAAAGATGGTGGTTTTTTTGTTTTATAACTTTTGTATAATAAAGCAAGTTGATAGTTTCTAGTAGTAACCTTGAGCATTGGGCCATTTTATTTTATTTTTTAAAGATTTTGAGAGAGAGCTCTAAGGAGGTGGGGGAGACGAGCAGAGGGAGAAGGGAAGCAGTCTCCCCGCTGAGCAGGAGCCTGACCTGGGACTTGATTCTAGGACTCTGAGATCATGACCTGAGTGGAAGGCGGACACTTAACTGTCTGAGCCACCCAAGTGCCCCAGCTTTGGACCATTTTAGAAATAGTTTTGTGGTTATTGGTATTCAAAACTTTTGAAGAGATAGTCTGAAACTTGGTGATATTTGTAAGATTTCTTTCTTTGATTTATGTTTTTTTCTTTTTTAAGCAAATGTCTATAAAGTTAAGCTTGAAAATAAGACTTAAAAAAAACTTTTTTATAGATAACATCCTTCACTCTGGCCTGGTGGCTGTAAAGTGGTGTCCTTAGTCTCAAGGCTGAAGATAATTGTTAGATCTGGGCCAAAAACTTAAAGCTCATGGATTAAGCAATATACAGAGAATAGCCTATAACATACAAATCAAAATGGGTTGGTCTTATACAGCGTGATTGTATAGCCCATCTTCCTGCCACAGTCATTGTTTAGGGCCTGTTTGTCCTGGCATAATTATTAATAGAGTCCCTTTCATATAAAAAATGTCCCAGTTAGCGCCACATAAAAATATGATCAGCCTACTTTTATTCTTGTTGAAATTTGCAATATGTAATTCTAGGAGGATTAACCATATTGCAGTCTCACAAATGTACTAAAATATTGAGAGAATTGTTGCTTGTGTGCTTAAATAATAGATAAGATATCTGGAATAAGGCCAGCAAGTGACCTGTCCATTTAAGCTGCTGGTAATTACAAATTGTTGCTTCTCTCCTTCTATTGAATGGATATCTTGGGCAGCTTGATTTTAGTTTTTTCCTACAAAAATGATCTTTTGGTGTAGGAAGCTGCAAAGAAAGTCAGACCATGTCAATCAAATCAGAAGACTGAGTATTCTTGTTGAAAATGATACCCATTTTATTTTATGGTGAAGTTGAATAGTGAAGTTGGTCAGAAATCTTCTAGTATGTATTTAAAATGTTCAAGAAGGATTTTGCTTATAGTTCACTTAAATAGTAAAGAAAAATACTTCAGTCAAATGCCTTATTGTATTAATTTATACTGTGGTAGGTAAAATGTTTTATTGAGGGTCAAACACTTGGTTTGAGTCCTTACTCTGCTGAGGATTAAAGGAGGTAATCCATGTGATGTGTTCCTTACAGCAAAGCACATAGGAAGTAAGTGCTCAATAAATATTAGTTGTTTTAGCCTTAAGTTTATTGATTTTTTAAAAATATTTTATTTATTTGACACAGAGAGAGAGCACAAGCAGGGGATGCGGCAGGCAGAGGGAGAGGGAGAAGCAGACTCCCTGCTGAGCAAGGACCCTGGGATCATGACCTGAGCCAAGGGCATATACTTAACCAGCTGAGCCACCCAGGTGTCCCTTAAGTTTATTGAATAAAAGATCTGGAAGAGTTATTGATGTCCTGAGATACATTGTGGATAGGTGCAAAGAAGTACTTAAAACTAATTCTGAAAACCTAAGTTTAGTCCTTCTCTACCATATTCTCTCTTTGTGACTTCAGTTAAGGTATTTAACTTCTGAGTATCAGTTTTTTCTGTAAAATGGAATTAGTATCTCAACTCATCCCAGTCTTCTCACAGGATTGTTGAAGACTTCAGAAGAGAATTACACAAATTGTCTTGCTTTACAGACATTTTATTATATTATCGGTTTTGTCTCAGCTTTTCATCCTACTACCTCTAGTGAAGACTGACCTTAAATCTGCAAAAATTGTTGTATGGTTTTATTTGTAAAACAGCATACTAGGCACTACCCGAGGTTGCTCTTTTTAACAGTACTGTAAATCATGGTATTGGTGCTTTACTGATTTGCAATATATTTTCTTTCTTTCTTTTTTTCCCCCAAGATTATTTTAGGGGGGGAGGGACAGTGGGAGAGAGAATGCTAAGCAGACTCCACAATGAGCAAGGAGCCTGACTCGTTCCCAGGACCCTGAGATCATGACCTGAACTGAAACCAAGAGTGGATGCTTAACCGACTAAGCCACCCTAGGTGCCTGTGATATATTTTCTACACAAAACAACTACATACTACTGCTAAGGAAGACCCAACATTTTCGTGGGCATTTGATGTATTCCATCTACTGTGCTAAATGCTTATCTCATTTATTTATCCAAACATGTCATTCCCACTCAATAGGTGATACCAATGAGCCTCTTACTTTCTAGAATGGATCTGTTAGGTTTTCGGCATTATACTGCCTTTGATAATATCTGGCTGCTAGTGGATATTGAAGGTTAAATAAGGTAATGAATATGGAAAGAGCATGCTATCTGGCACATGGTATGTAGTAGCTGCTGAAAAAAATTGTTGTTCAATAAATTCATAGGACAGTAAATTGAAGTAATTTACGTGAGTGTACTTCTAAATGCAAAATACTATACAAATATAAATTATTTTAAAATCTTGAAGCGTACTCTTGCTGTTTTAAATGCTATAGAGGTCTTAAATGACTGAAGATTGTATATTTCACTTCATATTATTTGCTTCTGGATCTTTAAAGGAGTACTCCTAATCATAACATTCTTTCTCTGAGAATATATATGTTTAATGATAATACTTTGTGATATGTTTTTAAGAAACTGTAATTTTGCTTGGATTCTTCTTCTTCTTCTTCATCACGATCATGAACTGAGTGCTTTCTACGTACCAAGCACTGTCCTGAGTGCTTTATATATATTACTTCATGTAATCTACAGGAGGAGTATATTTTTAACCTGCATTTTAAAGATGAGGGAACTGAGGCAGGGAGGTGATGTGACTTGCCCAAAGTCACACGGTAAGTGTTTGAGCCTGTGTTTGAACTCCAGAGCCCAGCTATTTACTGCTAAACTGTGAGTCGGCATAGACAGATATTTCACAACAAAGTTCACTATGACAAACACATTGTGGAGGTCTTGTGAGTTACTTATGATCAACTTTTATTTGTATGTTCCTTGTGGGATAGTAGAAAGAACTCTGGACCAGAAGTCAGGGGACCTCAAGTTTTAGTCCCAGCTGTATCACTAAATAGTGATGTGTCTTTGGACAGTTCAAGAAACCCCTCTGGACTTCAGTTTCCTCACCTGAAAAATGAGGGATTTGGATGACATTAGTTTTTTTCAAACTGTAGTTCTGAACCTCAGATGTCTTTGGTCCCCCTCCCGCCAATTTGTATAGTTATAGTTTTGTGTATTATAATTGTTTATCCATCTGCCTAAGATTTACTTTTAAGCAAAGAATTCCTGAACTTTTCAAGTCATCAGTCTCTAAGATAACTTAATGACAAGTCCCCTGACTACTTACTATGTGTCCGATTTCTCAGTAATTTCACATTATTTAGTGTTAAAGGATATAGGCATTGTTTACAAATGAAAAAAACTTAGACACTAAAATGGGAGATTCGTGAATTTTTGTAAAAATACGTATGTACCTGGACAGAATATTTCAGGTTATCAGCTACCTGTGATCAAAACCTGATTTTTGTTAGACTTGTGACCTTTACCCAGTTTTTACTCTCCCCTTCCTCATTGGTAGGGGATAATACATGCCTTGCAGGGTGAGTGTGAACAAATGTGAACTAATACAGGTGAAAGTCTTTTATAAATTCTGAAATGCTTATACAAATTCAGCAATTTTTTTTAAAGGATAATTGTATGATTAAAGTCATACAATTTTTTTTTTTAAAGATTTTTATTTATTTATTCGGCAGAGATAGAGATAGCCAGTGAGAGAGGGAACACAAGCAGGGGGAGTGGGAGAGGAAGAAGCAGGCTCATAGCAGAGGAGCCTGATGTGGGGCTCGATCCCACAACGCCGGGATCATGCCCTGAGCCGAAGGCAGACGCTTAACCGCTTGCCACCCAGGCGTCCCTCAGCAATTTTTTACATGCCTACAGCAAATCTCTAATTCCTTTTTCTTTTTAATCACATGAACTGTGTTTTTAACCACAAGAGATAGTTTATTGACTTGTTTATATTTTAAATAGACTCCTTGTAAGGTTCAGTATTTCTAGAATGTGAATCTGGAGTGGTGGAGAATCTTGATGTTTAAGAGAGCTCCTTTTTTGGCATCCTTGTCAAATACGCTTACTATTAAAAATGTAATTGACTAAAAGTTTTTGCATTTATCTGAAAAGTTAACCATTAAGTCACTCAAATGATATTTTATGTAAAAGCAACAGTGTTTTAATATGAGAAATGTAAGCTTGCCATTTTGTCAGGGTTTGAATGTTACGTACTTTAGGATGATTTGGTAGGCACATTTGCAGTGCTTTTCAAGAACTGTTTTTGCAAAGAATAAAAATTTTTTTTGAAACTCAATATCTTCCTAAGAGAGTACTGGATATGAAAGCACTTGGACTAGAAACCTGTATTAAACTGAGACTAAAGAAGAAAAACGTAATAATACAACTTCGCGGGTCTCTGAGCAGTCTGTCACTGAACTCCTATATCTGTAGGTTAAAAAAAAGTAATTGCGTATGTAGCCAACTAGGATATGTAAATGCACAGTTTCTATCTGCCTATTGAGAATTTTCATGGTTTATAGATGTTCTGATAATCTTTTCAATTCAGATATATTTCTTGAATGCCTGATACATGGTAGCCACTGTCTTCTTTATAACACTCCTCTGAGAGAGGCAGAAATTATTCTTGACAGATGGAGAAACTGAACTTGAGAGATTAGTTGGTCCTTATTTTAAGATTCTACTGTATTAATTATCCTTCTTAGCACAACCCTGTGACCGTGACTAATTTCAGTTTTCTGCCTTACAACATCTGTCATAAAACTTCTACAGGATTTCATCTCCACTTGAATGTCTAATAGTTATCTCAGACTTAATGTGGCTCAAACTGAACTCCTGGTTTGTTTGTTTTTTCCTTTTCAGTTTTGCCGATCTCAGTAAATGGTACGCCATCCAACCTGTTGCTCAGGCCCCAGACTTCAGTGTCAACTTCAGAGTCATCCCTGACTGCTCTTGTCTGGTCCATCAGCAATCAGCTCTGTCTTCAAAATATATGCCAGAAGTCTCACCACTTCTCACCATTTCCACTTGTTCCACTAATTCAGGCCACTGTCCTCTCTTGTCTAAACAGCTTCGGTAACTTTCTGACTGGTGTCCTTGCCTGTACCTTTGCTTCTTCATAGTATAATGTCACAGCAGTGAGAGTTACCTTTTTAAAACCTAGAATATTTCAGGCGTGCCTGGATGGCTCTTGATTTTGGCTCAGGTCATGATCTCAGGGTCATGAGATCAAGCCCCATGTTGGGCTCTGCACTCAGTCAAGAGTCGGCTTGGGATTTCCCCCCACCCCTCTCCATCTCTCCCTGCCCATGCCCTGCCTACCCCCGTGCTTGTGTGTGCATGCACACACGCTCTCTCTTTCTCTCTCAAAAATCTTAAAAAACCCTAAAATATTTCAAGTCTGTTCCTTTTTCACAATTCTTTAATAGTTTCACATTATATTTAATTAAAATTTAACCTCCATGGCCTAGAGTGCTTTATATCATTTGGCCTCTCGCTGACTCTCAGACCTTATTTTCTACTACTTTTCCCCTTTGTTTCCTTCACTTGAGCCACACCGGCCTCAGGATCTTGGTACTTTGCTATTCTTTTTGCCTGGAAGTTCTCCAGAGCTCCCTCCTAGGCTTCGTTCAGATCTTCTATTAAATGTCACCTCCTGGTTGAAAACAACTTGTTTGTTTTCATAGCATTTATCACTACCTGGTATTATATTCATATGCTCGGCTCCTGCATTATAACATCTTTTTGTCTAGCTCTGTCATGACTGTGTCCTGAGCTCTTACAACAGTGTTTGGTCTGTAGTAGGTGCCCAGTAAAGAATTAGGTGCATATTGGCTTTATATAAAGAGGTGCATTGAGTATAAGAGGAGGGAATCAGGAGAAGGTGCAGTGGCTTGGGTAGAGGGAAGTAGAGGGAGTCAGTAAATAAAGGCTTTTCGTTTGTCTGTGAAGGAGGTGGTGCAGGTGCAGTCATCTGCCAACAGTTGGGGAAGTTTATTAAACTAAAATGATGTGTGCGCACTGAAATATTTAACGCTAAACAAAAGAATTAGTAAATGAAAACATTAGATGACAAGGAAAGGAGAATTACTGATGATCATCAGTCTGGGAAGTCTTCTTAGAGATCTGGAGCTTAGGTTGGGCTTTTTTAGGCAGCTAGGATTTGGGGAGGAAACACAAGGTATTGCAAGTAGGAAGAACCTGGGATGGTTTGGGAGATACTGAATGTTTGCTTTGACTGCTATAGGAAAGGAGGCTGCAGAGGTCCTGTGGGACTGATTTTAGAAAAGTTTTGTCCTCCAGGTGAAGGAGATATATTAGATGCTATGAGTAGAGGAGGAACAAATATTTAGAATGAGTACTCTGGAGACTGTAGGCAGAATTAATTAGAAAGGTGGGAGATGGGTTTAAAACATACTGTAGTAGGGGTATTTATTAAGGTGAGATTGGAAAGGAAGAGATTGCATTATAATTGCTTTATTGTAACAAAATATGCCAGGAGCAGATTGGCTGGATGTAGGCAGGAGAGGAGCTGGCGAATCAAAAATGCCTTGGACTTTTTGAACTTCTGTGACTGAAGAGTAGTGTTGCTCTTAATAGAACTGGGAATATTGGACAGTGGAGCCGGTTTGGTGGGGGAAAATATACCAGGAAATAGTATAATATATCACAGAGAAGAGTTTTTCTGTCTATCAGTGTGAAGCCTTTGATTACATTAAAACCGTGATTCTCTGTTCACAGTATCGCTAATAACTTGTCATTTGGATCATTGGGTGTTCCTTATGAAAATCTGTAGCTGCTTATCCGTACTAATTAGAGTCAAACTGCTTTTGGTTAGGAAGTACTTATTCCTGTTCCAGTAGTTTTTAAGAAAAATAATTGCTCAATGAATGGTAAGGGAGAATATTTACTATCATATTGCTTTTTATGGTGCTTCAGAATTTCCAAAGCACTTTAACTTCTGCACTTTGATTTTATAGTTATCCAGTGACAACGGGATAGTTCGGATGTGCTATTCACTTATCAGTTTTTTGGTGTTGTTTAATGCAGTTAATATGCTTTATTTTCAGATTGTAACAAGTGTTATAAATCTCAGGACAGTTTTTTCATAATAATTGACTGGGTCTTAGCTGCTCCTCTTGTCTCATAGTATCTTGTGCACTATCTCCAACCTCATTCCATTGACTATATCTGATCTGTTAATTTCAGTAGGCTGTGAGTAGTAAATGGCAGAGATACGTCTTTCTTATCTTTGTATTCCTTGTTACACTGTTCGGTAATTTGATCATTCATGCAACATTTACTGAGCATCAGCAGTGGTAGGCAGTATATTAGGTATTAGAATGACAGGATAAACAGCATCCTGTCATTAAGCAGTTAGCAGTTCGATGACAAGGAAATAGTTAAGGCTGTAATGTGAGAAGTGCTATTATGATTGATGCATCTTATTTTCGGTCTGAACTCATTTGATATGGGATAAGTGAATACAAATGATTTTTAGTTATGAAAATAACAATTAGCAGTTTCAGAAAAATTGGTATCGATTTCGAAATAGTTATAAATTCTATGTGAATCATCTGTTCTTTGGATTATTCATGGTATGTTGCTTCTGTTTTTAGCAGGTAATTGTATGGACTCTTGAGCTTTATACCATCTGAAGTCCACTTGAAGTGGGGCATATATAAATGGGTTGGAATTACCATTGTGTTATCCCAGATACTAGGTATAGAAGTGTAAACATTTTGTACACTTAATTTTTTTTTTTTAGTTTTTACATTCTCAGTGATTGAATGAACATTTGATGTTATTTTTCACAGCAGGAGAAATTTACATCATGATGTAACTTGAGGTTTTTTTTTTTTTTTTTAACAGAACCAGAATGTAGTGTGTAATAGTGTTGGCTTAACCATAATTGCTTCCTGCCTTTGGAGTTCTAGGAAAATGAGAATGTTCTGATTGTAACAGTTTTCTATTAATTTATATTATGTGGGATGTTGAGCTTATGAATGATTGGAATTGGAACTGTGTATGCTTGGAATCAGTACACAGGTCTGCTGAATTAATTTTCCTCAGCAGTGATGTAATAGAAGAAATGGTAAAACATTCCATTGTCTTTTAATAAATGGGTAGACTGTTGGATTTCATGATCCAGATATTTATGTTGTTTTGATGGTGCTATAACTAGTAATAAAGTTTCAACTCTTTGAGGTATTTTAAGCCAAAGATAATTTCATGGTATTTCTTGTTTGGTCGTTTAACACCAAGTATATGAGCTATAATGAGAAACGCGGTAGTGTGTTCATTATATTTTTGTTTAATTCACGATTGTAATGTATATGTTTACTACACTTAAAAAATTTTTTTTGGTGTATTTTTTGAAGGAAAGAGTATATCCTTAAATTCCATCATTTTAAAATAAAAGATGTCAATTTTTCTACTCTGGAATAGGATTTTACAGGTGTTACATAGTATTGGCTCTTGACTTAATGATCAGGTTTAAATATAAGTATTAATCAGAGATGAACTTACTCTTTGGGTTCATATTTAAACTCTGGCATGTTGAAATAATCTAGGTCTCCATCTGCACATCTGAATTCATTTTGTAAAATATGGCAAACAGCTGCATTTCAATTGAAAGCTAAAACAACTGCAGGACATTAACCCATTGAGAAGATTACAGTAGGTTTTCAGTTCCATGTTAAATGTATTTATTAGAGAAAATTGACTTGAGTGCTTCTGCTTTTAACTGACTTTTTTTTTAATGTCTAGGAGAAAGGAAATAAAGCATTGGGATGATAGGACTTTGATGTGTAAAGACGTTATGTCTAAAGAAGTTAATTATCTAAATCAAACAAAATGCGGGTACGGGAAATAATTATTTTAAACATTTTAATGAGCTATCAGCTCATCATGTCAGAAAAATGTTATTCACCTGTTTGATTTAAAAATTAAATAACTTGACTGTGAAAGGATGATCGTGGTTATAATAAACTAGGATTGGGACCTTTTACCTCTTACCAATAAATCCTCTTGATGTGAAACATTTGCAGTAGGGGGACAACTGAAGAGAGCTGTGGTTTTAATACAAATTTACTTTCTGAAGTGTCTCCTCTTCAGAGAGTGTTAAAGCAGGGTGACTGGATTTGCAAAATGAAAAAGGGGCAGATTGCTTCAGCAGTGTCACGGGACATTAGGTCACAGGATCGTGCCACAGACTGGCATGTCTTTCAATCTGATGTGAGTCAACTTATAACTGTTTTTGGAGGCTGGGGTTAATACATAAACTTTGAGTTTAATGTTTTCTCCGGGACATCATATCTTTGCCAGTGTTCTGGTGGGACGAGGGAAACCATTTCTAAGGTCCTTGAGAGAGCCAGGTTCCTTTTTTATCACTGTCCTGATTCTGTCGGACTGTTGCTAGAAGTCATTGGGTTCCTGTCTTTCTGCCCTCAGTCTTGGATTTGGGGATGTGATTTTTTTTTTTTTTTTTAAACCTGAGTTCTCACGGTGATGCTTCTTTTCCTATATTATTTGTAGAAAAAAGTACTTACTTTAAAAGTCTGTGTGAAAAAAAAATTGAGGATTGAAAAAAAGTTGATGGTCTTTCATAGCATTAGCTTCTTTATATGTTTTAGAATTTTGGTTTTCAGGCTCAATTTGAGTCAAAGGTTTTTCTTTCTCTGCTCTTTCATTTGGCCTGGCCCTTAGGGACCCCAAACTAGACCAAGGCTTATGTTGGCAAGATAGTTGGCCTTGCCACAGAAAGATATTGGGATATTCCAGATGGAGCGAACCAGCCAGCATGCTGCTCATCTCAGACCTCTGTCCCGTTGCCTTCTCTCAAAAGCTTTGTATATGGCCTATCTCAGGCAGTGGTTTATAGTAAGGTTTGTTTGTTTGTTTGTTTAGGTTTTTGTTTTGTCTTGTTTTGTTTTTTCAGTCGTCTTCATGGAGCCCAGAGCTTCCATCTCAGAGCTTGGTGAATAAGCCTGGTTCAGGTTTCCTGTATCAGTTTTAGCCTACATTGCCCACAGGAGCTGTCAGGTTAGAGGATGTATTAAGAAGATAAATTTCACAGCAAGGTGAAGAATGAACTGAGATGGAAAGAGAGAAGCTATAAATAGTGCTTATAGAGAGGGCCATAACAGGAGAACAAGATGGGGAGGATGTAAGAACATAAAGTAGAATTTTTTTTTTTTTTTTTTTTTTTTTTTTTTACAAATTATAGGGTGCAGGAGAAGGAGTCAAAGACTGACAGATTTTGAGCTAGGATAACTGCTAGCAGTAGTGAAGTCAGTATTGAAAAGTATTTGATAAGGAAACTACTTAATATTTGTTGAATTGCATTAAGGTCTTTTAGTGAAAATATTCAAGTTTCTTAGACTTGTAATTGTGAAAGAAGAGTAACTTCAATTTGTCATATAAAAACTTTTAGCTGATCAATAAAAGAATTCTTAAGGTCTTTTTGTGTACAATTATAATAGTTAATATTGTTTTCTTACTGTGTGCTAAGAGCTGTTCTGAATGCTTTGTACATATTAGTTCATTGAATGCTTTCAACAACCCCAAGACTGTGGGTTTATCATTCCCATTTTGAAGATGAATTGAAGCACAAAGAAGTTAAGTAATTTGCCCAAAGTCCTAGTAAAGTAGCAGAACTTGGATTTGAACCCAGGCAGTCTGACTCCTGACTTCTCCTAGTTTACTACAGTATACTTAAAGTTTGCAGTACTGCTTTATTTTATCATATATTCAAATCTGCAGATCATTTTTAAGGAAAATTATATTGCAAAATTTATATGGACATATGAAATAATAGCTAACATTTACTGAGCACTTACCGACTGATAGTTGAGGCTTTTATCTACTTTCATTATTTTAATGTTATTTTCACTAATTCTTGTTTATGGGACTGCCACATGCATTAAATAAAATAGCATATATTAAGATTGGCATGTACTTTCCCCCTTATGCATCAACTTAATTTTATTGGGGGAAAAAAGTCACATTTTAAATAAATGATGATTTACTTAACCATGAGATTATAAAAATCACAATGCTTCTGATCTACTGATTGACTGTATTTTTATTATTTATAATTTAGTTTTTGGTTCAAAGGGGAATTAGATTATGCAGTGGTTTTCTAATTTTGTATTTTACAGCTGTGCAACTCTTTCTTTATGTTAACCCTTACTTGGAACCCCAATACATGAAATAGAAAAATCAGAGTTGTTCTGTGGTTCTGGATGTAACTGGGAGGGTGTGCTTTGGGACCACTGGGAGCTCCTTGAAATACTGCCCATGAACCTTAGGGGTCCCTGGAACACATTTTGAAAACCTTGGAGTTCTGTTAAAGTATTTTAATGGGTCTTTTTCTTCTATTATTTATTATAAAATTTGTACTAAAATGTTTATCACTTGAGTACTATTTTGATATCATATTTGACTAAGCAGTTTTTTCCTCTTTACTGTTTCATTTTAAAGATTTATATATTTATTTGAGAGAGTGCTCATGTGAGTGCGGTAGGTGGGGGGAGGGGCAGAAGGAGAGGGAGAGAGAATCCCAAGCAGACTCCATGCTGAGAGCTGAGCCCTAGGCGGGGCTTGATCCCAGGACCCTGAGATCACCACCTGAGTGGAAACCAAGAATTGGATGCTTAACTGACTGTACCACCCAGGTGTCCCTCTTTACTATTTCATTTTAATAAGGAACATTAAGT
The DNA here is from genome assembly GCF_017311325.1 of Ursus maritimus. Taxonomy (NCBI): domain Eukaryota; kingdom Metazoa; phylum Chordata; class Mammalia; order Carnivora; family Ursidae; genus Ursus; species Ursus maritimus. The sequence continues at coordinate 4,620,521 of NW_024425452.1, read as the reverse complement.
ATGGACAAGTCAGATTTATGAATAAATTAGAAATTTAAAATTTTCTATACTCTTTGAAGTAATTTATAATTGCTTCCATTTTCCATGCATTTATTTATGGTTAAATACATTTTGTAAGCTCTATTTCTTTTCTTTTTTTAGATGAATAATACTGCAGCCAGCCCAATGTCTACTGCTACTTCAAGTAGTGGAAGAAGTACAGGGAAGTCTATAAGCTTTGCAGCAGAGCTACAGAGTATGATGTAAGTATATGTCTGCATCACACATTATTATTTTAAGTTTATTCAGGTTGATAAAAGCCAACAAAAATAATAAAATTTCTACAACTTAACTTGGAAATATGTACTTTAGTAAAAATGAAATAGTCTGATAATAGTTCAAATAGCCATATGCAAAAGGGGCAAATGTGGTTAAAAATGCTAGAGTGGTATTGTATTTGAAAAATAAGTACTGGTTTATCTATAAAAGAATGAACAATCACATGAATATTTTTGCTCTAGTTATTACCTGCTCAAATCTGTGTTATGGGTTGTTTATTACTATTTCAGTTTTAGATTTAGAGAACTTTGAGGTTGATTATATTCTTGGATAGTTCAGAGGTTTCACAGAGAGGTTCTCAGTTTTTCACAAGTTTCATCATAATTCCATGAGCCTAATTTAAATTACTCTTTAGTTTTGATAGTATTTGAAATCACTGTGTTGCTGAATGTTGAGAAAAAACTTAGAACTTTTAAAAAACACATTTATTGTTTTTGAGAAATTGCAATCATTAAGATTTCTTTCCTAAGGCTTATTTAGCTTGATTTCTGGCTTCTTGCATTGAGTGACATGGCATATCTTGATTTGATAGGAGATAGCACATTTATTAGAGATGTCTGCTGGCATATATTAGTTTTTCTTTATTATTGGTTCAGGAGACAGTTATCTGCATAAGTGGGACAATACATTAGAGCTCTTTTTTTTCCTGTGGATACGTTATTTATGACATACTGGGCAAGTTGCAAAGCATGTTTCTCTTGATGATTTAAGTATCTTCCTCTTGTGGGTGTATACTGATAGTCCTCATAGTGGCTTGACTTTTACTGTGTGATGATTATCGTTCAAATACATATACTTGGTAAACATACTTTAGACAACACTGAGAACGTTTAGGTCGTAGGTTCTCAAGCTTTTTGGTGTGAGGATCCTTTTACATTCTTAGTTGTTGAAGACCTTAAACAGCATTTGTTTATGTAGGTTGTATCCATGAATACTTATTGCTTAGAGTTTAGAACTGAGGAATAAAAAATTATTTATTTATTTGAAAAATAGTAAACCTACTACATGTTAACGTAAATATGTGTCCTATAAAAATAATTATATTCTTAAACCAAAAATCGGTAACATTTTGTTAGTTATTAAGATGAGGATAAATTTAATATATTAATTTAGGAGTTATATGAGGGAAGCCTGTGTTTTAAATTAAGGAAAATGTTAAGTGTTTATGCTGGTATACACTTCTTTATAATAAGCCTTTTCATTTTAGTTTTGTCGCTTTACATTAAGAATCTTTTATGTTGCATTATGTTAATTATGTTTCAGAATAATAAATGTGCTTTAGAAGGTTTACAGTAAAGTGAAGAAATTCGTTTTCCTGAAGACCTGGTTCATTGATTTACTTTTTATTTTTAAAAGCTTTTAATTTCAAACTCATGAAGTTACAGAGAATAGGATAATGAAATCCATGTATCCATCATCTAACCTTAACAATAATTGTGTTTTGCTAGTCTTATTTAACCTACTCTCCACTTTTATGAAATATTTTAAAGCAAATCCCAGACATGGTATTTCAAAGTTGGTGGTATTTATTAAAACAATATATTTGTCATAAGTAAATAAAACAAGCCCTATAGCAAACTGTGGTCACGGTCCCATGGACTGGCTGCCTGTTGTTGAAAATGAGGTTTTATTGGACCTCATCCACACTCATTTATCTGTTACCTGTTGCTGCTTTCATGCTACGTGACAGAGTTGCGTATTTGTGACAGAGACCATATGGCCTGTAAAGCTGAAAATATTTACTATATGGCCCTTTACAGAAAAGGTTTACCTGATCTACAGAAAGAGCTCTCTATAAGAAGAAAGCTTTATTTCCTTTGGTCATTTACACTTAGGAGAGGTTCCTCTTGTGCATTTGATAGACTGCAGGCCACTTAAGAAAACAGAAAAAAATAAAAGCTAAATTCAGCACTTTCTTATTAAATACTTTTGCAAACATCTTCTCAACTAATATGCTTAAGCTGGATTCAGAATGCAAAAGTTATTGTTGGCTACAGCTTTGGAAGAAATGTACATTTTCCTTCTATTTCAGACCTCTTAGGCCACTCCTAATAGTTACATTCATCATTTATAGTCTGAAGTTATTTTTTTCCCCTTATGAATTGCTTCATAGAACAGGAAAAAAGGGCCCAAATTGGGGGAATCCTTTTAAATTTACCAATATTTTCTATCAGTATAAGGTTTTTAGGCTTTCGATTATATAAGAAGCAATATACATTTATTCTTGCTTATTTCACATGTGAAGTGCAGACTTAAATCGTTGTGTTTATAATCCTCTACTGTTACTGTCTTTCCCACCCATTCACCTTAATCAGCTGTTTTTCTCTTGGCTCCCTGCTCTCTAAATTAAAGTAACAATATTGTAGTGTCATTTCCAGGTAATAGTTTCACTGAAAGGTGTCTGGTTGTCAAGCACAAATGAAATTGTCATGATCTGCTGCTGTTAAATATAGAGCTGCCAGCTGGTCTGTACTACTATTAGAGCCTTGATAGAATGGACCGTATTTTAAGTTTGGTTTGTAAATAGCACAGTGAAGCATTTTTTAGGAGGTGTTTCTACAAATTTTAAACCAAAGGATTAGCAGACAGCTGCTGGTGCGTTGGGGATGACAGCAGCTTTCCCTTACCTAGTGCATATAACTCAGCACATTTGCTGTATGCTTATCACCGTTCTTTGAATAGTGTGTGCTGCGAGGGTCCAGCGGCTTTTCATTTTTAAATTATTGAACTCAAGTAGTCTGTAAATTGCAAAGTGAAATCTCGTCAATCCACATTGCAGGTATTTGAATAAACTTCTTAAGAATTTTGGTTAATTTAAATGCATGTCAAAGAGTTCTTCCTTGAGCTTTCTCTTCTTTATTTTACTGCACTTTTTCAGGTTTTTGGCCTAGTGATGATGCCAGCTTTTACTGCTCGGCAGCATTTAGTAATTCTCATTAAAAATTGATTTAAAGATGATTTTGCATTTACATCTTATATTTTGTAAGAATTCTTTCAAATGAAAATTTCATCCTTATTTAAAATTCACAGATTGAAAAGAAATTGTTTTAATCAGTTTTTTTAAATATACAATAAAATTCACTCTCTTAACTGTATAGTTATGCATGTTTTGCATTTTTAAAAATAAAATTTATTGACCCCTCATTAAATGGCAGGACCTAGATGCCTTCAAAATAGTGTAGCGATAGAGAAGGTTTGTGGAGATGCCTAACTGTCATGTAATAGGATGTGAAAAATTAATTTCATGGTAGTATAAAGGAGGGAGTGATGAACTTCTGAGAGTAAGCTTCCTGAGGTCTGTACTTCTGACTTCTCCCCGGAATACCCCTTAAGTATTCTATGAGCACCTCGAACTTAGTATGTTCGAAACTGAACTAATAATTTTTTCAGTAAGATTTGCTTCTTTTCCTGGGAGTTTTTGGAGCACATAGCAACAACTAATCATTCATTGCTGCAGTAGATGAGGGCATAGTTAGTTGTCTGTGTGAAATGGCATTATTTGGCTATGATTTAGCATTTTTTTTTTTTTTAAAGATTTTATTTATTTATTTGACTGAGATAGAGACAGCCAGTGAGAGAGGGAACACAAGCAGGGGGAGTGGGAGAGGAAGAAGCAGGCTCATAGCAGAGGAGCCTGATGTGGGGCTCGATCCCAGAACGCCGGGATCACGCCCTGAGCTGAAGGCAGACGCTTAACCGCTGTGCCACCCAGGCGCCCCTATGATTTAGCATTTTGAAGTTAGGAGCTGTGAAAGAATTGTGTTCCCAGTTCTAGCCTCATGTTAATCTGACTTTAAAGAGACCTAATATGTAAACATATGTATTAGTAATAGATGTTTATTCAGCTGACACAGGGTTCCTTTAAATATTGTTTCCCTGGTACATTAACGTTTTTTAGGAAATTGGAGAAAACTTTTTATTTTATTTATTTATTTATTTATTTATTTTTAAAGATTTTATTTATTTATTTGACAGAGATAGAGACAGCCAGCGAGAGAGGGAACACAAGCAGGGGGAGTGGGAGAGGAAGAAGCAGGCTCATAGCAGAGGCGCCTGATGTGGGGCTCGATCCCATAACGCCAGGATCACGCCCTGAGCCAAAGGCAGACGCTTAACCGCTGTGCCACCCAGGCGCCCCTGGAGAAAACTTTTTAAAAGGTAGATAGTGCTAACAATATATTACAACTTCAGAGATGCTTTAATAATACTGATAGTAGTGAATGCTTGTATAGAGCGTAATGTGTACCAGGCACTGCCTGAGCACTTCATGCACCATTTCATTTACCCTTCACACAACCCGGTGAAGTAGATCCTCTTATTCCCCTTTTGTAGATTAGATGAGGAAATTGAGACACAAAAGTCAGTAACTCACAAGAAATTGCCATTTGAGTAAGTGGCAAAACCTGTCTTTAAGCCAGCAAGCCTAACTCCTTCAGAGTCTGCTTTTGACGTACTATGCTGAACCAGATTTCAGCTATCAAACTTTGATTTTGATTTAGGAAATTTAGTTTATGAATCAAAGTTTACTAATTTATGTGTGACTAGTGTACTGTATGAAGTCATGTGAAAGCTGAATAATTATTGTTAATTAGTGTCATGAGCAATGAGGTCTGATTTTTATAAGAAGTATTGGATGAAGTTGTTAATTTTCATATTATCATAGCATTTATTTCATTTCCTATGCCTAATTACCAAATCTTCTTAAGCAAGGCCATGTCAATAATCAAGAGAAAGTATAATTTTTCGTTGAAATTGTATATTTGTTACTTATATGCTCCTTATTGGATGCTCATATTTGTGATATGTCATAATTTTGGATATAAACATAGCTACTTTGTGAATATTTAAATGTCTATAATATTTTGTCACTGTTAATATTTTCCTTTAATTCTTGATAAATTTACACTAAAATATATGGATGAACTTATCCTTGTACTTTCTGTGGAATGCATCTATTTGGAATATTTTAAGATATACATTGGTTTGTAAATACAACAATAATGAGAAAGATTTTCAAATTATTTAAAATTGGTCAGAGTCTTTCCTGAAAGTGAGCAAATGTGCAAAAGCTGATTGAGGACATAAAAAGTGCTATATAACTGAAAGTTGGTTATACTTAGTTTCCTTTCAGAAATGAAATAAGGAAATGTTTAAGTTGCTAGATCCCAACTGAATTAAGTGCTTGCACTGAAAAAAATGTGCCATCTTATAAATGGGACAAAATACAGTTTTGAATTTGTTTTGAAATATATCTATCAGTTATCTCATGAAGAGAAAGTAACGAGGCTTTCAAGTTTAGGATAGTATGTCTGTAATTCCCAGGGAGAAAAATATGTTGCTCAGTCTTAGAAATGAATCCCTCAAATCCAGGGGGATGGTCATTTTGGTAATTCTGTAATGAAAATCCTTAGTTATGTGGAGAAAAATAGGTAACAATTCACAGATCCGTCATTCAGAAGTGCAGTATAGTTGCAACTTACTGCACTGGAGAAAGGGAATACCAGTTCTGAACTGGGTTGATGGCAGAACCAGGACCTAGCTGATTCACAGTTACTCCTGGAATTTTTTCTTTAGGACATGCATTCCACTGTGTTCCTGAGTGCTTGCCTAGACTCTGCCTGCAGGTGTCATGTAGCATATCGTTTATGTACAGTATTGAAATATGCTTCTCGGATAAGGGATTGTGGACCTGCATCTACCTCATAGGGTTTATATGAAGATGAAATGAGATACTGAATCAAAGCACATCGTTATTGTTCCTGGCGCATAGTAAGCACTGTCCTGTTAGTTGTTGCCATCATGTTTTAAAAAAAAAGGTTGTTATCAACGTCTGGTTAGGATGCTTATAAAAATGTTTCAGGTGCAGGGGGAAATGTTTGCAGTTTTATGGGAAGAATTTTTATAATTATAGAGAAAAAAAGAATAATCTACCTTACAGGCTGCAGTCCAGTAGAACTTTCTGCACTGATGGAAATTTCTATTTCTGTGCTCTCAAATATGATAGCCACTAACCATGTATGCCTATTGATGTGTAAAATGAGCTAGGCAACTGAGCAAAGGAATTTTACATTTATTGTAATTAAATTTAAATAGCCGCATGTAGCAAGTAGCTACATATTTGACAACACAGAAAAAATATGGAAAATATAAATCATACATGGACTACTTCTTTACTGGGTTGCTTATATTTTTATTGAAATTGGGAAAATACATTTTACTAGTTATGTCATTTTTTGGATTTGATATTTACTTTTAAGTAAATAAATGCTGTAACCAATTTACTTTTTGCTGCTGCTTTTCTTTTGGCTGTCATTGTTCCATAGTTCTTTAGAGATTTGAGGATATTAATTTTTGGTTACATTGGCAGGTAAGATTTGATTGGGAGGTTTAATATTACATTCATGTTCCATTTTTTGGAAAGCACAGATAATACTGATGTGTGTTAATTTCTTCAAAATATTCCTTTGTGAATTTACATAAAATATTTATGTTTGGTCTTATTGAAAGTCCCACAAATGTAGCTCTGGGTGTATTGTATTGTACTTGATTATCCTGCCAGTGTGCGTAATTGAATATATAACAACACTGTGAGTTTTGGGTCCTCATTTTCATTTAGCTAGTTTTGTAGAATTTCGAGTAGCTACAGAGTTAGCAATATGTTATGCAGTATTTTGTTAGTTCGTTATTTTTCACATGCTGAGAATTTTGAAAACTTGTTATTTTTAAATATACCAAATTCAGAATTATCTTTAAAAATGGTAGTGGATGGGGACAGCTGGCTGGCTCAGTTGGTAGAGTGTGCGACTCTTGATCTCAGGGTTGTGCATTTGAGCCCCTTGTTGGGTGTAGAGATCACTTAAAAAAAAAATCTTAAAAATGGTAGTGGATAAAAATGGATTCTTCAATACCAAAATATATCAGAAAGTGGTTAGTAATTGTGGATAGGAAATTAAAATTTGTTATCTACCATTATGTATTGTTTGCTTCCTTACAGTGAATGCTATTGATATAGAATGTAAATGACTCTTAAAATTAAAAAGATGTATATTTTTATATAAAAGAATAGTGGATTTACGTATGTATGTATGTATTAAAAATGATCTCTACACCCAGCGTGGGGCTTGCACTCACAACCCTGAGATCGAGAGTCCCGTGCTTTACGGACTCAGCCAGCAAGGCACCCCAATAGTAGATTTTTAATATAGGGGAACGAATCTTTTTTTATTTTGACAGTTTGTGGGGTTCAAGCTTCGTGATCACTTTTAAGTTTGCTGAGGACAGTTCTGATTCTCTGTAGGTATGAGACCACGATGCATTTTGCATTACATCCAAAGAAATGAGAATTGTTTTATTCTGTGATGTATTTTAATGTGTTAACATACAAATATGTGTGTATATGTTTTTAACATACTAAATACGTCACAAAAATATATATTGGTATGAGTCTGCTACCTTTGGCAAATGTATCTTTTTTGACATCTCTGTATAGATATTTTAAAAATCTTAAAATATCATATGCCTTTTAAAAAATACTGTAGTCATTCGGTTTTCTAACTGGCATAACATTTTTTTCTGGGACAGAATAAATAGAATTCACAAACCACTGTTGTAAGGAAGAGAAGTGAGAATTAATCCTCCGTCTGTTATCTTTGACTGACTGCTTTCTTCCTCCTTTTTTTTCGTGAATTTCTGTCTTGAAAGAACCATGCTTTTCCATGGCTGGTGGTGTTCCTAGCCTTTTGTGGCTTTCTCCCTTATTTCTATTTTATGTGGGTTGGTAATGTGTGTTTAATAGGGATAACAATACACTAGTAATGTGTTTCTGCCAATTATGGGTTAAATTAAACTTTCTGGGCTGGCCTGGCAATCAATTGATGCTTATTTCTACAACAAAAATAACATTCTTTCTGTGTGGAATTACTCCTAAACAGTCAAACTTGGAGGACAACCCATTTCTAAGTCAAATACTGTATTTTTTTATTCTGCCTCTTCCAACCTAGATTTGGGTTTAATAGTATCTCCTAATCCTTTGGAAGGATGTGAACAGATATAATATTTGTTTTTACTATACAGTAAAACTGCTTCTCTGTAATTTATAATAAAATCTGAATATTTTAAAGGGTAAATTAATATAAAGGACAGTAATGCCACATATTAATGATTTAGATAGCATGATACAGTGCAGAGGATTGTAGACTTGCAACCAGAAGATCCTGGTTCACTTCTGCATTGGTGAATTTTATATGTTAAGAAAAAAATAACCCTCCACCCCAAACCCCCCTTAAAACCAAGGAAATGTTATGGATAGGGGAACTGTTACATCAACATTTTATTTAAAATTAAATGTCTTTTATATTTCCTTATTATAGAAGCAGTTCATGTTATTTTCTGAAAAAAATCAGGAGATGAAAAATCATAAAGGACACTTTAAAGTCACTGACTTAAAGCACTGTTAGTGCTTTGGTATTTATCTTTCTAGTTCCTTTCCAATGCATATAAAAATAAATACCAAAAGCTCATATTATAACTGCTATTGTATAACTTGGGCTTTTACTTATATAATACCATAAGCCCGTTACATATTGATAAATATATGGCATTATCTTTATAGGTGCGAGTTTGTATTCCATTATCATGTCTTTAAGCAATCTTGTTAAATACATCATGTTCTTTCTAATATTTCGGTGTTACAGATGGGATCGTAATGAACTTCCTTTATATATACATCTATTCCCCTCCTCCTTTCTTCTCTCTCCCCTTCCCCTTGCTTTCTCTCTTTGTCTCTCTCTACTGTGTGTGTGTGTGTGTGTGTGTGTGTGTGTGTGTGTAGCTTTGAGCATGTGACTGATATTTCATTAGGACTAATTCTTTTAAGGTTTTTGTTGACCTTCCATAAAGGCTTTAATGAACTGTAATCTCACCGATAGTATATACACATATACACACACACCATGCCAGTTTTGAGTAATGTGACATGTGTTATTTATTTATAAATAAATAATGTTTCCATTTATTTATATGTAAATAAATGTATGATTGAAGTAAATTGACAATGTTATATTAATTTCAGGTGTACAACATAATGATTCTGTGTATTATTCAGTGCTCACCAAGATAAGTGTAGGTACCATCAATCACCATACAACATTATTACAGTATTATTGGCTATAATTCCTATGCTGTACTTCTCATCTCCATGACTGTTTTATAACTGGAAGTTTGTACCTCTTGATCCCCTTTATCTGTTTGCCCATCCCTCAGTTCACCTCCCTTCTGGCAACCACCAGTTTGTTCTTTGTATTTGAAAGTCTGTTTTCAGACTTTCATACAGATATGCAAAAAGAAGAAAATAAAAGAAGTCTGTAATCCCTTGCCAAGACAGAGTCTTATACTTTGTGGTGTGTGTTTTTTGTTCATATTCTTAGCACAGTTTCACTAGGTTCTTGTTTTTCCCTATTGTTTACTGAGGCTTTTAATATATTAAAGCCGTTGACCCTTTGTTGATTATATATGGAAGTCTCCCCCCCTCATCTTTTGGTTTCCTTAAGGTTTGTTTATAATGAGTGATTGCAGTATGCAAGTTTTCATTTTTAATGTGGTTAAATCAGTCTTATACTTCTTTATTGCTTCTGCTTTTGACTGAAAGTCCTACCCTCAATTTTTGTGTATATCATCTGGTATTTATATTTCAGGTTTTTAGTTTCTAAAGTTTAATATTTAATCCATTATTTTGTTGTATAGTGTCAAGGGGGGTTCTAAGTTAAAACAGTTTTTAAATTGGTTTGCCAGTGGTCTAACCACCACAAATTATATAAGCCTTCCTTTCCCTCAGAATTGAAATGCTACCTTTATCAGATAATAAATTATTATTTTTGAGTTTTCTGCTTTGTTCCATTGAATTGTCTTTTCCTTTGCCAGTACTGCATTACTCTAGTTATTATAGCTTCTTAATATGTTTTAAAATTTGGTATTCTAGTTCAGGGTCATCCGCATAACTTTTCTTTTTAAAATATTTCTTGTCTCTTTTCCTATTTTTATTCTTCCAGATGAATTTTTAGGAATCATTTTATTACGTTCCAAAGCAAATTCTAAGTGCAAATTTTAAGCAGTTTCATTTTTCTTCTTTTTATGCTTTTTGCTGTATACTCAGATTTCAGACATTGGTCTTTGCAGTTCATTTTACTTTTAAAGTTGATTAATGAAATAATTTTATAGTTAGAAAGTTTATTTGAAACAACACTGGATAGAAACTGACTAATGAATGAGTTGGTTAACTAGTGCATGATTAGAGACTCTGAAGAGTCTCCGTTTTCTTTAATATGTGTTTTTCTTGCTTGAATGTGGAATTGTGCTGTGCCTGCAGTATGTAAGAATCAACCAAACTATCCCCTCAGTTTTAAATTATGCACTTATTGTATTTTTGAATGGTGAGCTTGATTAGAAACAAAAGACTAGTTTAATTTTTTATAGGTATGTAAAACTGTATTCTAATGAAATTATAAGGGTGTCTATGCAATGTAAATTATAGAAAATAAAGGTGTTTAATATATTCATCATATAAATATATAAGCTAAGCCATCAAATGCATTTTATTTTGACCATTTCAATGAACATATTTTATAGCATATCTATGCACATTGATTGCTGTGTATAAACAGAACGCCAGGTACAATTTCATCTTTTTTACACTGAAATTTCATTGTTAATATGTATTCCAATCCACTTGTACTGTAGTGATGCCCTAGGCCGCCACAGAGGTACTTTGCTCCTATGATAAATGGTCTTACTTTGCTATGCTGTTTGATTTTATATATTTTTACAGTTTTTATGTGTCCCCACCCCCCACACCCACTTTGCAGCTGCTAATATTGCTGCTGTCAGTGTGCCACACTCTGGCAATATTTCACTTCCCCCTTTTTTTTGAATGCTGCTTCCAGTCTACGATAGACTAGTAGTCAAATTTATTAGATTTGTATTTAAAATAAGAGTCAATAAGCTAGGAAAGCCTGAGGCACTCTTCTGAGAAAAATCATGTGACCATTGGTGCATAAACTTTATATCAATTTTGAGAGTTGAGTTTACTTCTTAGTTCTGGTTTTGGCTGTATTTTTAATAGCTGAAATTGTCAGATGGCAGGTCAAAGTTTATTTGTAAGTCCTATGTTTGGGACTAAATCTGTTTTCTCAACGAAACCGTGTGAGGAATTTTAGTCAGGTTGTTGGGTTAATTCAGTACCCACAACCTTTTTTTTTTTTAATCCATAAAAAGTGTTTAAAGTAATATTTTCAGCTATGCCTAATTATCATTTAGACCATTTTGAAAAAGTAGGCAAGGCCACTGGCTGAGGTTGGCAAGGACAGAGGTAGGGAAGCTGGAGGGGAGGGGTAAAGGTTTGTAATGGTAATAGGAGTTAGGGAGTGAAAGCTAATTAGGGACTATGGACTCTGAGAAACAAACTGAGGGCTTCAGAGGGGAGGGGGGTGGGGGAATGGGATAGACTGGTGATGGGTAGTAAGGAGGGCACGTATTGCATGGTGCACTGGGTGTTATACGCAACTAATGAATCATTGAACTTTACATCGGAAACCAGGGATGTACTGTATGGTGACTAACATAATATAATAAAAAAACTTCAAAAAAAAAAAAAAAAGAAAGCTAATTAGGAATATGCTCAGTCTTGCCTAAGTTGTCCCGTCTCAGCTGAGCTTAGTCAGCACTTACGGGGGCTCTAACAGTGAGGTGGTATAATTTCTATAGCAGTGCTTAGCTGCTGGGCATAGGACTGGAAAAGAAGGATGATTGGACTGCTTTAGGGATTTGAAGGGCAGGTGTAGCAGAAGAATATTGAAATTTAAGATTTTAGAGGTTCTGATCCCTGAGCCTCAGCGGGTGGGGAGGGTGGAATAGAAAGTATGAAGGAGTTGATCAATTTGTAGAAAAATGGGAGAAAAAGAAGGGTTTGGAGATTTTAGTGAGGTTTTGAAATAAGTAGATTAGAAGTAGTAATTACGAGAGCTGAAGGAATAGAAAATGTAACAAAATAGAAGCATCAGCTTGGACATTTTATCCTCTAGGAAGACTTTCCTGACCTGTTCAGTCTTGTTAATTGCCTTCCTGTGTGCTGCGGCCCCCTCGTACTGTACTACTCTTACAAAAGTCCTCATTGTATGGCAGGGATCTTGTCTGTTTCTGTTCCCCACTGTAAGCTTCATGACTACAAAGATTGCTTTAATTTGCCTATTTTGCAGTGTCCTGGTACCTATGAGAGCCTAGTAGGTGTTAAATAAATAGGAAGTCGTGTCCATGGCGGGCAGTTCAGGAGGACAGTCTCCAGTGGGAGTTGCTAATGTTGAGAAGAGGTCAGAAATCTTCAGAATAGAATAGGCCGGAAATAGGGGTCTGGGTAATCTATCTTCATACTGTATGTTCATATTAGAAATTCAAATTAGTGCTTTATTTTGGTTATGCCCTGATTTTTTTAAGGTTTTGGACATTTGTATATCATGCATCAGGTATTTATTTTGCTTCCTTATTAACTTTGGAATTGAAGTTTTACCATTCCCATTATTCTCTTAGTATATTTAGTTTCTTCTTCGTCTCTGCCTCATGAAAAACATTTTTAGGTATAACACTCTATATTTAGAAAATGTCTGATTTACTTGAAACCTGTACTGTGTCCTTAGAAAATTGCAATATCTCTGTAGTGTTTGGTTTGTAGAAGGAATTATGGTCTGGTGGAGTCATACAGACATGAGTGAATCCCTTTTAGTTTTTTCTTTTCTTTTTTTATATTGCTGTGAGAGTTTTACTATTTATAAAATTTGCATGATAACATCCATGTCTCAAGTTTCTCTTGTGAAATAGATCATGTATGTAAGTCATTTACGTAGGCGATTGATAGGTGTTAGTGCAAATCTCTCTATAAATGTCTGCCTTTTAAATTAGTTTAACTTTATAGGATTATAGATAGCATTGAACCTCAGCATATCTTTGGAGAACCACCTGTCTGCCTTCATTCAGAAACAAAGCAATCTGGTAGTATCAATTACTTAGACTGAAGGGAAAATTTGAGAGTCTTTAGAAATTGTTTAAGGCAGCTTTATTTACTGGCGAAGAAGCTGAAGAGCAGAGAGTTGAGGTGATTTGCGCTAGGATGTATAGCTGTTAGTTTTGGGTTTCAGGGTCATCTCCCGTAACGGCTCTGAAAGTATAAAGACTTCATTCATTTAGATACTACTGGGATGTCTAAATTTCCTGATTAGAACCTGACTTTTAACTGACAGAGCTTATCCTTAACATTTTTTGTTGCTTTCATACGTGTCATAAGCTTCCTTTAAAAGATGCAGTGGTGGGGTACCTGGGTGGCTCAGTGGGTTAAACGTCTGCCTTTGGGGGGGGTGTCCTGGGTTGCTCAGCGGGGAGTCTGCTTCTCCCTCTCCCTCTGCCCCTTCCCACCGTTTATGCTCTCTCTCTCAAATAAATAAATAAAATCTTAAAAAAAAAATGCAGTGACCTAATTATCAGCACATTTCAGCAGCCAGATGTTATTTTTACAAATTATTCTTTGGTTTGAAGTTAGTGTGTTGTTTTTTTTTTTTTTCCTTCTCTCATCAACTCCCAACATTTAGTTTAAAGCAGTGCCACCCAGTGTAGCCAGTATGTGAACTGTTTATCATTGGTCTTTTATGAGATCAGTAGCTTGAGCCAGATTGTTAACCAGTCCTCTGCTTCCTTCACTGAGATAGTTGTCCTGTGAAAAAGCTGAGTTAAATGGTGTGCCTAGGATGCAGTTGGTTCACATACTGTTGCAGACTCCTTATCTCACTGTGGACTTGTAATTAACCCTTCTTAGACTGTCACCTGTTGGCAGACCACGTTTGATCTAAAGGATTATTATATGCCAGTGCTTTTCATTTATTCATTGAGCAAATGCCTGTTGAGTGCCTACTGTGTGCTAGACACTGTTTTCAGCTCTGGACATGTAACAGTGAATAAAACAAAACACCCTCTCATCTCATGGGGCTTGCAATCTAGTTCTGTTAGAAATACCATTACTGTTTCTCATTTCTCAGAAATTCTCTTGTTTTTCTAGTAAACTGTGTTTTTGCAGTCAGTCTTCTGCTGTTGAACCTTTGACTTAATTGTGTATGTTTTTACTTGTAGTATAAGATGTAAGAACATTTTAAATTTAATCATCTTTATTTTTTAGTTGATTCTCCTAAGCCTAGGTGTAGAATTATATTATCCATAAGTAATGGTTATTTCTCTTTTAAATCAGAACTTCCAAAGTATTAATACTTAAGAGTGAGGATAATAGAATTTTTTATTCCTGATTTTAATGGAAATGCTTTTCGTATTCACTAGTAAGTATGATGTTAGCTTTTGGTTTAAAATAGTTTAAATCACTTTGAGGAAATAGTTTTATACTCTTAAATTTAAAAAAGAAAATGGAAGAAAGGGAGTTGAATTTTATCAAGTGCTAAAAAGGTAATCTTTGATGTGATTGTATGCGTTTTTCACATTTGACCTACTGATGTATTATGTTAACAAATTTCCTATTATTAAACCATTTGTACAATCTTGTTGCAGTTTGTTGTATTGTTAATGAATTAAAGCTCTAAAATAGACACTAATCTAGAACCCATTTATATCACCAAAATAGAGGTTAATCTAGAACCCATCGAACCTTTGATTTGTGTGATCTTTACAACTAGTGCTAATATTACTTTTAATTACATTTTTGGCTCAGATTATTTTCTGTGAATTCTCAAATCTTGGAAAATAGCATTTGTATTTTTGAGTCACTTTCCAGTTTTACTTGAAATTCAGGTTTCTGAAGCAAAGACCTTTTTATTCAGGATGTCGCAGGAATTAATTTGTAATAAAAGAACAGTGACAACATGAGCGGATTATGCAGCATAAATGGACAGAACAATGTATGAAGCAGTCATTCTTTGGTTGTTTGCCTTATAGTACTGACAGATGTCCTGTTTGTCAGACTTTAGAGTATTTTAGAGTTTATACTACAGTATTAGAATTTAATGGTGAAATATAAACACTGGCAAATTGAATTGATGAAACTAATGAAGGAGCCTGTTGCTTGTAAAGAATAAATCTTCTATAGTGGTGGTTCCCAAACTTTAGTGTGCCTTGGAATCACCGTAGATCCTTGCTAAGCCGGGTGACTGCTGGGCCGCACCCCAGATTTTCTGTTTCAGTAAATCTGTGGTGAGCCCAGTCGTTTGCAGCTCTAGTAAATTCCCAGGTGACGCTGATGCTGATGGTCTAGGGACCACACTGATGTTCCATAGCAGATAGCAGAGACTCCCTGATTGATCAGTAGACAGCCGACTTAATCACTGTTGTAGCAGACAGTGCTTAAAAGAAAACTCAGCAGGTAAACTAAAAGCCAAGAAACTTGACATTTTTCTTAATGCTTGTTTTTAGTAGACTCAGTAATGGAAGAATGAGGGACAAAATGGAGAGAATCACTGTGCTTCTTTCATTGCGACTATATATATATATTCTTTTCTTTTTCCCCAGTGCAGTTGTCCCCGGAAGGACTAAATTCAAATTTAGAAACCCCATTCATTTTACGGTCAGTAACATTTATAATCAAGATCACACTGATTATGTAGAGACAAAATTTTATCGTATCAGTGGAAAGATCATAAATATGAACAACTTTATTCATAAATTTATTCCGTGATAATTTACAAGTACATATGGTATGCTATACACTGTGCATACATTTTTGTAAATAAATAATTATAAATTATGATAAGGACTGTGAAAGAAAATGTAAAAGGTACTGAAAAATAGTGGAACGTGAGAACTTAATGTAGGGAAACCCTCTCTTAAGGAAGTTCGTTTAAGCTGAAACCTGAAGGATCGGTAGGCTACATAGGAGTTACAGGAAGAGGAAGTACTACTACCATCACTAAATAGGCATTTTGTACTGACATCTTTCCATATATATTTCCATAATATTACTCCCAAATTTTAGATGAAGACAACTGAGGATTGAAGAAATTCAGTCACCTTTCTGAAGTTACCCAGCTGTTAAGGGGTGGTGTTAGGATTTCATCTGGTCTCACTCCACAGCCAAAGCTTTAACCACCATGTTATATTAGGGAGATTTGAGAATATTTTCTTACTTATTAAATAACATAAGTTATACCTTCCTATTTTACTTTTTCTCATTTTTACACCAGAGCCCTGTGTTCTGTTTCTATAATTAGAGTTAAGTAGGCCACTTGGGATACACACATAAATATTACAGATACACAAATGCGTACACATACATATGTACCTATATATTTATGTTTATGTAACTTTAACTTTTTCTGATTTTAAAATTAACACATCTGAGAGATTTTGGAATCTCTAGAAGAACAAAAGCGGGAAATAATCTCATGATTCAGAGATAACCACATTGACATTTTATTATGTTTCATTATTTCGGTATTTAGGCATTTATTATCTTTTAAATTGCAATCAAACTGTGTATACAGAATTATTTACTGATAGACATACAGCATTCAGATGAAATATACATCTATCTTTTTGGAATACTAGTAATTTTTTTAGTAGCTTCATTTCATAATATATTGATTTTGGCCTTCATATAGGTAGTGAGAAGGAAGAGGTTTCACAGTTTTTATGAAGTCAAATAAAAGGCATTCTGTTATCGTCCTCTTGGGAGTCAAATTTGGTAAATCATTCTTTAACCTTGTTGATCTGATGGAGTGACGTTTTTATAAGAGATATTTATAATCTCATTTCTGTTCTGTTTTTCTCATTTTTAAGGACTATAAGTAACTTTAAAGAATAAGACCTAATCTTGACTTGTAGTTTACCATTCAAGAATATTGTGCTAATAGTGTCACTGTTTTTTTTATGCCATTACTTTTCATGAACTGATTTTTCGTCTATTGCATTGAAGTCATTTTTGTGTGTACAGAAAAATAAGCCATTTGGATTTCAGCCTTCTATTTAAAGGACAGTCCCACAAGATTGTGTTTCTTCCATTTGAATTTTTTAGTCTCTACCCTATGCATACTCCTTTGCTTTTGTAGACAGACCCCAAGGATGCCAAAAAGTTTAAAAATATGTGGAATATAAGCCTTGCCACATTTTATGTTTATTAACCAATTTAAAAATATATTAAAGGTCAGATTTTGTTTTTATCAAACTTAGCATCTTGCATTAAATGATATATGCCTATTCCTTTTGGGTTCATTATGTGTCATAGTGATTTGTGTTGAGGTATTTCTTTTGTGCACATCTACCTCCAAAAGATTTTAAATACAATTGCAGAGCTTTACGTTTGTAACTTGAGAAACAAGGAAACACTTTTTAAAAAGAAAATCGGAACGCCATTCCATAACAGTCATACATAAATCAGTGAAATAAAATTCATTTTAAAAAGCATGATAATCGGTCACTGTAGTTTAATTTACTATAACTCTTATTTCTAAGCTGGTGAATGTAAATTGAGTTTAGATATTAGCCAGATATCATATTATTCACATGTAAGCCTTAAAATGATGTGTGTAAATAATTCTTTTGTCTTAGCTTCTTTCTATGGTAGTAAATTTTTATTGAAAATGTCTCCAGTTTTTAAATATATAAAGTATGACCTTTTTTTTCTTTTCCAGCCATAAAAGTTAAAGTATTTTTCCTTTTTTCTTTATATTGTATTTCTTTAGCATGTCCTTTTTTCTGTACCTGTTATCAAATCCCTTTTCTGTCGTTTTATTTTTTGTTTAGATGGTTGTTCATTCATCTGTCCATCCAGTCATTCATTAATTTGTTTAAGAAATGTTTATTTAATTCCTATTATATGCTAGGCGTTTGGCTAGGTGATTTGGAAAAAAGGGGGAGGAAAGAGGGAATGGGAATTCCTTTGTATCTCTGCTAGCAACATTATGAAGTAGGACTCTTATATACCTTTTCTTGTGGGGTCATCAATGGAAATAGATTTTACCATTTCCATTTTACAAATGAAGATTTGGGTTCAGAGAGATTTAAGGATTTGCATAGAGAACATAGTTAATAAGTGACAGAACTGTGGTTTGACTCCAGGAATATCTGATTTTGCAGTGTTGCTCACCTTCCTGTATCAGAGACACGTAAATAAATATAGTTCTTGTCTTCATGGGGTGTATAGTTTAGTGTTCTCTGTGCTTTGTGAAGATGTCTGTGGGGCTGCTAAGGAGAGGGTGTGAGGTTCGAGCTATCTCCCCAGTCCTTCTCCCATGCAACCAGAGAGTCTCCTTTAAAAATCCATTTCACTTATTGGGCTTTCTCATAGGATTTCAAGTGAAAAATGGATTCTGCAGTTAAAAAAGCTTCAAAAAAAAGGAAAAAAAGAAAAAAGCTTCAGATTCACTGGTCTAGAATTTTTATATGTCTATATATATGTGTAAGTAGAGACGGTCTCATACACAGAAACCGAGACAGAATGATAGGAGATGAAATGAGGAAATGCTAAAGATACATATGTGAAAAGAGTTACAGATATTCTACTGTGGGAATACAGAGGTGGGTAAGAGGATTTTCAATTTGGAGGATGAACGCTTGTGAAAATAATGCCATTTGAGTCAGGGCTAAGGTAATATTTGGCACTGTAGAAATTTGGGGGGAGGGTAGCAGTGAGGTTAGGTAGGGAACACTGCAGGTAAGGGGAACAGCATGTTCAAAGACCTAGAGGCAAAGATGAGGCATATGGGCAAATAGTTTACTGTGTTTGGAGAGAAGCTGGGTTATAGGAAATACAGACAAAACAGTTGATTGGTATCAGAATACGGGAAGCGTTGAATGCCTAAGGAGTTTAGACTTTTCCATAGGTAGTGGGAAACCTTTAAAAGGTGTTTGGAAAGATAAAGGTATGAAATGTGTTGCTACTGATGAAGGAGGATTGATTATAAGCACATAAGCACATAAGATGGATTGGCTGAGGGAAGACCTATTATAGCGGTCCAGGTAATGGTAGTGGGGATGAAGACCGGGACCCAAGTCTAAGCGATAATGTGAAGTCTGGATTGTTCGGTACTGATAGCATTTGTGAATTAGTCACCAAAGATGATTCCAAGGTTTCTATCCTGGAGGAATGGGAAACTGATGGTGCCAAGTAGGGAGTTTGAGTGTTGAGTTTTATCATTTGTATCTTAGGTGATTCCAAAAAGATATGAGGAGTTTATCCTAAGTGTTTATAGTAGCATAGAAAAGACGAGAAATCAAGAGGAAGCCTGAAAGAAGTAGGGATACAAAATTAATCCGGGAGGTAAAAATGCACAGCGGTGCCTGTAATAAAGGTACTTTCTGGTTGCTGAGGTGGGGCAAAAGCTAACTCTCCAGCTTCCTAGCAACTAGGAAAGCATAACACTGTATACTGTACTGTTTCAAAGCAAAGCAGATTCACAGTCTGTGCATAGCAGTTAGGAGTATAACATTTTTTGGTGATAAGGCCTGTGAGAATTTTCCTTCATAAAAGCCTGTTGGGCCACTTAATTTTGTAGTCAGCAGTGTCTCTGGAAAATACAACATCAGGTATTCAATTGAATCTTGCAAAATCTTTGACTTGAAGCTAGGAAACAGCACTCTTAAGTAAAAGCACATTTTATGTATTTATGTATTTATTTATTTATTTATTTAATTATTTTTTAAAGAGACTAATGGAAAGGCTGATGTCAAGATCAGTAGTTTCAAATTCTGCTTTCTGAGGCTGTAGGACTTTCATCATGGACTCCAGGTTCCTCTTCTCTCATTCCCATTTTAATCAGAGCATCTCTACATTTATTTCTTTTATAGAGTGGGTTTGCATTTTAAAACATAGGGTTTGAGCAGAGCTTGAACAGAGCTTTAAAACGTTTGAAACCATTGACTTATAGCAGTGGTCTCCAAAGTGGAGTTCAGGGAAAAATATAGAGTTTTATTTATATATTTTTATGCCTTATAATTTCAACTTTCATGACTAATTTATAAGGCAAATACTATGTTAGAAAGGTAACATATATAATTTATAAACAAATAACAGTTGTGGTCATCACATGTATATTTTGCTGATGGGTTACATTAAAAAGTGAGCTGAGCTAGAGGAATGAAAAGACTCACTTTTAAGATAATTTTTAATGAATATTATTTCACAGAGTTTAACCTTCAAAACTACTTGGTTTGCTGAAGATTTTAAAGTTTTATTCTCTAAAACACCTGGCTAGCTCCTATTTTGTGTGCCGTCTAAAGGCACAGTGCACGTTCCTGTGGCACACCCAGAGAACAAGGAGAAGATAAGACGTATTCATCTCTAGGAACTGGAATAGTGGTTTGGGGATTGAACATTCTTCATAGGATCAGTCTTTCATTTAGTCTTTCTGATTTGCTGGCTATCATACTTTTTCTTTTTAAATTTGTTTCCTTCATAGAGCTACCTCCTAAATACTTAGGTGCTCTGAGCAAGTAGATAGTGGTCATGAGGAACATTTTAACATTAATGCAGCCCTTTTGTTTATAAATCAGTTTGCTAGATCTTGATTTCCTTGTGTGTAGTGGAGACATTCCTAAACTCATAAGAATGAAGCCTGCTTTGAAGAATAGTAGATGGCAACTCTTAAACCACTCTTCTTGTAAATAGTCCCTTATACTTAAGAGATTTAAAAATTGTGTACCTACCACTTGTTTCATTGTCTCCCTGCCCTAGTCCTGAGTCTTGGCTTATCACATTCTTTATTTTTTAAATGGCCTTCCTTTCTCCATCCACTAGGTATCTTCCTCTTTTTGTCTTTAGGGCCAATTCACCTTTCATATTCAGGTGTTTTTTTCTTCACTTTAAGAATGAAGTGCTGGCTCATACACAACTTCCTTGCAGAGGAAAGTTGATATGCTTTTCTCTGTTAATTTTTGATGGATTTAAAATTTTTGATAAGCATATCTTTCTGCGGGTTCTTAATTATTATTGATGTGCCTATCGTGAAGCGATTACAGCTTGAATGATTATGTTACTAGTCCAGATGATGTTCAGATCTACAGCTGTGGGCTCTCCGCTGGAAGTTTGGAATCTAAGGCCGTGCTCATATGGACACGAGTGAGAAGGTGGGAGTAGTGCATGAGTGAGCAAGTAAGGGCCTGTGCTTAGTATACAGGTAAGAGGAAAGCAGGCTAAATAAGTGAGGGACTTCTCAACTGTGTAAGAACTAAGAGGAAGTTGAAAGTTCTGCATCTAAGAAATCCCTTCGAGGAGATAAACTTATTGGAGCTCTGATAATCAAACTCTTAGTATACTGTGAAATCCAGCCAAGTCATATCTACTTCATACCATCTTTTATTTCTCTAAATTAGGAAATTTGAATTATTGTTTGGTCTGACAATTTTTCATATAGACAGTTGTCTTCTGTATTTCCTGTTTATTCAGTACAGTAATCATGGAATGGAAAAGAGACAGGACTAGGCATCTGTGATTATAAAGTACTTAAGAGTAAAAAATTAGTATAAAATCTCAAAGAGGGGAATTAGTTGGAAAATGAAAGTCTGAAGTCCTGTCTGCCTGAGGCCTCTGCCTGCTGAGATTCTACAGTGGGTTATTAAAGGCATGAATTGTGAGCCCCCTGGAAGGTGAGCACCAGAAGCCCGATGGTTTGACTCAGTGGTAACCATGCCTCACAAACTCTGTGCTGTCAGGGCTCTACTATCTCTGTCTCAAGCACATAGGATGCATACAGTTGTTTTTAAACTTCAGTAAAGCAAGTTTGTGGTGAGACATCACTGACAACATGGATCAACAGACTGGTACCTAGTTAATACAGTTGGGCAGCTTAATAATTTACAAAATGTCTCAAATTATTGAAGACCTTGTTTTATAAGAGAGAGTGAGGCACCACAGGACCCTGTTTCTTGTTCAGAGTGGATAGATTGGGTGAACATGGGAGTTCTCTTCAGTTTTGAAAAGTCGTCTTTTGGAAGTGGTGGTAGATGAGACTTTGGGTCAGTTTCTTAAAAGTGTCTCAGAATTAGGAATTAGGAGTAAACTACCAGCTGCTCTTCACTCAGCATCACAAAGAACTCTGGAACAGAGATGAGGCGGACAGTTTCAGGGAGCTGGGAATATATGGACAAGCTGGACATTCCCTTAATTGAATGTTGTTTTGAACAGGGTGTCTCAAACTTTGTTTTTCCTGGGGATCTTGTGAAAATGCAGATTCTGATTCTGGAAGTCTGGGTGGGGCCTGAGGTTCTGAATTTTGTGCAAGCTTTCAGGTGCTGCTGGTGCTGCTGGTCTGTGGACCACACTATGAGTAGTCAAATTTAGATTCTTTTTTTTTTTTTTTTAAGATTTTATTTATTTATTCGATAGAGATAGAGACAGCCAGCGAGAGAGGGAACACAAGCAGGGGAAGTGGGAGAGGAAGAAGCAGGCTCATAGGCTCATAGCGGAAGAGCCTGATGTGGGGCTCGATCCCATAACACCGGGATCACGCCCTGAGCCCAAGGCAGACGCTTAACCGCTGTGCCACCCAGGTGCCCCTCAAATTTAGACTCTTAAGAGGATTTCAGGACTGGAAAGTTAATAACATGTATGTAATAACTGCAATGATTTTTCCTGATTGGGCTGTAGACACTTTGCATGTGTTTATCTTACTTAGTTTTCACAGAAAATTTTCAAGGTAGGTAGTACATATCTTTACAGAAGAAGAAATTGAGACACAGGGAGCCTAAGTAGCTTGCTCAAGGTTTTAAAATTGGTGTAACTGGGATTTATTTTTTTATTTTATTTTTTTATATATTTTTTCAGTTTTTAGTTTAATTCCACTTAGTTAACAGACAGTGTTATATTAGTTTTAGGTGTAGAATATAGTGATTCAGCACTTCCATACATCACCTGGCCTCTCACAACAAGAATTAATGGTGTAACTAGGATTTCAACTTAACACTAAAACGCTTGCTAGATCTGTCATATTTACGAGATTCTGTGATTTTTGTGAAACTGATTTTCCGCATAAAAATAATTTCTAATTGTAGGAATTTGCGCTATTCAACTTGAGCATGGGGATAAAACACCAACATCATTACTAGGACCAAATTCGTTGTATGGGTTTGATGTTAGACATTAAAACATATTGGCCACTACATTTTTAAAATTGCAATATATATATATCTATAGATATATATATATGTGAACATATTTATATGTGTATTTTATAGCACTGTATATATATATATATATAATACACACACATACATATTTTTTTAGTTGAAAAATACTGGCAAGTATAAAAAAGTCCTTTATAATTCTATTATCCAAACATAGTGATTATTACCGTTTTGAGTTTCTCTGATAACATGCTCACTCCTGTACAACTAAACAAAAAGTTGAGATTGTTGTTTATAATTAGGATCTTTTTTTCCTCCACTAGGCACAGCTTTAGTAATGATAAAGACAAAACTCTTCCTACTTTACCCTCCCCTAATTTTCTCCTAACCACCCGCAACACTACCATCCTGTCCTAGGCTGCAGACTCCTTTCCTGTTCTTGCTTCTCCCAACCATGACTGCCAAAGTCTGCTGCTGGTTTCTTTGTAATCTCCCTTCAGTTTAGCCATGTTTCTTCACATTTGGGCCCAGCTTTTTCTTACTAAATTAGTAACTAGTAAATGACTATGTCATTCTTAAATTTATTATCGGTTTCATTGGTTGGTTGTTCTGGCTGCATGTAAAACCTCTTGTCTTTCTTTTCTCACAACTTTTCAGTGACTTTTGATGAAATAAGCATGAACACTTGGGGAGTTTAAGCTAAAGCCAGTGAAGCATCTTCCCCTATCAGCTTTTATTTCTAACCACATATTTTTCTGCCTTTTTGTCCATTGCGAGATAGGGTACGAGTTTTCGTACTCCCTTTTCTAAAATGTGGTATCTCTAGGATTTCATACCTACATACGTGATTATTTCATTTTAATAAATGATTCTATCTTACTCTACGTTATTAAAGTTGTTGGTGTGATGATTAAAACATTATGTACCAAATTAAAAATGACTGGAAAGTTTTGTTGACATTTTCAGATGTTTAAACAGCTTTCTCTTCTCCCCTGTTTTTTAATTCTTTGAGTACATGTGTCATCTACCTACCATCACCTGTGACTCCTGGCCAGGGCATCTTTTCTCAGTGGATCCATACAGACTGAGTCATATAATCTCCCAGTTTTATTCCTGTCCTCTGCCAGAAAAAAAGAAGCTAGAACTCTTTTGTGGCTTCTCTAAGAATTTTTGTTTTTAATACTAGTGGATGAAATTTGGAGGAATAGTGTATGTCAAAGAGTTACTTCCTAGATTTATGTACATAATCTCTTTGGTAGGCAAAGAAAAAATACCTTTATCAGTGGATCTTGGGGAACATCAGGGATGTACGTGAGTAAGAATTTGAGCAATTATAATTAGAAATTAAGATTTAGGAATTAAGGCTGCCTTGTTCACTTAGCATAAGTGTGGATGTATAACCCTTTTTAGGTAGGACAGTGAGACCATGGTAAAGGGGATGTTATAGATTTTTACAGAAACTAGGATTTGATTCCTGATCTGACTGACATAAAGGCCATGACTGAAATCATTATTGTTTTAAAAAATTTTGCAAATGAGGATTATAAATTCCTTGTGTTCAATGTGACAGTGTAATTTTTAACTCCTAAAATGGTATTTTCATGTCACATGAAGTATACATACTGTGTCGTGTGGACATTGAGTAAGATTTGATTATGATGATTGGCTAAGAATTTAATTCCTTGGAACCTTCATTTTCTGATCAAACCTGACCTAAATCTTATTCCCTGGTATACTCTTCAGTTTTGTTTTTTTCTTAATCTCTTTGGTTCTCACTGACCAGTATTACTTAAAGATGTACTTTGGGGGAATTTGGAGTCTCAGAGATTGTCCCTCTTTTTGTATTTTGTCAGTGTAGTAACTTTAAATTAACGATGTTTCTGAGAATTGTTACTTTAGTAGATGAAATTGGGGATTAGAAAGTAACTTCGTGAAGGTTGTATATACCACTGTAAGGTGGTGATTGAGAGTGAGAAAGCTTGGGTTTGAATCTTTGCTCTTCAACTGTGTGACCTTGGGCAGGTTTTATTACCTCATTTTCAGTTTCCTTATCTGTAAATAATTATAATTCCCATTTCATATAAGGGGATTCTGAGAATTAAAGGAAGTAATGTTTATAAAGGGTTTAGCACAGTGCCTGGCACAATAAACAGTCAACAAAGAAAAGCTAGCAAAAACAATATACAGCTTCAATTAAGGTACACTCTAAAAATCTTGGGAGGTATGTTAGGCACATATATTTTCTTAAAATACATTAAAATGAGCTTAATTAAATATATTTAAAGTTTAAAGTATTATGTTTTTACAACAGATTGATTATATACATGGAATAGCTATTTGAACCTAAAAGAAAAATATTAATATTTTTGGCTGTATTCATCTGTTGAATTAACTATGCTTCTGACCTTTTTCTTATTAGTATTACTTGTTGGACACATCCTCATTGACTAACCTCTCTGCTAGAAGAAAGGGAAGGAAAGTAACAAACTGAAACTTTAGTGTTTTCTTTCTTGTGAATAGCTTTACAAATGTTTAGGGGAGAAACAATTTGGAAATGCACGTATTTTGTATATACATCTTGTCTTTAGTTTGTTTCTGGGTATATTAAAAGTTGGCTCTCTATTGGCCCCCAAACTTGGTTAATTTACTTGTAGAGCTGTGTTTTAAAAAAAGAAAAATTCCCAAGCCTCTCTGATTTCCCCTTCTCCTCAAGACCTATTCCTCAGGTGATTCTGTTGATCAGTGTGACGTGGATGCCACTGGGCTGGAGCAAGGCATGTGTAGCCCTGTGAGCCCTTTAATGGAACATATTTGCTCAGTCCTTTTTTTTTTTTTTTTTTTAAGAATTATGGTCAATTAATAAGGCCACTGAGTTTACTTTGAAAGATATGTATGGCAAATACAAGTGTCCTTTTAAGAAAATTTGTCAACTATACCCTCTCTGAACTTGAATTACTCATTATAATGTGATTGCTTTTTCAATGTTTATTTACATTTAAGTTCGAGTGGGTTCTTTTTTTAAGAAAAATATTAATCAGATAGGCTGTTAAACATATAAATATTCTTATTTATAATTTTCTTAATCTTATATTATCATATTTCTATGTTTTATGATATCTTTCTTAGAATATGTCTCATGAAATGGTCGATACTAGTATGCCTTCAGAGCAGGACCTGGGCATAGGGTGAGGCAAGCAAAGTGTCTAGGGCACAGCATTTAAGGAGGCGCTAATTTTCAGGGTTGTGCGCAAGTGAGAACCTCCGTAAATGTGCCCTAGATGCCTGCTTGCCTCCCTCTAGTCCCAGCCCTGCTCCAGAGAGTAGGCTGCGTATAAATTATTTTAATTTTGGTTTAGCGTAATCACATGCATGCTTGGATGTTTCATAAAAAATTAATGACAAAATGAAAATAATGTAGCCAAACCCAAATTTATATTACCCAGAAGAAAAGTTAGCTATTTGAAGAAGGTAACATTATCATTTTACTCTTGCGTGCTCGGTAATTGTGAGAGCTTCAGAAATTCCAGTTCAGTAGAATCTTGTCTCACACGGAAATGTGCTTGGTTGTTTTATCTACTGGCAGCTACCTGAAATCTATCATAAGCTTCTTAATTTGGTATATAGTACATTCAGCTCTTAAACTTATGGGTATCATTGAAGTAATGAGTAGTGACTCGAGTTTTACTACATTTTTATTAATAATTTTAGAATTCTTTGAGAATTTGCCTATGATTTTTCTTTTTTTTTCTGAGTGCTACATCTGGAAATGCTCAAAAGTTGTTTGCCTTTTTAAGAGAACAGTTTGCAGTGAAAGTATAACTTCTTTAGAGGTGAGGTTCAAGTTAACGAATGATGAACCATAATGTGAGGAAGCATAATATTGTGAATTATTATTTGGCAAACATAACTAATTCAGGCATTAGCTGCCTAAGCCATTAATAAAGTACCACTTGTAGAAAGCTGGAGAGATAGGTAACACAGAACTTTCTCTGTAAACTCTCAGAATGTAAACTAGAGTACAACTTAGTTTCTTCAATAAGGACTGAATTCTTTAAGTTTGATATGTTTGTAGGTTCCATGATTAATGTGTAACTAGAATATGAAAATGAGTATTTAGAGTCCGCTAAAATTTGTAGATGTGACGTCATTGTCAAGTCAGGCATTTTATTTCTTAAAGTTAGAATTTTTTTAAATGCAGCTTTTTTTCCAAAATAAATTTTTATTTCTACTTACAGTGGTGCCAAAGTAAGTTTTCCTGTGTAGAATTATTTAATTTTTAGATCTGTTGATAGTGTTTTTTAAAAAAAAACATAAACCCATAACAACCAAGGGTGGAGAAGTATCTAGATTTGTTTTTAGCTTTCTTTTTCATGGTTTCTCAGAAGTGTGTCATATTATAAATACATTCAAAATGTTTTGCTCTGAGGATATGTAGCATTCCTATAAAGGTTAAATCAATAAAAATGATTTGGACACATTCCTAAGCATGGCTAGAACAGGTAGTCCGTTGTTTTAGGTACCCTTGAGTTCCTGGAGCAGATCATTATGGCGTAGCAAAAGAACTTACTAAAAGTTGCTTTCTATGTGTAGATGCATCAGCTCAAAAAAAGTAAGATTTTCTGGCCTTCTAGAAATGAGTATTTTTAAAGTAGCCCTGTGTATATTGATTTAACGGTGTGTTTTAAACTCAAAGTTTTGAAGCCTTTTTTTTTTTTCTCCGAATGCTGAAGATACACCATAATTGATAAGGAAGAGGTACGTACAGGAAAAATGCAATGGGCAAGCCTTTCCAGCCAGTTTAGAATAAACGGTACTCTTATGATTAAAGAAAGTGTCACACATTATAATTGCAAAATTAAGAATTCAATATGATTTTTTTTTTTTTTTTGGTTTTGCCAGTTTAGAAGAAAATTCTGTAGTCACTGGGATGTTATCTGTTCATTTGAGCAGTTCAAAAGACGAGCATGTATTTAAAAGCATTTAACTTAAGCATGTATTTAAAAAAGCATGTGTATTTCTCTTGTGATAAGGGTTGGCTTTTTAGTATGGTACTATTGCTAGGTAGAGTTTTATTTCATCCCTGTGTTTGCTGTTTTCTTGTTCATTTAATATGTTAGAGTATGTAGGTTTATTTAAGTGTATATGTAAGTTTTCAGATCACATTATTTTCACAACTACTTTTCAAAAAATATCTTTGTCAGCTTATAATAGTAATATGATTTTTCTTAAAGTTTCTTTTAAAACAGCTTTGAGGGTATTAGATTTTTTTTTGGATAAGGAAATGCAATGAATTGATCATGTATTTGGCTGATTGAGGTTTAAGTCAAGGTGACAAATTTGAGTTATATATATTCATGTAGTTTCATTATAGAAAATCTCTTCCTATCATTTTGTACAGGTAATATATAATGACTTTGTAAATAAATACTTTATGAAAAATATTTTGTTATGTTATTTGTTGGAGCACATGATTTTATTTCATAGCCAAGCAAATGGTTTGAATATACCTCAGTAAAATTTTTTTATGTATGTAAATGTATAAATATAGAGTGGTTTAATCATTTAGTAATTAAATAATTTGGCAATTTAAGCCAAATATTTCACTCTTATAAAAAAAGTTATTTGTTTCTTGATATATTCTGATTTATCCTATTTTTAAAAATAAGAATATTTATGAAAATAAAAATAAGCCTAATCTACATATGGCTCAGTTTTCTTTCTGGATCCTGTGAATGGTAATTTAAAAAATCTCTTTATATGTTTTCTCTGACCCTACTGGTGCACTAAAATATTCTGCAGTATGCTTATGTGTATTATAAAGGAAATGTATTGTTAAATTTTTATCACTAAATCTAGGATGGTGTTCTCATCTGACAATACCAGTTTTCACTATCTAGCTTAGATAATGACATTTTTAAAATGAGGTGGATACTAGTGGTAAAATGTTTTGGAAATGTGTTAAGTTTTCCTTCTAAGATAAAGAAAGGGACTGAAAGACAGAGACAGGGAGGGAGGGTAGGGGGGTGTGGAGAGAGGAGAGAGCGAGAACATACTGTATGTGTTTAGTTTTAACAACTTGGGGAATGTAAAGAATTCTGCGTGAACACTCAAGTTTTAATAATATGAGAAAAGGAGTTTCTATTATGGATAGGAGGTTGAATTAATGATCAAAAGTTTCGATTACATTAACTTATATTTATATTGTTTTACAAAGTTACTGTGTAGTACATTGTTTTTGTCAGTACTATCTGCTTTATGGATTATCTTCTAAAATATTTTCATTTTTGTGTTGGAACTATTTGAAAGAGCAGTAGCAATTTTTTCCTGCATTTTGTCAAAAGCTGAATTACTTTATAAGCTTTACAAATTTCATAGGAGGTTAATTAATAAAAATTAATCTACTAGGTTACCTTTTATAACCAATTATCTTGCCTAATGTTAGGGTGTTATTGTCTTAATGGAAGTTTTCTCAGATATTTTCTTATATTGTCCTAATATTTCAAATTGGGTGATAAAGTCCTTAGTATGAAATGCTTATATACTTTTACAGTAATGCATATTTTGGAAAACATACTGATCGATATAATGTAGGCTATTGAAGTTTTTCTATACTATATATAATATAATAATGTATGTATCTAATATTGCAGATTTCTGTAATGTGGTAGAATTCTATGAAATTGAGAATTCACTTTTTTTAAATAGGTTATCTCTGAGCTATATTTACAAAAAAATCTTATAAAATTATTGATTAAAAGGAATCTGCACCCTGTATCCTTGGGATACATATACGTCTCTTTTTCTAGGATCACGTTACACCGATACAGTAAAACCAGTGGGTTAAAATGTCAATTATAAAATACAGCACTTTATTATCTTTTCAGCTTCACAGTGAATTTGCTTTGCTTAGATTCATTTAAATAATTTTTAATCATTTGATAGAAATAATGATACCTTTTCACTTAAAGATTATCCTGGAAATTTGAAGTTTAAATTGAGAAGTTCAGTAGAGAAATTTAAAAGTAAAATTATAATTATTACTGCTAAAACAAAATAAGTTAAAAATCACAATGCCTAATTTAAATTGTTTACCCAGATTGTATAAGCAATGAGTAAATATATAGAAAATATACCTGTTTACCTCCAAGCCACACTTGTTCTTTGAGAGAATGTCTATAAATAGGTATCTGTTAACAGATTAGTTACGTTCATATTTACCTTTGCGAACTAATAATTTGTTTAACTGATAATCAGCATTTAATTATTTTAAGTTTATAACTGGAAAATAATGTCCTTAGGTCTTACAAGCTTAGTTTTTGATTATTTTTATCTTGAATTTCCCAATAGATTGGGATATCTGCTTGGTGTCTGTTAATGGTTTTACAGTTTGACATTTCTTTGTTAGTATACACGCAAAAAGGAATTGGTTATCTCTCACAAAAGAACTATAAACAATAGCTCAGTTAAATAATTTACAATTCTTTTTCCTTGTTTACAATCATTATCTTAAGTTCCGTTGTCATTTGTGTGTATGCATTTGTATGCACATGCAAATGCTTATTAGACTATTAAAATTTTGAGCGGACTAATAGTTGAAAGAGATTTAAGTTATATTTGTTATATTTATATATTTTGTTTCTGTATAAAAATATTTCCATGTTCATATAAAGTTCTGTGGAATATCACATCATTAGTCTCATTTTTCCAAAGAGACTGTGCGTATATAGGTTCTTAAAACCTTATTGATGATCGTTAATTGTGATTTGGCTAGCATTTTTCCTTTATTATTATTACTATTACTTTTTGCTTATACTGAACCACAAAATGGATTTAATTGTAAGACATCTGCCTATAAGGAATACATAAACAATGGCTCGGCACACTCACGGTTCATATAAATTTTAGAGGAACCTATAAATGCATAAATTTTTGAGTTTTAAACTTAGTCTTTTATGTAATTTTGATGGCATAATGATTTTAGTTGCTACTATAGATGTAAAAAAATAAAAAGCCAGTTTAAATGAAAGGTAAAATAAAATGCATTTATTTGATTTTGTGGTAAAAATTACTTGCTTGCACAGGATACTTAGCTGTGACTTGTTAAGAATGTCACTCCTCTAATGTAACTCAGGTGTGATTTCTTAAGGGATGGCAACAAATAGTGCAGATAACAGAGCATTTAAGCTAATTGCTACAGTAATCTTGAATACGTGTCTGAGAATGATGTTAACTTGGCAAATTTTCTGTCATCAATATAATAATTTTAAAATGTCTTAAATACTATTAAAAGTTGCAATCACATATTATGTCTATAATGGTGCAGAATTCTTTGTGGGTAATTAATTTAAAAAATGAAAAGCACTTAATCAAGATGAACTGACATTTATCCTCAGAATCACATTTGGTATGATTTTTGGTCCTGGAATATGTATTTGATGTTGAATTTATGAATACTAACAAGAATATAGGGTATTTAGAGGAGATGTATTAATAAATGAATTTTTTTCACTTTGAATACTAAATGCTTATGTAGCAATTAACCTTTAAAGGACTCTTAATTCTACCCTTAATTTTATTTGTAAATTGTTTTATATGTCCTGGTAAATAATGGGGTTTTTATTTTCTAGTCAAAGAAAGCATATTTATGAAAAAAATGTTTTAAACATCTTGTTCAATAATAACAAGCACCTGAAATGTTTGATATGGTGTTAATTACATCCATCTAATACTGTTTCAAACCTTCATTGAATCCTACATTCTTAAAAAAATAGTATAAAGGGGAGATAATTCCTAAGAATTCAATGTAAAATGAAGATATTACATACATTGTAATAAAAGAACATTTAATCTCAGTTTTTTTACAGAACTTTTAGTTATGTGGAAATGTATAGCCTGTTTTATATGTTTGCTGTTGAATGGACAAAAGCTTGTGGTCAACTGTGGTGACAATTTTAAGGAAACTCCCTTTGAAATAAGGTATAGAATTTCCCCATTATTTTTTTGAATTGTAACACATTAATCAAAACCCATATCCACTGAATGCCATAATCTTTGAAATGGCAGTATATTGTATTAAGGTGTATATTTTCATTATGTGAAACTTCCTTTTCTAAATATTTATTTTAAAATAGTAAACATTTTAGTTTTTATGAGGAATTTCCTTACACTTGAGATAGCTTAGAATATTTTGCTCTTTAGAAAATACTGACTATTGGGGTTTATTGTTATCTTTATTGTTGGAGTTCAGGGACAGTTTTTTTTTTGTTGTTGTTTGTTTTGTTTTGGTAGTTTTCTTCAGTGGAATTCATTGGTATAAGAGAAAAAATAACGCATTCAGGTAACCTATTGGGATGTCTCTGCCTAAATTAGTATCGGTTTTACTAGTACTCATTTAATAAGTCTTGAATAGTAAATGACTAGAAAAAGTAGTCATGCTTTGTCACATTTACAATTTTATTATTTGTAGGAAGGGTTTTTTTCATATTGAAAGTATTTGTCTATTTGACCATATGTGTAATGTTTTTAAAGAGACACTGTAGAGGTAGGCTGTTCCACTGAACCCTCTGTTGAAGTCTTTTGTTAGGTAATAGCATTTGTGATCTTAATGCTTTTGAGGAGCTTTTGCATGACCTCACTATTGACTTAGGGTTGTCATATTTTAGTCTCCTGGAACAAGGGTTAGAACAGCATGGAAGGTGGATATTTGTATGCTTTGGACAGGAATTTGAGATGTTACCCTGTTTTGCCATCAGTTTTCGAGTAGGTGCGGGTGCATCATTAATCATAGGAAATGCAAAAATAAATAATTCAGTCCCATTGGATTTTTTTATATGAATACTTACCTTTTCCCTTTTTTGTATATACAGTTGAGGTATTTAGGTAACCCCTAACCTTCAGCTTCAACAAAGAAGTACAGTATAAAAATATTACCACAGTTTCATGTGAGCAGCTCTAGAGAGGGAAAAAAAAAGCCCTCTAGATGGATATTTGTTGAAAAAAAAGTTGTGATACAGAATGTCTTAACTCAGCCCCAATACAGTACTTGAAGACCACCAGTGTATAAAATTGAAAGCACATGAGTTTTGAAGCACTAGAAAAGGTTTGTAATTGATTAGCGCTGCTTGCAAGTACTGAAGTACAGTGAGTTTTGATTTGTGAATGGTTCTATTCAATAAAGATTAATTCTGTGTGTTTGATAAAATCTTAGTGCCTTCAATGAGTTAGTTTTTTCCTCCCTCTGCAGTTTATTTAACCATCAAATATTTCAGTGTTCTTTTAACAAACTGGAACATTTCTATCTTACTGAATTTAACTTTAGCATGACTGATTTAAACAAGTCAAACTATCAGTGATTAGTTTGAAAGGTATAATTGAATAGATTAATTTTTGTTCTTTTAACATAACGAAAATGTATCATAATGTTATCATATGTATTTCCTGTCTTCCTTGTGGTTTGGAGACTATCCCGAGGTTCATACAGACTAACAAAATATTTTTCAGTGATTTCTTCTAAATCTTTTGAATTTTAAATATTTTTAATATTTAAAAGTGAAATCTTTAAAACAGTTATCCATGTAAAATTAGGATTATTTATTATAATTTAAAATGATTTAAATTATGAGTTTTTGGGAATTGCATTGACATTTTTAACTTTTAATATATCTTGTAGTAGTCTTCTGTGTATGTTCTTGACTTTTTAGATCGTCTCCCTGGCTTTCAGAAGTTAGCTGTTAGAAGCAAGTTATAACACTTCGACATTATTAGATCTTGAAACTATAAAGTTATTGATATGGACCACAGCTATTATTTTGGAAATTAGTGTTTACACATCATGTTCAGTTACTTTGGTCAGTTACAAAGGCTTTATTTAGAAATTTAATCAGCTGATATATTGTCATAATTACATTCTTAATTGTAAGATACTCCATGAGTCAGATCTGTCATTTCCAACAAACTTTATTTATCATAAATAATGGGTAGATTTTGAATAGTGTAGATTGAAAATTCTTGTTTAATTCAAGGTAAATGGTGTGCTGAGAGAGCAGAGACACTGAAAATCTTTCTGTCTCTGTCTCTTTCTGTCTCTCTCTCACATACACAGTTTTCATTCATATTGAGGTGAGCCAACTGGTCAGCGTGTGTTTTGTCCTTCACCTAGGAAAAGCCTAAATTTCAAAAAAATTATTTTACAACTTTGGAGCACATACCTTTGATTTTTCATTAGGTTGTCTTGATAATCATTTATGAGAATTTAAGGCCCGAAGTGAGGTTTTAGACTTCAGATAGATTATGGGCTGGGGAAATGTTTGCAGTGTGATGACAACCTATACAGAATGTTCACTACACACCTATAATTAGTTTGGTGTAGTGGGTTCATCTTAAATTGTCCTCCAGGTGCTAAAGTACTATTTGGGGGTGGGAGAGACTAAATCCCACTTTTTAGAAGAGGAAGAATTAGTTATGATGTCTAAAAATATATGACATGCGATAGATCTTTTATCTCTTTCGCTCACTATTATGCCTTGTTTAGAAACTTGGGCAGGTTTTAGAAATTTTACTGTAGAAATAGTTATTAAGGTTGTCACAGAAATAAAAGACCCCCAGAAGACAGGATACAGAGCATTTAACATATTATCTGTGACAGTATTAATATCTTTGCTTCTGATGTTGAAGTAGTCTTTGAAACTTGTGTTGTTCCCTATCTGGTTAGAAAAACGTATTGTTTTTCAAACAGTAATATTGTGAAAGAATAAGTTAACTGCTTGAGATGCCTGTTTCAAGCTATTCCTTCATATAACAATAGTTTTAACCATTTTTTCCCTTATCTCTTATGTGGGAACTGCAAAAGTTACCATGTGTGAGCTGTAATTATAATAGGGGCTGTAATGCAGCCTAGTTGTATATAAGTCCTGCTTCCTTAATGCAGAAATTTTTAGAGTAATGTTTATTACCTACTATTACATTTCAAAAAAATTATCTGTGACTATTATATCATATGTGTTGTAACTGAGGGGGCCCACTTCCACTATTGAGGGAGTCAGTACAGAAATTTTACATTTGTTTGGTAAAACACAAACTGCATTTCCCTACCTTTTTAAGAGAAACCTTTTTTCTCCTTCAGGTTTAATTATTTCTCTTTGACCTAAACTCAGACTGATCCTCTGGTAGCCAGTTAAAATGTGTGAAGTAGGAGGAGTAAAGGAAACTCCAATCGTTAGTTGTAAGTTATAAAGCAAAGTTAATACAGGTATACACAGCAAAAGGATTTATTTTAAAGGATAAAGGAAAATTTTATAAACTTGCCTTGTAGTTGGGACATGTTGGACATCATAAAGAAAATCTTGTAAGTGTTTAGATATTTTACTCTAATACTATGTCAGCTGATGAATATTGAAGTAGTTTACTTTTGTGTATCAACACTAATTTGAAATTGAATATTAAGGGACATTATGCCTGTTTTCTTTCAAAGTTCAGCATGATTTAATAGGTATGGCTTTTTAAAATCATGCAGGGTATCCTTACGCAGTTTTATTTTTCATGAGACTAAACGGTATTCATTTTGGTAGGTCCAAGAATATGATTAAAAGAATCCTAGACATTTCAGTGTTTGCCGTGTGTTCGTAACAAGTTTTCCGTATGGATAATAACGTGTACATGTAAAATTAAAATTACATAGAAAAATACAATTGCGTGTAAGTTTTTAAAGACGTCTGTGAACTTTTTAGTATCCTGGATGTCCTGGGTAACTATACAGTTCTTTTAAAAATGGCTGTTACATGGTTCTAATTTTATGTATGAATATATGCTTCGGTTATATAAAGTTGTTTAGAAACAAGCTTGTGCATCTATCTTATGATGCAGTTTAAAATTACAAATAGATTTCTTTTAGTTGAGCTGGGTAAAATGTTAACTGTACTGCAGGTTTATTTCTGCAGTAGAGCATAATGGTAGAGCATAATGTCGAGATAATTCTGTGGTCTGTTATTTTGTAAAATTGCTTCCTTTTTGAAGTTTGCTCAAATATTGGGAGCTGCCAGGGTGAATACTTCATAATACTTTGATTAATTTAGTGTCTCATTTTATTGCAGTGAGGGTTAATGAGAATACTAAACTTTCTTTTACTGTTTTTAACTGCCTCATTTCTACAGTTCTAGAAAACATTTGGACTAATGTGAGATAATATAATTTTTTTCTATTTCAAGTCATTACTCCGAGAAGTAGACAAGTTACAGATGCTAAATGCAAATATGTACAGCAATTTCATTTTTCAGTTTTTAGTGCAACAAAATAGCATTATCATCATCATATCTAGTATACTGCAACATTACCCGGAAAAGCTAGCAGTTTATCCAAGAAACATACCTTTTTGTTTAACAGGTTCATCTCTTATAGGATTTTAAAATATGATAACACTTACCCCAAAAGAAGTTTTGCTGACATGGTGTCACTGTGCTGAAGAGGCTGTTTGATGCCATAGTCCCTCCTTTTTTTTTCAGATAGAACTTGTACCCTCTGTTGTAAATTCTGCTTGCAGCCTTAAACTGAAAATACAAACCATACCCAAACCTTGTTTTAGTTTTACAGTATGCCTGGCATACATAGACTTTATATTTATTTTTTTCTGTCAAGAAATTATGTAGCTGGTAACATGTGAAAAGCAAGGAAACAAAACAAAAAGAGAATGAGCAAATATTTGAAGGACCTACTATTACTGCATAGACTGTGGTTAGAGAGCACTCACTGACTCTGTTGGTCTCGGTGGCTGGTAGTGACCTGCGGAGATTAACCATTTAAAAACCAGAGACGTCTTGCTGTCCTCCTGGAGAAAGTTTGCACCGCACTTGTGGTTCTGTGGTTGTTTGTGAGGCGAATGAAGCATTCACACAATCCAAAAAAGCAAAAGCTTTAAAACTCCTTTTTTTGCAAGCACTATTACTGGAGAGACAGAATCATGTGGTTTGTGACCTCACAGTACTCAAAGTGGAGTGGGACTGCCTACCACTGTGGCTTTTCCCCCCTTGCTCTTTCTCTCTTTCACTGTCTCTCTCTCTCTCTCTCTCTCTGACAAAAGGCTTGTGGTAAGGCCCTTCCTGGCATCCAGAAGGATATAGCTTTTTAATTTTGTGACTCATGAGGATTTGGATAGAATACAAATGCTGAAGGAGCCCAAGCTCCTGTAAGGTTAGGCATTTGTAGAGCAGAACTCTGCAGTTAAGGTTTTCCTTTCTGTTCCCCGACCCCCACTTTTTTTTTTCCTTTACCTCCTTTTATTTAGTTCATTATTGTGTCTGTGGAAAAGAACAAAATTGGCTCAAGAGGCTGTGTGAAATTCTGAACAACAGTGATGATTTACAATAATTTACATCTTTGGATTGTATCACATTCTGGGGTCTGCTTCATATTTGCTGGGTGATTGGATTCCTTCTGTTTTTCTTTTTCTTGTCTTCTTAAACTTGTGAATCTGTAACTCATTGTAAAAAAGTTTACCTTTCTTAAGGTCTGGTTGCAAACTGCTTGCTGGGCTTGACTGTAATTGGCTGTCATGAAGGTGTTAGTCTGGAGATTCCTTTACAAATACTAAATCGTGTCTGTCTGGTTAATGTATGATCAATATTAGATACCGGCTCCTACAATGAAGATTAAATGTAATTAGTATCTTTTGTATGATGTGTATGTTTACCTCATGACGAGTTTGAGGATCTTATAAAAGTGAATGGCAAGAACTGTGACATATTTTATTGGATGAATCTTAGTGTTTATTTTTTTATGCTTGTAATTGTTATTTCTCAAGGGAATGTATTCATTTTATATAATTCTTTAAATCGTTTATTTGGATATTAACTTTAACAGAGCCTTTGATGGCAAATCTTACACATCTATAAAGTAAACTTCTTATGTTGTAACTTGGATTGTTCAATGTTATTGACTTTATAAGCTCAGAATGGAGTGGGTTAACAGAAGCTGTATTTTTTGTTTATAATGGAAGCTTTGAAATAAATTACAAAATGCTGTGTGTAGTAAGGAATAATGCACACAGACAGAGTATGTTAGTCGTCTCGATTTGCTAATTCTGATTCAGAAGAAAATTGGAAACATCTTTGGGAAACTATCTCCTTTTTTGCCCCTTTGGACATGTATGTATAGAACTCATTTTCTTATTAGGATGATTACATATCATAGGCAGAGAATTTCATATTTATGAATAGAGCTTCCTGTTTTCATCATTTGGGAGCGATGGGGTATTTTTCAACAAAATTGTAAAGCCGAACAGACCAATTTTTTAGGCTTTTTTTTTTTTTTTTTTTTTTTGCCATTTATCCACGCCACTGTGAATTTGCATGTTAGACTTCTTCCTAGTGTGATAGTAACTAGGAGTGGCGTGAAGTAAATGACTGGGAGGGTGGGCGGAGACAGTGAATTACAAAACATTATTTGGGGTGTATAACGGATTTGGGGCTGGAAAACACTAAGGACGGTGTTACAGCCAAAATATTCCTACTTCTGATCTTCCTAGCAGGATTCATTATCTGCTTTTGGTTTTTATTAGATAAAGATAAATGTGCAAACATGTTTGTAAGTTTCTTTAGAAAAAATACACGTGCCCAAAGTATACTGGGAAGACATGAGAATGACTTCAATCCTTTATTATTCAAACGCCCAGAAATTTTTTTATAATAAACTCTTAGTGATACAAAACCAAAAATATGTTTTAGTGTTTTATTTTAAATACAGAGTTATTATGCCTCGTGGTGTATATAAACAGGTTTTACATTGGAAAGTAAAAACTTTAATGTGTAAGCTATTCAGTTATTCTCTTTCATAAATACGGTGTACCAGTGTGATCTATATTTCGAATTAATTTCCAGAGTAAGTTAAAGGAGGGATTTGTCTATGTAATTTGTGGAATTCCAAACATAGTGCCATATGCACATACAATAGCAGAATCAGGTAACTGAAAAAAATGTAGATAGTTATTGTAGTGTGTGTGGTAAGTAAATGCTTTTCTTCTTTTAGAACAAGCTTTGCGTTTCTGCAGAAGGATTCTTTAACATCTTACAGTCTCAACTTTTTGCTAAATATTTGCCCCTTAAATTTTTTTTTTATTAAGCATACTTTGGCCCTTCAAATTGACTTATATGTATTTGAATAATTTTTAACATCTGTGTGTCTCTTAACTGCTTGTTCTGTTTTTGCAGGTAACTGTCCTGTACATAATTTTTTGGTCAGGACGATTACTCTTATTGCATAAGAGTTTAATAGATATTGTTGATTATGCCCTTTCTTACCCTGTGAGGTCCATCAGATTCTGGCAGGAGAAAGGGAAGTCATGTGTTTTAAAGTTGGTGTACTTATTATCCACTCATTTTTCCCCTCCTAAATTTAAAATATATCCTCTTGAGAGCAAATATTACTTTGTGGTAAAAATTTTAAAACAATAGTGATAACTGGTACACATGTGATAACTGACAGTTTGTTTCATTAGAAATAATACTACATGTGATGAAGAGACTGACTCGGATAAGTTACTGCAAGTAAAGCTCTTGATTATGAATTTAAACTATGCTTAAAATTAGAAATGGAAAATGCAGATCCTCAAAACTCCATCCTTTTTGGGGATACGTTAGTATTGGCGATGTTGAAGTTAAGTAACAAGTTTAAGTTGGCTATATAAATTACGTACATTAATGCCATGGAAATGAAATACAGCTTTGAACTTGAAATCTCAGTTTCAGAAAGTAAAGCAATTATCTTGCTTCCCCATTACCTTGTATTTAATAAATTCGTCAACATAAGTTGAACTTTTTATATTATATACTGTAAAAGTGTTTTAAATGCTACATATATCTTCATTATTACTTTGGAATTATTTTTTATTTTCTGAACTAATTATCCTATTTGAATACAATAGTTTTATTAGGATCAATCTTGTGCTCATTTCAATGTGTGTGTGTGTGGTTTTTTTGGGGGGGAGGGATTGTTTTAAACTTCTGTTTGCTACTCTTCTGTTTTTCTTTTAATTGAAAACAATAGGAGCAAACAGTTTGATGTAGGAATTTTGTAAATTGTAGAAATCCTGATTTGGCTTAAAATGTTCTCACTGATTGTGTGGTTTTAGTAAGGAACTTTCTTAATCTCTTGTTTCAACTTGGTTTGTGATCATTTTTTTTTTTTTGACAGTTTATTTTTGGGTCTGATGTATAGCTGTTTAACTTTACGTAACAGTTATTGGGCATTATGTTGATAATTTGAAAAATTTTTATATTAGTAAGGTATGTATAATTTTGCTAATGCTTTAAATTACGATTATGAAAGATTAATTTCACTTCCTGATTTTAATGGGGTACACGTTCATGTATACAACTGCATGCACGTGTATGGTTCTGTGTGTTGGTACAGGGTGTTATTTTGTGGTATTTCTTGTAATGAGAGTATTTTTTTTTCCCTCTTCAGTTTGTTTTAATTAAATTATGTAAAAACCCAAAGCAACACCAAGTCCATGATTGTTTGAGTAACTTCATTTGGTTAGTATTAGCAGTTTTCTGTCTAAATGTGAAATTATGTGGAAATTGGATGCCAAAACAGAAGATACTAAACTTGTTCTCTTCCCCCCTTCACTTCTCCCTTCTTTCCCCCTTCTTTCCTCCCCTTCTCCTCCAGGCTTTTTTTTTTTTTTTTTTTTTTTTGGTTTCTCTTTCTCTGTTTTGACATTTCTATAAAGTCTCAAAGTAAATTCTTAAGGTTCTAGTAGGGGATACTGACATTAATCTTCACTAATGAAGACCTGGTGGCTTTGAAGCCTCTAGCATTCAAGGCAAATCATTGTCTATCCTGATATAGTACACCTCTATGTTGGATGGTATTGGCATCTGATTAGAGATTTTCTTTCTTGTAATAGTTTTTAATTCCTTCCTCTGTGTTAATTTACTTGTAACACATTGTTTCACATGACTTTAACACTTTAATTATGAGTGTTCCTTTTCCCCCCCTTTGACAGTTTTTTGAGGTACAGAATGATCCATACTACATTTAATGTAGTTGTATAAATAATTCGTATTTCTTATAATTATTAGAACAATTCATCTTCTAATGCTGTCATTTTTCTAAGAAGGAAAAAAGGCGAGAACTTGCAGAAAATATGGGAAATATGCTCATATGACAGCTGAGGATGTGGCTAGGCTAAAGCAGGAAACTGCTACCCACAATGCAATGTTACATATACTACCACTTAATAAAATTTATATCAAACATGCTACTGACAAAACCAAAGAAAAATAATATCCCAACTATACTAGTTAATGGACTAAATATATCTAGGGAAAAGTGAAACTAATCTCTTTGGAACCTTTGTACTTAGAGAATATAGTAAATGAAACTGTGGGACATCATATAATACATTGGAGCCCTGTGGTAACTTGGCCTTTGTGTAGTGAGACTTGGTTGTAGGTGAAGCTGTCTTATAATGAGAACCTTTTGGGTATTAACTTTCCTGAAAAAGGTACAAAAGGACACCCGCTTTCTTTTTCAGTTGAGTTTTTGCAGTATTAAAAAGGGTTAAAGGACATTATAATCTAGTAGGAAAAATAAGTTAATTATAGGTATATTTGTCATGATTATTTAAACTTTTTACCTAACCAGGTATATTTCTTTACATTTTGTTTCAAGTTGTTTTTTATTGCCAGGTCTGAATTGGGGCTTAGGTTGGGACCTCAGTTGCCCACTGAGGCATATTTCTTTTCAAAGTAATTGTTTTTCTTGCTGTTTCTTTTTATTTTTGTTGACCTCCGTATAACTTACCTGATCAATCCTTATGCTTTACTGTAGGGTGGTTAGTTTAAAGCAAAAATGTAAACCATTTTTATAATGTGGTTGATAAAGATATTAGGATATCTTCTTAAAAAGCCAGGTTTTAATATACTTAGGGCCTCTGTTTATAAATCTTAATCTGCTCTGCTCTGAGCTGTCAGACTTTAGCAATTTTGATGGATTTAGGACCTTAGTAATTCAGATGAATTTTGAGGTTTTATAAATAGGGAGGTTTTGTAAGATTTAAATAAGGGAACATAATAGAAGCTTTGAATTGATAACATATAGAAATTTTATCAGAGAGGTAATAGAAAAGACTATCAAGTTAATAGTTACTTATGAAAGATCCCCTCTTAATATTCCAGTGTATGAAATTGTCTCTGTTTCATACTGGGCATGGTGTTGTGTCATCTCATCATTTAAACATTAATAAATTGTATCTCTATTAAGGATGATTTGCTTAATTGTTTGAAGTATTTTCTCCTTTAGAGACTGCTTATCAATAACAGCTGTAGTACTGTGGCTTTCCTCCATGGACGCATGGTGGTCTTTGGAACAACGTTCTTCAACTTTGACAGGTGAGACAGAGGCTCTCCAGTGCCACTGCTTTTGGATGAATCTAGCTGCGGTTGGAGAAAGTGCATCTTGCCAAAATATATGGGTGAGACCACACACAGCCTTTAAAATAGTTATTGTAGGCTTATTTTTAAGGATACATGTCTTGACAGTTCTTTTATTTGCATGCCAATTTCATTGCTGTGTATAGATTTTTCATTGGTTTTAGTAAAGGCGATTGTAGATTTAGATCTATCTTTTGTTAAGCCTTGGGTGTAATTTACACTGGAAAATACTTTGCATTCAGCCATAAATAACAATATAGAAAATATATTGGAAATGGACCACTTAGAATACTGATTTTTTTTTTATAAATTTAACAGTATTCCCATTGGAAATCCCAATTTCCCAGAAAGTTTGGTAATCAAAAATTGCTCTAGTTTGAACTTTAAGATTAAATTATGAGAAAAGTTAAAATATTCATATACTTTCATTACATTAATAGTAAGAAAAATTTGTGGTTCTTGTTCAGAAGTACATATTTTTATAATATTGATATAAGACATTGTTCAAAATGTGCTACAGTTTAGCAAAAGCTTGAAAACATTGAAACAGATTGCCAAGAAGTCAACTTCTAAATGCGTATGCATAATACGCAAGCTGTCTAGTCTTTATGGAATGATTAAAACTTTATTCATTTTAGTAAACTATATAAAATTGACTATACATTTACAAAAGAGTATGTGTAGTCTTCTGAAACTGGCAACAAAGTGACCAGTAAAAGCACTCTTTTACACTTTTATAAAATGTTGTTTCTTTTTATAAAATAGTGATTTGGATAATTATTCATAATTCTTATTATTAGGGACAATATTAAAAGTTCTTGAGTCCTGGCAGGTAATTGGTCATAAGACTTTTGATCTGATGATCACTGAATGTTGGTTAGGTGTATTTAAAAATTATAACCAACTAAGATAAGGTTACAGTTTCATTCTAGGTATTTTCATAGGGAAAACAATCTACCAAGATAATTGGAAATTCAATTTCCTCCCCACTGTTATCGCGATACCCTTTCATTGCTGAATACTTCTGCCAGGAAAGCATTAGGGAAATTGTGTTCCTACAGCTTTTCCAGAAAACAAGTTTATAGAACGAAGAGAGAATATATTATATACAAAAAGATTGTTTAAAGAAAAATTTGGCCCTTTCCTCTCAGAAATTGGTCATGTATGTGGATCCTGATTGGATGCTAGATTTAAAAAAAAAAAAAAGCTCTATAAATCATTTGTAGGATATTTGGGGAAACTTGAATATGGCCTGGATATTGATGATACTACAGAATATTTATTGAGTGTGATAATGCTATTGCAGGTATATAGGAAAATACCCTTATTCTTAAAAGAGGTTCATGATGAGTTATTTTCATGAAGTCAAACACAAATAAGTACACAGAACAAATGCGGCAAAACGTTAACAATTGGTGAATCCATAAAAAGGGTATACAGGCATTCATTTTACTATTTTTCACCTTAAATAGTTCTAAAGGTGAAGCATTTGGTAGAAAAGATGTATAGGGATTTGATTTCAAGTTGAAATCAAATAGCTGGGGACATTTTATTTATTCATGTAGGCAGTTTTAAAAAATGAGTCAGTGTGAATAGCCTTGGCTATACATAGCAGTTTTTTTATTTTTAGTTTATAAACGTTTTATTTTTTACAGTTATTTTATTACAGCTATTCACAGTAAAACAATTTTCACAAGTTTATACATGGAAAACATAAATTGGAAATGGTATTTTGAAAGCACTGACTTTTGAAATTTTGTATTTGTATTACAATAATACAAGTCTAGATTAATAAGCTAGAGATTTTTAGAGGATTAAAACAAATATTTGTTATTACTATGTCACTTGTTTATTCTTAACTGGATGCTTCTAAAATGTATTAAAGTACCTTAAAAATGAATTCCCATTAAGAAACTATTATTGAGTTGTGCCACCGCTATTAACTTGTTTATACTATTAAATTATACTCTGTCAAGAAGTATTTTA
Organism: Ursus maritimus; assembly: GCF_017311325.1. Taxonomy (NCBI): domain Eukaryota; kingdom Metazoa; phylum Chordata; class Mammalia; order Carnivora; family Ursidae; genus Ursus; species Ursus maritimus. Next base: position 4,575,705 of record NW_024425452.1, on the reverse strand, counting down.
ATGAACAAAAGCCTATATATGCAAGTTATTTATCCTGAATCTGTGTTGTACTAGTTAATACCCTGTCAGGGGTCTGTACATTTTTTCTATAGAGGGCCAGAGAGAATATATTTTTGGCTTTGTAGGCCATCGGGTTTCTGTCTATACTCAACTCTGCCTTGTAGTCTGAAAGCAGACAGTAAGTAAATGAGACAGTAAGTAAATGAATGGGCATAGCTGTGCTCCAGTGAAACTTTGTATACATCAGGCAGCTGGCCTGCCAGAGTTTGCTCACTCCTGCCACCTATACTTTACATACAGAAATTCGTGGCCAGTGCAGAGCCTCTTTTACGAAACAAGCAAGAGGAGTTTGAAATAATGATCAAACTTTTAATTTACATGTTATAATGGAATTCTTAAAGTATTTATAAATATCTGTTTTTGTGTTCTGTTTTTAGTTCTTGGGAACTGTGTTGAATTGAGCAGTGCATTTTCATCTTGATTATGTAATTGTTATATATTGTGAATAGTTTTATAAGACGGGTGTCTTATAAGATGGGTGAGATCTTTTTAGGGATAAGATTGGAATCCAAATAAATCTTGATTATAGACTATTCCCACATTATCATAAATCTCAATATTTAATTTATCTAGTTCATTACTAAGATAGTTGTGAAGAAATTTTATTAGTGACTGTGATGCGCTGTTTTCCCTGTTTTCCATTTATATTTGAATTTAAATCTGAATAGAAAAAGGAATGAATTATTTGGGGTATTAATCTCCAGAACATTCATAGCACCCATCATTGGACATAATATCCAAAGTAAATTAGTTTTCAGAAGATTCATCCATAGTAGGTAGATTTATTTATTTATTATTTATTCGCTGCTGCTGCTGATTACAACAATAAACAGGAAAAGTACCTTTTTTTAAAACCGATAAAGAGCAAATGAATCCATATTCTGTTCTGAACTTGAGACCTGTAGTGTATTAATACTTTAAGTTTTAAATAAATGAGCTATACAGAAATGAGATAGCTTTAAGCAGTTTACTATTCAATTATTGAACACCTGATTTTATCCATTAGCATTTTAAGCAATTCCAGTTATTACACACATAGCTAAGGATCAGACAGTTGAAAAATTATTATTACATGAATCTCATATAATTTCATCACAGAGGAGCAACCTTCCACCCTTTTTTCTCCCTTAAAAGCTCTGAATCTGTTTTACGCTAGTTAATAAACAGGGATTCTGCTTCTTTGCCCTCATTTATGATAAAGTTTTAACATGACTGCTTTTACACTTTTCCCCTTTCTTCAATACTTAATTATAAAAAAGATACACAAATCATTGTGAGTAATAATAATAGCCAGTCTGGGAATGAAACATAAAAATCTAATACACAGAGACTCAAAAAACATCATCCAGGTTCACTAATGTGAGTTCAGACTGTCCTATCTACCTTAATAGATTTTATTTATTTATTAATGAAGTTTACCTTAATGATTTTAAAAGGTATCACTGAGTTACAGCAATTTAATAAACTAGTAGACAGGAGGAACATTTTATTATGTATACTTTATTTAAAAGGATAAATACTTAAAATTTATGTAGGGAAGATTTTCATCTAAAATTAATAAAAAACAGTTTTCACATTTAAAATTATATTCATTTATTAGGAAAAGTAAGCTTTGAAGAATAAAACCTAAGAATAAAGATTAGTCGTTAAATAAAGATTTACTTATTGTAATATTTTGTTATCTCTTTGTACTATTTTAAATCTCTAGGACTCTTGTTTGTTTTTTAGCTCTCCATTTTTTTTTTTTCAAATTAAGTATCCTAAAGAGTGCATATTTCTGAAATAACTTATGGGTTATTCAGTGTAACTGATACATGTGGCAGCATTTCTGTGTAGTCATTTACTGCATGAAATCTTTATAAAGTTTAATACTAAAAAAATGTCAAAAAACTGGTTTTAAAACATTAATAGGCTTTTTTTTAGAGCAGTTTCAGTTTCACAGTAAGCACAGTTTCATTCCATATATCCCTTCTTCCTTTCCCAAAGCCCCGTTTCCCCCTTTATCAACATCTTGCATTGGTATCCTGTGTTTGTTAAAATTAATGAACTGATACTCATACATTTTTGTTAAGTAAAGTCCATAGTTTATATTAGGGGTTGTTCTTTATGTTGTGCGGTTCTATAGGTTTTATCAAATGCATAATTTTATGTATATTACATTACACATATTATAGTATCCTACAGAACAATTTTCCCTAAAAATCTCCATAAAATTTGATTAAATACACATAACATAAAATTTAGCATCTCAACCATTTTAGATACTGGCCTTTTTACTGTCTCAATATTATAGTCTTTTTCAAAATATTATATAGTTGGAATCATACAAAATATAGTCTTTTCAGATGGGATTCTTTCACTTAGCAATATTCATTTAAGGTGCCATGTCTTTTTTGTGGCTTCGTCGCTGATTTCTTTTTACTGCTGAGTAATACTTCATTGTATGAGTGTACCAGAGTTTAGCCATTCAACTATAGAAGGACATCTTGGTTGCTTCCAGTTTCTGTCAGTTATGAATAAAGCTACTATCAATGTGAGTGTAGGTTTTTGTGTAGATACAAGTTTCCAACTCATTTGGGTGAATACTTAGGAATATGTTTGCTAGGTTGATTGGTAAGACTTAACCAAACCAAAGGTTTAACTTGTAAGAAATTGCCAAACTGTTGTCCAAAGTGGCTGACGTGTCATTTTGCATTCCCACCAATAATGAGTGAGAGCTCCTCTTGCTCCACGTTGTGGTCAGCGTTTGCTGTTCTGTTTTGGATTTTAGCCATTCTAATAGAAGTATAATGGTACCTCCTCGTTGTTTTAATTTTGCAATTCCTCAATGATAAATGATGTTCAGCATCTTTTCATATGCTTATTTGCATGTATATATCTTCTTTGGGAGGTATCTGTTGAGATATTTGTTCTATTTTTAATTTATTATTTTGTATTCAGTTCTTGAAGAGTTCTTTGTATATGCCACATTTTGTTTATACATATATTTGTTGATGGACACTTGAGTTAATATCTCTTATATTAACTGGTCAGTTATTCCAGCAATTGTTCCAGCCTTTGACAAAGATCAGTTGACTATATTTATGTGGGTCTGTTTCTGGGCTCTCTGTTCTCTTCCATTGACTTAGATGTCTGCTCTTTTGCTAGTACCACACTGACTTGAATTGTATAGCTTTATTACGTTACAGTGATAGAATATTGGTTCTCCATAAAGTAACTTGTTGGGATTTTCATTGGGATTGCATTGAATGTGTAGACCCAGTTGCAGAAAACTGACATCTTAACAATGTTTTCTTCTGGTTAGTGAAAACATTTATCTAGATCTTCTAGGTCTTTGATCGCACTCATCAGAGTTTTGTTGTTTACCTCCTATGAATCTTCTACCTATTTTGTTAGATTAATACCTAAATATTCATTTTTTATGCCAATATAAATTTTTTTAGTTTCAAATTCCAGTTATTGATTGCTAGTATTTGGGAAAGTAATTGGTTTTCATATATTGACCTTGTATTCTACAGCCTTGCTATTAATTACCTATTATTTCCAGGAGTATTTTGTTGATTATTTGTGATTTTCTGCATAGATGTTCATGTCATGTGTGAGCAAAGACTGCTTTCTTTCTTTCTTTCCAATCTTCATTCCCTTTATTTTCTTTCCTTGGCTTATTGTATCAGCCAGAACTTCCAATATGATGTTGAGTAGGAATGGTGAAAGAGATATCCTTGCCTTGTTACTGATACAGCTAAGAAAGCATCTAGTTTGTCACCATTAGGTATGACATTAGCTGTAGGGTTTTTTTGCCAGTGTTCTTTATCAAGTTGAGGAAGTTCCCCTCTATTTCTAGTATGCTGAGAATTTTTATCATGAATGGTGTTGAATTTTGTCAAATGCTTTTTCCTTATCTATTGAAAGGAACATATGCTCTTTCTTCTTTAGCCTCTTGATGTGATGGATTATATCAGTTGATTTTCAAATGTCGAATGAGCCTTTCTTTCATACCTAAAATAAATCCTATTTCATCATGGCATGTAATTCTTTTTTTATACGTTATTGGATTGGATTTGCTAATATATTTTGGAGGATTTTTTTGCATCCCTGTTCATGGAAGATACTGTTTTGTATTTTTCCTTACTTGTAATGTCTTTGTCTGCTTTTGGTATTAGGGTGATGTTAGCCTCATAGAATGAGTTAGGAAGTGTTCTCTCTGGATCAGATTGTAGAGAATTGTGGAGAATTTCTTCCTTAAATCTTTGCTAGAATTTACCAGTGAAGCCGTCTTGGCTTGGTGCTTTCTGTTTTGGAAGGTTATTAATTATTTATTCAATTCTAAAAATAGATATAGGCTTAATCAGCTTATCTACTTCTCTTTAAGTTTTGGTAGCTGTGTCTTTCAAGGAATTGGTCTATTTTATCTACATTTTCAAATTTTGGGCATGGAGTTGTTTATAGTGTTCCTTTGTTATCCTTTTAAGTGTCCATGGGATAAATAGTGATGTTCCCTCTTTCATTTCCCATGTAATTTGTATCTTCTTTTGTTCTTGATCTGGCTAGAGGTTTATAAATTTATTAATTGAAAAAAAATCAGCTTTTGGTTTCATCAGTTCTATTGATTTCCCATTTTCAATGGGTTTAATTTTATTTTGAAATTTTATTATTTCTTCTGCCTATTTTGAGTTTAATTTGTCCTTTATTTTCCTAAGGTGGAAGCTTAGATTATGGATTTTAGATCTTTCTTCATTTCTAATATACGCATACAGTGGGATCAGTCTCTCGAAACACTTCTTTTTCTGCATCCACAAATTTTGATGGGTTTTATTTTCCTTTCCGTTCAGTCTGAAATATTTTTAAACTTCTTTTGAGACTTTGTCTTTGACCCATGTGTTTATTGATATAGTTGGATTAACATCTACCATATTTGTAGCTATTGTCTCTGATCACCTTTGTTTTCGTTTCTTCTGGGGGGAGGGGTTTCCCACTTTTAAATTTTTTTCCTGGTGTTAATTGAGCATTTATATGATTACATTTTCATTCCTCCCTTAATATATCAATTAAACTTTTCTTTCTTTTCTGTAAAACCTTTTTTTAGTGGTTATTCAAGAGTTTGGAATATACACTTAAAACTAATCAAACTCCAATTTGAATAACAATATATGGCTTTATACATAGTGCAAGTACCTTATAAAATAGTATTCCCTCCTTTGTAAAGCTTTGCTGTCATTTATTTCACTTATCTATAAGCTGTAATCATTGAGTACATTGGTGCTGTTATTATTTTGACCAAGCTGTTATTTGTTAGATCAATTAATAATTAATAATTATTTTTTCATTGTCTTATATTGTCCCTTTCTTTATATAGATCTGTGTTTCTGACATATCATTTTCTTTCTCTTTGAAGAATTTCTGTTAACATTTTTTCAAGGCAGGGCTACTGGTAATGAATTGCCTCAAGAGAGAGTGTGTGTGTGTGAGAGAAAGAGAGGGACTTTTAGTTCACCACTTTTGAAAAATAATTTTGCTGTACACAGAATTCTTAAGTTTTTTTCTTTAAACACTTTAAATATTTCATAAATCTTTTTTTTTTTTTTTTTGCTTGCTTTGTTTCTGAAGAGAAGTCCAGTGTGATTCTTACTTTGACCTATAGGTAAGGTTTATGGGTTTTTGTGCGTGTGTGTTTTTATTTTTCTGGCTTATTTCAAGATTTTCTATTTGATTTTCTACAGCGTGAATATGATATGCCTATGTGTCAGTATTTCAGTATTTATCCTGCTCGGTGTTCTCTGAACTTCCTGGATTTGTGGTTTGGTGTCTGTCCTTAATTTTGGAAAATTCCCAACCATTTTTACTTCAACTGTTTGTTTTTTTCCTTTTCCTCTTTCTTTTCCTTTTAGTAGTACCAGTACATGTATGTTACTTTTTGAGTAATTTTCCCACATTTCTTGAATATTCTTTTCTGTCTTTTTTATTCTTTTATCTTTTCACCTTTCAGTTTTGGAAGTTTATTGACATATCTTCAAGTTCTGTGATTCTTTCCTCTACCATGTTCAATCTGCTGGTGAGCCCATTCATCTTATTTTTATAGTGGTTTGATTTTATTTTTTTTAGCTTTCTTTTAAAATTCTTTTCTTTTCTTTTCTTTTCTTTCATTTGTTTTCTTCTCTTTGCTTACATTACCCATGTTCTCACTTGATGTCCACTTGTTCCATTACAGCCTTTAGCATACCAGTCGTAGTTAATGTAAATTCTAGTATGATTTTTAAATTTCTGCCATATCTGAGTCTAGTTCTGATTCTTGCTTTAACTCTTCAGATTGGGGTTTATGCCTAATTAGCGTGTCTTGTAATTTTTTGGTGAAAGTCAGATGTGATATATCTGATAAAAGAAAAAGGTAGGTAGGCCTTCAGTCTGAAGTTTCTTTGTTTACCTGGCTAGGAGTTGGGCTGTGTTTACTGTTGCTGTAGCCATAGTGTCAAAGACAAAAGTTTTCTCGAGTGTCCCTGTTTTTGTTTCTCCTGTTGTCATTGGGGTTCCCTTGAGACTCCTTCTTAAGTAGAGTTTGAGGCTTTTGGGTCTTTCAGCTCTACTCTTATTGTGGAAGAAGCTGATTGGTGTGGTAGTAGGGGTGGCAGAAGGGGAAGTGTAGTATAATCCTGTGCTTAGTTTTTAGTCTTTCAGTGAGCCTGTGACTTTCTTAAGTGCTTCTTTTTGTTCTCCTCCCCTCTCTCCTCACCTCATGCTAGGTTAAATAGGAAGGATAGGAGAGCACGGGTTGAATATTTTTGTTTCCCCATATGCAAGGCTAGATGAGGCTGGAGTTGGTATTTCCCTTCTCCCATTCCAAAGGCTAGTGGGTTTTTCTTTTCTCTAGGGCAGTCAGTTTTTGGTGTAATGCAAGATGGTTAGATTTTGGTAATTGGTTCCCTCTAAGGGCTTTTGTTCAGCAGCACAGAGTACCCTGGAGCTTTTTCAAATGATTACTTTCTTCTTTCCCCTGCTGGGGGCGATTTTTCCTTGGTATTCACCATGAGAACATGGTGGGTCTCTGGAAGTTAAATCATAGGAGTGTGTAGATCCCCTTACCCCTCACCCCCCAAGGCTGGGCTACCTTGAGTTTCTGTCTTTCTTGCTAGTCCATGCTTAGTCTTTAGCAATTAATGAGTACTTACCCTGTAAGTGTTCCTACCTGGTTCCAGTTATGGGTTCTGCTTCTGGGAAGCTGTAACTCTTTGTATTCATTTGTCTGTCTCCTCCAGTGTTTACCACACTGGTTTGCCCTGTGACCTCAATTCTCTGGTGGATTTAAGAAGAGTGGTTGATTTTCAGTTTGTTTAGCTTTTTTCTTATCTTGAGGAAAGGAGTGACGCCTTCCAATCTGTTTACATATCAGACTGGAAACCAGAAGTCAGAACCTTTTTTTACAACAATTTTATATAGATCATTATCTTTATATGTGGAATTTAAAAGTTTAGGATCATTCACTCATTTGTTCATTCTATCAGCATTTATTTAACACTAATTATGTATTAAGCTCTGTGTTAACGCTGGGACTACAGAGTTAAATAAGGCATAGTTTGCAAGTCAAATAAAGTTATATTGAAGGAACTATTCGGAGCACACAAATAATACTACGAATATAATACTGTGCGTTGAATACAATGACACATAAACATGAAGTATAAACATGGTAATAGGTAGTGGTGGAAAAGTAATTTCAATCAGACTGAGGGATTCAGTGAAAGTTATTCGGAGTTGGTGAAAATTAGCTGAATTTGAAGGACCGTTAGGAGTTAACTCAATACCTGTAGGTAGGAAAGGCAAGAGGAGGGAAATATGAGAAGGGATGTTAGGGACCAAGACCATATGGAACAACATGCAGCATTTTGTGAATTCCACTCAATTTTAAGATGCTGTGGCAAAAGCTGGGTGAAAAATGGGTAGAGAAGAGTCTGGAAAGGTAGACAGAGGTTAATCAGGAAGGACATTATTTGTTAAGCTATTTAAGTTGATTGAACTTAATGTTCAAAACTAAGGGGAACCATTATTGGATTTTCTTGAGGAAGGACATGACATGATACAGGTGTAGAATGATCTGATAGCAGTGTGGAGCATGTATTATTAGAGGGGACCAGGAGGATTTTTTTAGTTGAAAGAGGGCCTGAATCAATTAAAATGATAGAAGGAAAGCAAACTCTAAAAACCACTGATGGAAGTTGATAGTTTATGTGGCATGTGGTTCTGTTCATAAACTAATTGACAGAGTGGACATTTTGTTAAGCATTGTGAGAACAGACTTATCTAACTGAATTTAGGTGAATATATTTGTGAGAAGGTTTTTGTTACCTAATAAATTCAAAATATGGCAAATCATATATACTGTTACAGCACTAAATCATGCAGTGCAGTAAATAATGCACGGAAATAACAAATATTGCAGTTATATTGCAGCTGGTATGAAAAGACCATGGTATTTTGTGTTTTTTAAAAAGATTATTTGTAAACGCAGGAGGTGAGATAAAATGAATTATGTTCCAGTAATATGAATGCTGTTGGTTCTTATTTATAGCTAAAAGCTGGTATCTTACTTTAAATAATGGAGGTAGGCTTGAATCTTAGTTCGGAAATATCTATGAGCCATGATTAGCCACATTACTTTCCAGGCTTTATACTTGAAGAAAAATATTGCTTCCATAATTCTTGGACTTTTCCTTGAAAAGCAAACAAACAGGCAAACAAAAACCTGAAGAAGAAACCTACTCAGTGGTGATTTCTGTTGAAACCATGTTGAGAGTCGAAAGATCAGGCCATGGAGGTAATAGTAATTGAATCCACACTGCCTTTGCTCTCAGTGTCTCAGTTGGGTTTTTTAAATCTTTCTAGGAATAAGAGTTTCAGTTTGTTGACTTCCTCTGCCATTTGTGTTCTTTTAGCGCTCAAGTGCATTTTAACGGGAAGTATATTATAGCCTGGTGATGATTTTGTACCATTGGTTGCATTAAAAAAATAAGCAAAAGGAAAACTAGGTGTAGTGCCTTTGTTCGTTCACTTTCTAAGATCTTTTTGACATTCTTACCCATTGACGTGATTTGGTTAGCTGATTCAACGACTGAAAACAAACATCTGGGAAGCTTTTCTATTTGTGTTTTTCCGTTTTCAGTTTGAATGTTGTTTCTTTTATTTTCTCACTCCTAATTACCTTCTTCCTTGGCCTTTCTTGTTAGGAACTTTAAAAAAAAAAACTTTTTGAGGTCTGTTGGTATAGCTTTGAAATAGCTTCTGCTAATATAATTTTAATATAATATAATTTTAGTTTTAGGAAGATGATACTAGCCTTTTAGAGCAATGGAATACTCGCAATAGGTATCATTAATGACAAACATAATGATAAAATAGTGGAAAAATTGAATATAAGTTTAGTTCTTTTGGATTTAATTATATTGAAATGTGTCCCCTTTTCAGCATAATTATTGACTAATTATTGTGGTAATTTATCTTTCCTTTAAATTATTTAAAATAAATAAAATTCCTCACAGTGCTAAATTGTTTTTCAAAATTAGAGCTCTTTAATTTGGATGGGTGGGTAGAGAGAAGTCACTTTTATCTGTAACATTTGCCTGTAGAAAGCAGTATTAAATGTCTTTTAATCTAGTCTAAGTGAAATGTGATTATTAGATGTTGGTATTTTTACATTTAAATGGATAAAAGTATATATTATTTTTCCATTTACATAGCATCCAATTCATGTGAGTGACTCTAGTCTGTCATTGATCCCGACCTGTGGTGTATGGGCGGTCAGTTGCCTTATAGTAGATTTATGCAACTTTTCTATGATAAATAATGAAATCCACTTGAATAAAGGGCATTTAAAATACAGAGTTAAAGAAACCTGTCTATACGTTAGGTCCCTTTTTAGTTATATTAAATAAAGGACAGGTGTACAGAGATGCTGTGGGTTTGGTTCCAGACCACTGCAACAAAGTGAGTATCACAATAAAGTGGATCAAGTGATTATTTTCATTTCCCAGTCCTTATAAAAGTTGTGTTTACATTTTACCATAGTCTATTAAGTGTGCAGTAGCATTATGTCTAAAAATACATACCTTGGGGCGCCCGGGTGGCTCAGCTGTTAAGCGTCTGCCTTCAGCTCAGGTCATGATCCCAGGGTTCTGGGATCGAGCCCCGTGTTGGGCTCCCTGCTCAGTGGGGAGTTGGCTTCTCCCTCTCACTCTCCCTCTGTGCTCTGTCTCTCTCTCCAAAAAATTAAAAAAAAAAAAAATCTTAAAAAAGTAAATACCTTAATTAAAAAATACTTTATTGCTCAATAATACCATCATTTGAGCTTTCAGTGAGTTGTAATCATGGATCACAAATCACCATAACAAATGTAATAATAATGAGAAATTTGAAATCTTATAAGAATGACCAAAATGCGACAGGGAAACACACAAAGTGAGCAAATGCTGTTGTAAAAATGGCACCAGAAGACTTGCTCAACACAGGATTGGCCCAGACCTTCGAATGGTAAAAACTGCAGTGCCAAGCACAATAAAGTGAAGCACGGTAAAATGAGGTTTGCCTGTAGGGTTTAAGTGAGCAAACTTTTATCAGCTTCCTAGCAGGTGCCATGTATCAGTAATATAGAGATGGGTAAACCAAATTAATTCTTGCTGTCAAGCCCAAGATAATTTAAAAAGCAGACAGTCTTGCAGACATAATTCAGGATCTAGCTCTGAACAGTGTTGAGGGAGACCTCTTGGGAGCAAGCATTTCTGCCAGGTGCTGTGATGTGAACTAGGAGTGTGCTAGGTAGGGACCAGAACTAACGCAAAGGCCACTTCAGCAGAGATTAAGGAACCATCTCCTCACCCTCTCTCAGCAAAACAAAACAGACCACTGTACCAATGAAACAGAAACTCAAAATAAGAAGAAAAACATAAAGGGATAAGCAACAGACAGACAAAATGAATTCGCCATTGTGTTTTAATGGGTTGAAATTATGCAAAGCTAGACTGGAAAAGAGCATGAATTACAAGGTGAAGAGAGTAAGTCCCCAGCTGCAGTTATATTTGCTGTGTGAGCCTAGATAAGTCACTCAAGTTTCTTAGCCTCAGTTTTCCTTCTCAAGTAGTAGGTGTTGTTGGTGCTGTACCCAAATCCTTTTACCTGGGTGGAGTTTTTGCCTATCCCTCACCTGTAGACCTGGTGACTGACAACTCTCAGCAGTAAAAACCTCCACAGAATTATTCAGAGCTGCCTTACCCAGAGATGCCTGGGACATTATGTTCCCCCACTTTCCCAGGGCATGGGTAGGTGACCTGTAGCCAGTGACTGATTGTTATGGGGTATGAGTGCGTGGTCATTTAGACTCCATGGTTCACTGTGGAATCAGGATGAGGTTATACTTCAACTGCACCCATGGCTTTCTTGCTTTATCCACTTCCTTGAACTTTTTATTAAAAACACTCCCTCAATCCCTTCCAAAGAATTCTCATCTTAACGTTTGCTTCTCAGGAACTCCACCGAAGATACTTCTTCCCCCATTTAAAAATGTGGTCAAATACACATAAGGTTTGCCATTTTAACGATTTTAAAGTGTACAATTTAGTAGCATTAAGTACATTCACAGTGCTGTGCAGCTGTCTAGTTACTAAAAGTTCCAAAACTTTTCCAAAGGGCAACCCCATACTCATTCCTACTCCTCACTGCATCACCCTCCTACCCCCACAAAAAACCCCCAGCCATTGGCAATACGTAGGAGTGGAATTCCTGGCTCATACTGTAATTATGGGTTTAATTTATTGAGGAACCGCCATTTGTTTTCCATAGAGGCTGCCTCATTTTTCATTCCCACCAGCAGTGTACGAAGGGTCCAATTTCTCCACATCCTCGTCAACACTTATTCTTTCTTCCTTTTTTTTTTTTTAATGTCCAACCTAGTGGGTGTGGACATTTATCTTTAAACTTGAGCTAACATTCATCCTAAGATTATTGTGAGGCTCAAATACCTGGGTACACAAAATATTTAGATATTGCAAAACACCATAGAGATGCCTTTGCTTTGTGTGTCATGACCTATAATTTGAACTGAAATAGGATTTAAGCGATAGGTCTCTTCTTGGCTTTTATAAGATTTGCATAGAAAGAAAAATCGTAAAAAATTGTGAAATTACCCATTTGTTTTGCCAATATTAAGAGAAATAGGCAAGCCTAAATCTCACATTTAGAATCTTTCTTATCTTGGGACATTATAATTTTCCAATTTGTTTACTTGTTTCCTTTTATACCTATTTTATACTCCATCTTATTTTTATTGGAATTAGCAGTATTTTTAAAAATATGAACTATTTCAAATACATAGCAATGTGCAAAGAATGACATAACAGCCATCCATGGCCTTATCACCTGGTTCTGTCGAAGCCCCCAGTTTGTAATATGTACTCTGACTTTTAAAATAAAAAATGAGTACTTTCTGCTCAAAAAAAAAAAAAAATTGTGAAAGACCATGGGGGAAGGCTAATTTAAGTCTATGAAATGAAGCTTTTAGTTATCTCTTCTTATATTTAAAAGATGTTATTCTTTATACAGTTTCACTGTAATAAAAAATGGTTGGGGCTCTTTCATTTTCAGTGCCTGTTTATTAGCAAAAGAGCCAATTTCACCAAGACTTGTCATTGTTCTGCTTCGTTGTAAATCCTGTTTATATGCTAAGTTAGAAAAATGGCAAGTGTTGGATGTTGTAAAGAACATAAAACTACTTTTTCCCCCCTAGAGATAAGAATTTTAAATTAGTTTTTTTCTTTTTGTATGTGAGACATATCTTTTTGTATATATGTACAGGATTTTAATATTTTTAGTTAACGTAATGATTTGTGTTTCTAAATATATTAAAAATCTCTATAAAATCATTTTTAGTGACTGTACAGTGTTCCTCATTGTGGGTATTCTAGCCTTTTCATATGGTTGAACTTCTACTTCTCTGTTTTTGGGGGGATGTATATATGTTTAAGTCTTTTTTTTGTATTTGGAATCTTCAATTATTCTAATATTTCTTTGTTTTGGAGGATACCTATTTTAGAGCCTATTACTGTTTTTGTTTTTGAATAGTTATCAGTTTAATATCATTGCTTCATGTATTTCTATAAAACATTTTTATTTATTTGGATGCTTTTTAAACTTTGTCCTTCTGTGGTTTTTATGGCTTTCTGCCAGGGAAAATCAAAAGCCACAAGATTAAAATGACCCATATTTTTGAAGAATCAGTTTTAATCTCTGGTAAGTCATTTTTAATGTATAATTACAAACATGGATATATTGTGACATTGAGATAAAGTTAACAGGAAATTTAAAGATAAAACTAGAGATACCAGAATATTTGATAAATTCCAGTACTTTGGTGCAGAGGTTTGATAAGTATTGGTTTAGTTTGCAATATGTGATATTTTCAAATTTTACCATGTGGTTCATAAAATAATGACGTCGGTAACCTTCAGTCATTTATTTTTCTCATTTGAGTAGACTTAGTAGGTGCAAATGTTTTATAGTGTATTGTTATGGACTTTTACATTATCTGTCATGAAGCATTAAATAACATTTTAATAAATGTTCTTTACACATGTTAGACACGTCTTGGAGACTCCTTTCTGATTTTTGTAAATGATTTTTTTGATATGTTACAGGTGGATTAAGTCACAGATGTCTGGAAATTAACTGTGAAACATCTCTACTTCTCTTGATTCCCTGTTTTTTCTTAATTTAAGTAATTAAAAATTAAAAAGAATTATTTTTTTCTGATTATTATCACACACATGGCTGAAATGTAGAAGACAAAATTTTTAATGGCATCATCTTTCTTCCAGTCATCATATTGGCAGTTCTTTTGTTTTATTCCTTTATTTTACTTGATTCTTGTCAGTTCTTTGTTTCCATATATCCTTTCTTTATTTTTCATTTCTCTATCATGATTTATACCCTAAACTTCACTACCACTTGACTTATGAATTATTCTGTCTCCAAATTTATCCATTCTAGTACTTTCTTACTTTTATTTTTGCTACTACATTAATCTGTCCAAATCTCTTATGTACCTATATCCCTTCTCTGAAGTTAAATGCTTGTTCTAGGTAAAGGGTACTACACAGCTTTTCCCAAACTTGTTCCTTGCTGCCTGTCTTCTGTGTTTTGCTTCTCTTCGTTCCTTTGGGTTAATAGTGTTCTTGTTTCCACTTTCTGAAGTCCTGGTCATCCTTCAAGGTATCACGAATCCTACGTTTTCATAAAACTTCTTGTGAACTTCAGAGTGGGAACATCATGAGGCTGTAGGAGAGTAGCCTCTTTGGAGTTTGTCAGAACTGCATTCCAGCCCTGGCTCTGCAGACGATCAACTCTGTGACTCAAGCTGTTCAACCTTTGTGAGTTTTTTTTGTTTGTTTGTTTCTTCATTTCTAAAATGGAAATGATAATCATTTTGTGGATATTGTAAGCATTAAATTAGATAATATTTGTAAAGTACCAATTATTAGGAGCAGGGGAACAATTTATGTTGAATCATTCATTAAGTAAATACATATTAGATGTCTACTCTGTGCTGGTTTTTCTCAGGTGATGAGCTGTATACAGAAGGAGATACTAATGTTTAAAACTTTTACATACCATTAGCAATTTGGGGAGAGGTGGAAGTATGAAAGTGAGAGGAAGTAGGCGTGTCTTTTATATTTTTAATAAGAAGAGCAAAAGTCCCTATGCTTGAGTGGCAGGAGGGCCTACTCATAGGTATCATACTGTGACTTAAGAGACTATACACAAGATATTTATGAACACTTCTTTATATCTGTTGGACTCAGGACAGCTTTAGGATGGTGTTATCTGGGTGGAACTCAAACTCAGTTTCTTCATCCTTGAGATACGATTAAGAGTATACCCTCCACCCTGGACTTTTGTAAGAATCAGAGTAGATAATATATCTAAACAATTAACACAGTGCTGTCTTCTATTGCCAGTCCTCAAGATAATACTATGCAGTAGGTACTATTATTTTTCCATGAAGAGATAAGGGGGTGGTACTTGGGTGGCTCAGTCAGTTAAGTGTCTGCCTTCGGCTCAAGTCATGATCCCAGAATCCTGGGATCAAGCCTCATGTCTGGCTCCCTGCTCAGTGGGGAGTCTGCTTCTTCTGCCCTTACCCCCCGCTCATGTGCTCTTGCGCTCTCCGCTCTCCCTCTCTTGCTCTCTCTCTCTCTCAGATAAATAAATAAAAATCTTTAAAAAAAGAGAGAGATAAGGAAATGGAAGCACACAAAGCTTAATTGACTTATCCACAGTCTTGCAGTTATTAGTAATGTCGGTAAAAGCAGTTGCCACTGCCACCTACCCCTCTCACTACCCTCTATGACTTTGTGGTTTCTGGTCGCATCACAGTTTTGACACTGCTGTTTGTAATGCACATCTTTGTTGCACATGTGAATAAACAAGGGGAGAGAATCACAGTGGATTTTCCTGGGCTATTATGATGGATGAGAAGTTGTATTATCAGGGGTATTTATGGATGGCCTAGAGAATCTGGAGAAATGTAACATGTCTAGAACTGCTGTTAGATTGCTGAAAGGTCATGTGAATTGATAATCTCACTGCAGTTCAGATTAACTTCTAAGAGAATAAGTAAATTTTTGAGAACTGTTTATTACATTTGGCAATACCATTGGTGTACGAGTAGGATGCATTATCTTAGAATTTTGAAGAGCATAATTTAAATTTTTGTTCTGTCACTTAGTAACTGTGACTTTGGGTAAACCATATAACCTTGAGAAGCTATCCTGAATCATGAAAAGTAATGATAATGTATCTTGAAAGATTATTGTAAGGCTAAAATGAGATAAGTTTAATTACCTCTGTCGTAATGCTTAGCTGAAAGTAGGTATGACATTCACACATTATGTCACTTAATGAAATCAACTGTTGAGGTTCTGTTTTTATTTCCATTTTGCAAATGCAAAAACAGCTCAGAGAAAGGTTGCGTGAATTAACCAACTTCACACAGCCAAGAAGTAGTGGATCTAAGTTTTGAACCCATATCTGTCTGTCCCTCATTGCTAACTAGAATTCTGTATAGTAATGTCTTAGGTGGGGTGTAGACTGGAAAACAGTTGTTATATCTCTGTTGGATGTTATCTTCTCAAGGCCGGCCTTCTCACTTTCTCTATTTTGCTTATAGTGTAATAGTTGAGTCAGACTTCGTGGGTTTGAAACTTGGCTTCACCATTTGCTGTGTGACTAGTGGCAAAGTACTTTACTTTTTGGCCTTCAGATTCCTCATTTGCAGAATTGAAGTAGCAAGGCATCTATCTCAACAGGACTTTGTGACTCAATACCGTGGGATGCTGTGGCCTATAGAGTAAGTCCTTGATTGGTGTTTGCTGCTGTTTTTATATAGTAGAAACAGTAGTGTGGAAAGAGTTTGGAATTACATAGACCTGGCACGTGGTCTAGCTCTTTGTACTTTTTAGCTTTGAATGAGATTTTATTGAGCAATTTAACTTTTTAGAAGCTTAAGTTTTTCCTTATCTTTAAAAAAGAGATCGTAAGACCTACCTTACAGGATTTTTGTTGATGTTTGAAGGAGAGCATATTTCAAACTGTTCAGAGGAGTAAATATGAAAGGAATGTTAGCTTTCTCTCCCATTCTACGCCCGCTCCTGCCTTTTACTTGAAATCTTCACTGCCCTCTTTCATTTGGAGAGATTCATTTGGTCTTACGGCAGAGCGGTTTAGAACTCACTGCAGTGCTGCAGGTGTACAGCCTGTGCCTGGGAGACCGTTCCAATCTCACTTCTTCCCAGGTACTTCTATGTCATATTAGCTCTGTAGTTATCTTCCTTTTGCCCACAAGTGGAGGCAAGAGCCTTTTTACTTCCCAAATAATTTGTAAGTTTAGATTGAATTTGCCCAAAGGAAGACAACTGTATTTTAATATTTGCGTAAGAAGTTGTAGCTGTTAAAAAAAGTCATACTTTAGTCTTCTCTGTCCTGGTGTTAACAGCTGACTGATTGATTTTTCTTTAAAATCTTTCATTCAGCAAGAATATTTAGTAACTATCTCACCCTTAGCTATGAGACTTACCATACACGACATACTACAGGTATGACTAATGATTGATTCTTATATCTACCTCTTTTAGGAACTGAGGAGAAAATAGGCGATTATGCCTAAGTGTTTTCTAAAATGTCTGTTAAGTATTAGCCGACTTCTCAATAAATTATTGTTATGCTGGTGTCTTTCAAATATAATACCACTAAGGATGATATGGTATTCATAGTTTAACTTTCTTAAAATTTACCTGATAGTTGTGAGAGCAAAATATTATACACCCCTCTCCTCCATTTTTTGAGATCCCTGAGACTCAGCAAGACACCATGATTAAGTGACTTCAAGTTCCACTGTGTATGTAATTCCCAGATGCAGAACTGGATCTGAGATTTTGATTGATATTTTCATGAGAAATGCATTATTCATTTATACCCTTCCCTGTTCCACAAAGAACTTAAAATAACTTTTAAAAGTGGAAACAGCATTGCAAGATATAATAAATTAAGAATGAGTAATAAAAGGAGGCAAATGGAATATGAAGTTAGGAAAACAGGATAGTGTTTAGGAGTCAGGTTTGTACATAAAGTGTACTGTTGTGTTTACTACTCTCAGTAAAGCTTGGATGCAAATTTGGGTTGTCAGTTTATAAATCCCCACCCAAAGTAAGTAATATACCTGAGAACCTCTCACATAGGACAAGGAAACTGAGCCCAAAGTAATATGCCTAAAGCATTGCGGCATTGCTTACATCACAAATGAAAAGCAATTCAAATATCAAAGTGGGGAAGGAATAGTAGAAGCAAATACATAGAATAGTTGCTATTGAGTGGTTAAAATGAACTAAGTCAATGTTTATGAATATGAATGGGTACATTGTGAAAACAAAGTTGAGCACAAAACAAACAGTACAGCAGTGACATTACTGATGCAGATTTTTAAAAACAAAACTATACTATTTTATTTCGCATAACAAAAGTATTCCAGAACATGAATGCGAAGGATACAAACCAACTATAGAATAGTGGTTATTTTTGAGAAGGGAAAGACAGAGCACGAGGGAAGTTAGTGGAAAGGGGATTTTAGCTGTATCACATAATGTATTTAAAAAAAAATGGTGACTTTGTATTACATTCTCAGTAATATACCAGTTTTAAAGTCATTCATAATTAAAACTACATGAAAAGTTTTAACAAAAAGCAAGTAGCAGTATATCATTAAAATTGAATACCATACAGTTCTCTAATATATAGCAAATGATTCTGGATTTTTATAATAATAATAAGATTCCCTTTAAAATTTATTTAAAACAAGGGGTTTATTTATTTATTTATTTTATAAAAACGGGTTGCTATTTGAAGAAAATATTAAGTCTATAGGAGTGTGATAGTATGTTGATATGCAAAATTATTGAAGCTTGGATATGGAAAACAAATTAATTAGGAAGCACCAAGTTTTAAGATTCAGTTTCCTGTAAGGTTAAAAGAAGTGTGTCAGTCATTCTTTCTTGATGATGCTAAGACTAGAAATTCCTCCTGTAGATTTTCTAGAAATATCCTATGGTAGTTTTTCCTGTGTATCCTGTGTATTGTCTGTATCATCTATATAGAGTACACTCATAGGATTGTGTCTCATACTGTGCTTTGATTTTGATTGATATTGTCATACCAAAGTGCAGTTCAGTGGAAGAGAGGAATGGTAGGTGGAAAGATGGGTTGATGAACAGAGGACGACAAAAAGTTGCGCTCTTTCTAATGATTAGTCTTTATCAAGGGGTGGGTCTTAAGAGTATCTTAAAATATCGTGGAGCTTGATGATTGCAAGGAATCTATGGGTTTATAAACAGTACACAGAAAATTTTGAATGTAGACCTTAAAATGTTTTGTTAAATGCACATCCTAATATGTCTGTAGTACACACACACACACACATACAGTTTTGTGGCTAATAAAGCACAAATATATTTTAAAACACTACCAAATGCATAGTGGATTTGGTCATCTATCTTCATTAATGTAGCATAGTTATTTTATTTGAAGGTATGAGTTATTAATATAATAAAAAGCAATATTCTGACTGAGGGTGACTAGACATCACTATTAGTGAATTGACAAATTATGTATGCTTAAGTCTGTTCTTAAACAATACTGTCACTGTCCGTTCTCAGTGATACTTCCTAGAAGAGACATAGATTTCAGCTCTTCTTGGTTGCCAGCTTTGAGGTTGAGTTGGAATAGATTTTTTTAAAGATTTATTTATTTTAGACAGAATTAACAGGGCGAGGGGCAGAGGGAGGGGAGAGAGAATCTCAAGCAGACTCCGCGAAGAGTGCAGAGCCCCTCATGGGGCTTGATCCCACAATCCTGAGATCAAGACCTGAGCCGAAACCGGGAGTTGGGATCTTAACCAGCTGAGCCACCTTGGTGCCCCTGAGTTGGAATAGATTTGACATCATATTGTGAAAGTTGAGAATCTGGAAGTGAGATGTACCAGGTAGGGGAGATGAGCTCAGAAATTACCTGATGGCAGCATCAGGATACTCTTTAGAAAATTTTATTAGGGAAATTCTAGTAGGAAAAGGGTACATGAGGTCCCATAATACTGTATAATAAAAGCATAGCCAGAGTCCTGTTAACCTGGAAGCTTTTTAAAGCAGATTAACTATTAGCTCTTCTCAGCCATAAAAAATGTTAAAATTTTAGGGAAGTGGTGTGCAGCATATCTAACTGAATAATGTATTATTTTAGTATACAAAAGTAATGTTTGACATTTTTTTAAAAGTTTACAAGATACACAAGTGTGATAACTTGCCATAAGTAATTATTAAGAGAAATCATGTAAAGTTGGGAACCTGCATTTGTTTTTGGAAGGAAGAAAAAAATAGATCTAAATTTGTTTATAAATAGAAAATTTGCCACTTTAACCATTTTTAAAGGTACAGTTCGGTGGTATTAAGTACATTCACATTGTTATCTAACCATCTCTACCATCCATTTCCAGAGCTTCTTCATCTTCTCAAATTGAAACTTAGCACCCATTAAAACGATAACTCCTAATTCCTCTCTCCCCCTGGCCCCTGGGAACCACCACTCTCTTTTCTCTCTGAGTTTGTTTTAGGTATGAGTACAATTATACAATATTTGTCCTTTTGTGATTGGCTTATTTCACTTAACATAATGTCTTAAGGATCATCCATATTGTGGTGCGTTTCCCAATTTTCCCTTCCTGTTTAAGGCTGAATTCCACCGTATGTATGTACCACATTTTGAAGTATGTATATACTACGTTTGATTCATCCTTTCTGGGGAGATTAATTAGAAAAAGACTCCCTTAGGGGCACCTGGGTGGCACAGTCAGTCAAACTTCCGACTCTTGGTTTCAGCTCAGGTCGTGATCTCAGGGTTCAGGCCCTGCACTGAGCACGGAGTCTGAGAATCTCTCTCTCTCTTCTCCCTCTGCTCGTTACCTCTGTGTGCGCTCCTGTGTGCGCACGCACTCTCTCTCTCTCTCAAATAAACCTTTTTTTTTTTTTTTTTTTTTTTTTTTTTTTTAAAGAAAAAGGACTACCTCTCTGGGCTAAAACCCCTTTACTATACATGTGGTGAGAAGATGGCACCTTTGGATTAAAAAAGCAAAAGCAGCCATCCCTTTTCCTGGCGTACTTTGCCTTGTACCAGGATGCATCACTGGGTAGTTCCATCTTTACCTGCTTTCCTAGCCAGATGCTTTTGTGCAATGTATAAATCCCCTAACCATGCTAGATAATCCAGCTTGTTTGCAGCCTGTAACTAAAATCACGTGCCTTGGCTTCAGCGTATCCTGTATTACTTTATTTTTTTCGTTCATTCATGGTATTAAGTATTCTGGATACACAGTATGTAGTACTAATTGTGCTTAGTGCTGGGGATATAGAATGGATAAAGAACATGAGAGCATATTAGGTGGTAAGTAGATGAACAAAACATTACAAGGATGACAGAGGACGTATACTAACTTAATTTGAGGGGAGAATAGTTGGGCTGGATATGATGATACTTAAGCTGAATCTGAAGATAGTAGTTCTTGTTAACACATTTAAAGTGTATCTTGTATGAGTGATTCTCTTTTAGGACTTTACATGCATCAGCTCTTTTACATCTCAGTAACCTTATATGATAACTAAATTACTACACAGTTTACAGATAGGGAAGCTGTGGCACAGAGAGATAAGGACTTTACAAAGATGATACAGAATTTAGTTCAATTTGGAATAAGGATTGAAATTCAGTCAGTTCGGCCCCCAAATCTCTGCTTTTAACCATTTGCTATGTTATATCTCAGGACTCATGGTGTCCCAGGGTTGGGATAGGAAAGAAGGTTGTGGCACAGGTGCTGCTAGTTGTGGGGACACTAGAGGAGGTAATTTTGGGAATTCCAAAGAGATGGAACATCTTATGCAACGTTGTAGAGGTGTGAGAGATCATAGCCCCACTGAGGGGACTGCAGGTTTTATACTTGGCACTTGGCTGGCATAGGTGAAAGATTGGTGGGCAATGAGGCTAGAAAGTAAATGGATTTAGAGAATCAAAGATTTGGTAGACCATGCTTCTATTATCCCAGAATCCTCCACTGCTTTGAGGGGGGTAGTTTGTGTATCAGTTTTCTTCATCTGCGTTTAAGTCAGAATTACTCCCCCCTCCGTCTACCGTTGTTTATATCTGTCTGAATTTACCGAGTGGTGGTGGGGCAGGGAATGTAGCGGAAGACAGAGTCAAAGACAGAGTAGGTGCTCCATCACATAGGGTCTTTTAATCATGAAAGTGGTAATAAACTGGAGAAACAGAATTCCACAAGAATTTTAATAGTGACAGTTTTTCCATTGTACTTGGTATCTGAAAGTTTTAAATTTCATGAATTATTTGAATATTTTTTCCAGAAAAATTATTCATATATTCATCTGGTTTTTTTGAAAGAAACTAGTTGTCAAAAATTTATATCATACCTTCTCTATCAAATGATTTTTATATTGCTTAAAGGTCAAAGTAAGCACTTTTTGTATTTATTGTCTTATTCATGAATGATTAACAGTTCTCCTAAATATGTCTGCTTCTTGTTCAAGAATGCCACAATGAAGTGTTTTTTAACTGTTTGTTCTGTCATTCTTTATAATCATCTTTATTGAACAAGTTACAGACTTATCATTGTGCTCTACTCAATGTAATTCTTGCTCATAAATTGCAGTACTTTGAAGAAATCATTCAGTTCTTTTGAAATGACATTTAACTTGAAATCAAGTTTTAGTTGTTAGAAAAAGTAACAGCTGTGACTTTGTAAGCTACTGTTAGTGGCTTTGGAAGCTTGTTGGTTAGCTAGTTGTCATAATGAGGTCATTTTCCAAAAGAAGATGAAGTCATTTGCCATCTTGTTTTAGTCATAGTGGGCTTTTTCTTTGGCCAAATATTTTCAAATTACACATTCCCACTCACTTATTTTCATAGTTGGTAATATTTTCATGGAATAAGATAATGATGGAACTTCTGAAAGGCAATAGTTTATATTTAACATGGCCAATATGTGATTTGTGTTTTATATTATAGTTAGAAAAAGACCTCTGTAGATTTGAAATATTATTAATTTATATTTCATAGTAAGGGAGCCAAGTAGTGTGTAGTATTTGTTGTGTAAAATCTAGTACGTAGAGTATGGATTCTACCCAGAGTTGTGTCTCCTGAGTCCCTGTAGGGGGGTGATCTACTCAGAGCCATCTGATCTATACCTGCTTGAATTCTTGTTGTTTCATCATATATCACTCAGTTTCTTCTGGTGTCTGGCTCATCAGATCCACTCTTGATGGAAAATTTATGGGTAGTAGAGATAAGGAGTAATTATCCCAATCATTTTGTCTATTTTTACTGGTACCTGAATTATATTTTCCTCTGGGTTGTAGCCCACATAAACCTGTTTGTTTCCGCTTGTTTATTTTAGCCTTAGGATTCCATCTATATTAGAAGGGCTAATTTTAGAATCCTTGATGATCTGATCTAAGTGTCTTTTTCTTTGTAAAGGAAAAATAATTAGTATAGTGTTATATAGTAATATAGAAATAGATATATATAATTTAGGAAGGAACTTCTGATAGTAGAATGAGGCATTAGAATTTATCTTTAAAATAATTAATTTGAGGGGCGCCTGGGTGGCTCAGTTGGTTAAGCGTCTGCCTTCAGCTCAGGTCATGAGCCCAAGGGCCTGGGATTGAGCCCAATATTGGGAGAGAGCTCATGTTCTCTCTCGCTATCTCTCTCTCTCTCAATAGATAAATCTTAAAAAAAAAATTTAATTTGAGGTCAGTGGGTTAAAATGGAGAGCCCCAAACTGGATTCAGTTTCACACTTAAGAATTTAATGTAAGAATCACAAAACAAGCATAAGCATTTATTAAATAATGTCACGTTGGATTGAAAAGTTTAATATAAAGATAAAATCATAAAATCTTTTAGGAAACAGAAATGTGTTCTATCTTCAGAGGTATTGTAATTAAAATACAGTTTTCTGACACCCAAAGTACCGATGTTAACGTAGTGAATAGTTAAGCATCTTGTATAAGTTATCTGTTGCCACAATAATGCTGTATCACAGGCACCCCCCCAAATTTCTGTGGTAAGCGACACTAAGTGTTTGATGCTCATGTGTTTAGGATGGTCACTTAAGCAGCCCTGCTGCGCTGGGATGGCCTTGGCTCTCAGTGATTCCGTTTAATTTTATCACATCATTCAACAGGCTAGCCCCCCATGTGTTCTCATGACGATGGCAGGCACGTAATCAACAGCAACGAGCGCAATGCCTTCTGAAGCCCGCTGTTGTTGTGGGTGTACCGTCACTGCCGAAATAGAATTCACAAGGCCCCCTAAGGTTCAAGCGATGGGAAATAGATGTAATCTCTTTAGTGGGAGGAGCGGCAAAGTCACAGGAGGAAAGGTCCAGATACAGGGAGGGGTGAACACTTGGGGCCCTCATTGCACTCTACTTCACCTATCCTAAGACATCAAAAACCAAAACAAATGAACAATTGTTTCAGTGAACAGCTTTCTTCTCTATATATTGGTTATATTATATATGTTTTTATAGTTTTTTTTAACTGTGAATTTATTTTCAGTTCTAGTAAATACATTTCTGTATTATAATTTTGAAAAACTGCAACTTTTTAAATGTGATCTTTGAATATTAAACTTAGTTTTGCTGTATCACCCTGTGTACATGTCTGGATAGTATTTTGATGTATGTTTATTCAAATTGGTTATATTCACATTTTCAGCTGTTTTATATATGCCAGTTTGTTTGAATTTTTGCTATAATGAACAGTGATACAGCTAATGTCCCCGTAGCAGAATCTTTCAGCCCAGTGTTTGCACAAATTCTGTAATGGAATTGCTATAGAGAAAAACTATCTCCTGAGGAAAATAGTATGCATATTTATTCATGTATGTGTTTGCTTGCATATACATAAAAAATGTCTGAAAATAAACTGGTACTACACCAAAATAAGAAGCTTTTGCACAGCAAAGGAAGCCATCAATAGATTGAAAACAGTAAAGTGAGTGGAAGGATATATTTGCAAATGATTTATATAAGAGGTTAGTATTCAGAATATATGAAGAACTTATATAACTGAGCACCCCAAAAACCCACAAACAATCAGATTAAAAATGGGCAGAGGATCTGAACAGACATTTTCCCAAAGGAGACAGATGGCCAACAGACACCTACAAAGATAATCAGCTTTGCCAATCATCAGGGAAATGTAAATCAAAACTACAGTGAGATACTGCTAATCAGAATGGCTAGTGTCAAAAAGTCAAGAAATAACGTGTATTGGCGAGGATGTGGAGAAAAGAGAGCCCTTGTGCACTGTTGGTGGGAATGTAAATTGATGCAACCACTGTGGGAAACAGTATGAAGATTTCTTAAAAAATGAAAGATAGAAATAACCATATGGTCTAGTAATTCCACTTCTGGGTGTTTACCCGAAGAAAACAAAGGCACTGATTTGACAAGATATATGCACCGCTGTGTTTATTGCATCATTTACAGCAGCCAAGATATGGAAGCAGCCTAACTGTCCATAGGGAGATAAATGGATGAAGGAGATTTGGTGTGTGTATTCAATAGAGCATTACTAAA
Source organism: Ursus maritimus (assembly GCF_017311325.1). NCBI lineage: Eukaryota > Metazoa > Chordata > Mammalia > Carnivora > Ursidae > Ursus > Ursus maritimus. The sequence continues at coordinate 4,550,418 of NW_024425452.1, read as the reverse complement.
GAATTGGTCTAAAGAAGAATGAGGTCTTGCCATTCGTGACAATAGGATGGACCTAGAGGGTATTCTGCTAAGTGAAATAAGTCAGAGAGACAAATAGCATATGACTTCACTTATATGTGGAATCTAAACAAAAAGGAACAAAGAAAAAAACAAATGGACTTACAAACACTGAGAACAAACTGATGGTTTCCAGAGTGAGGGATGGGGTGAATGGGCAAAATAGGTGAAGGGGTTAAGGGGTACACACTTTTAGTTACAGAATATGTCATGGAGATGTACAGTATAGGGAATGTAGTCAACAATATTACAGTAATGTGTGGTGACAGATGGTAGCTACACCTGTTGTAGTGAGTATTGGATATGGAATTGTCACGTCACTGTGTTGTACACCTGCAGCTAATATTGCGTGTTAACTATACTTAATAAAAAAGGAAAAATCTCTGGAAGGATGTACAAAATACAGAGGGTATTTGCTACTTTTTGGTTAGGAAACTAGATAGTTGGTAGATGATAGTAGGAGGGAGATTTTTCAATTTGTATTCCTTTTTATTTTTAACTCACTGAATAAAACTGATGTAAATGTATGTCATCCCAAAATAATTTTTTGGTAATTTTTTATTTTGAAATAATGTTAGCCTGTCAGAAAAGTTGCAGAAATAGTATGATGAGTCCATGTATGTTCTTCACCCGTCTTCCCCTAATGTAACAACTTACCTATCCACAGTACAATGATCCAACTAGGGAGTGACAGCTTTGGTAAAACTTCATTACTAAATTACAGACTTCATTGAAATCCTACCAGTTTTTCCCTAATGGCCTTTTTCTACTTCAGTTACCAGTCTAGTATCTCACATTGCATTTAGAGGTTCTGTCTTTATTATCGTAGTCTCTTCCAACCTGTCACAGTTCTCATTCTTTCTGTGTCCTTTATGATCATGATGCCTTTGATAACTCTTGGCAGCCGTTTTTTGGGAATGTCGTAGATAATTTCTAAAAAGGCTTCTTGATAACAGCAAATTTAGAAATATGTCATCATGTTTTTTTTTCCTTTCTTTAAAAAATGGAGTAAGTAAAATGCATATAGAAAAGAACACAAATTTTAAGTGTATAGCTTAGTGAATTTTCACAGACTGAACACACCCATGAAGCCAGCGTACAGATCAGGAAATAGACGATGGCTTCGTCTCAGAAGCGTCTTCCTCAGGCTTCCTTACAGCCACTGATCTCTTCAGGACCCTACATCCCACTTCATTTTATGAAGCAAGTATTGTACTGATAACAAAGGCAAAAACTGCAAGAAAACTACAGACTGTTATCTCTAATGAATAAAAGCACAAAAGTCCAACAAAATACTAGCACACTGAATCCAGCAACATATAGAAAAGATAACACACCAAGACCAAGAGGGATTTATCCCAGAAATGTAAGGTTGGTTCAACATCCAAAAATCAATTAATGCACTTTATAAATAAAATAAAGGACAAAAGCTACATGGTCATCTCTAAAGATACAAAAAAACCATTTGACAAAATTCAACATCTTTTCAAAATAAAAAACATAATAAAGCAGGAATAGAAGGGATCTTCCTCAGCCTAAGAGCATCTAGAGCAAACTCACAGCCTATATCATATTCGGTGAAAGACAGAATGGTTTCTCTTTAAGATCGGGATAAAGAATAAGTTGTCTTTTCTCACCATTTCTATTGATTATTGTACTAGAGGTTCTAGCCAGGACAATGAGGCAAAAAAAAAAAAAAAAAAAAAAAGAAAAAGAAAAAGAAAAAAAGCATTCGGATATACAAGGCATCCAGATTGGAAAGAAGTAAAACTCTATTTGCAGATAACATGACCTTGTAGAAAGAATATTCTAAGGAGTCCACAGAACAACTATTAGGTCTGTTAGACAGCTGTGAGATGAATGAGTTCAGTAAGGTTGCAAGATACAAGAGTAATAGATAAAAGTGAATTGTATTTTTGTCCAAGTGAGAAATTAGAAAAAGAAGAGCAAACTAAACCCAAAGCAATAAAAAAATAAGGAAATAATAAAGATTAGAGTAGAAATCAATGAAACAGAAACCAGAAGAATAATAAGGGGGAAAAAAGCAATGAATCTAAAATATAAAGATTAACAAAATTGACAAGGCTTTAGATAGACATGGGGGGGGGAGAGAAACGAATTAACTAAAATCAAAATGAAAAAGGGAAGATCACTGCCAACCTCATAGAAATTAAAAGGAGGATGAGGAAATACTATGAACAACTTTATGCCAACAAATTAGAGCGCTTAGATGCTTAACATCCTTGGTCATTAGAGAAATGTAAATTAAAACCACAATGAGATACCACCCTCACACCCAGTAGGATGGCTACAATCAAAAAGACAATAACAGGGAGCCTGGGTGGGTCAGTTGGTTAAGTGTCTGCCTTTGGCTAGGGTCATGATCTCAGGGTCCTGAGATTGAGCCCCACATCGGGCTCCCTGCTCAGTGGTGAGCCTGCTTCTCCCTCTCCCCTCTGCTTGTGCTCTCTTGCTCTCTCAAATAAATAAAATCTTAAAAAAAAAAGACAATAACAAGTGTTGACAAGGATGTAGAGAAATTGGAACCCTCATACATTGTTGGTGGGAATGTAAAATGATGCAACCACTTGGAAAACATTTTGGCAGCTTAAACATCTGTGTTTTTAAGGGAGACAAATGTGTAAAGAAAACAATTTTGATGAAAGGAATACACCGGATACTGCCAAGCTTGAAGGTTGGGATTCTTTTGTAAGATGGAATTGTCTTTGCTCAGCATACACGTGTGAGAGGGACAATGCTGTGAGGGGTTGATAAAGAGTTCTCCTTCAGTAGAAATAAAGTGTGAGCATTACTCGGTATTTGGTAGAGTCTCAAACTGGCTGTCATGATAATTACAATGGGACAACCCAAATAACTTCAATAATTGAAATGGTATAGTCAGGGGAACACGTCATTCTTGGACATTAGCATCTTCTGAAAGCTGGTCTGAGTCAGGCTTCAGATGCTTCTTGACGAAAAGGTGCTAAAGTTAAATAAGTTTGAGGAAAGTGGAATGTCACAATGCCTACCTCATTCACCGCACTTCATCTCATGTAGACATTTTGTCATCTCTCATCATCACAAGAAGAAGGGTGAATATAGTACAATAAGATATTTTGTGGGAGAGAGAGTACATTCATATGACTTTTATTACAGTACATATTGTAATTGTTCTTTTTTAAAAGATTTTATTTATTTGACAGAGAGAGAGAGAGCACACAAACATGGGGAGTGGGAGAGGGAGAAGCAGGCTCCCCACTGAGCAGGGAGCCCGACCTGGGGCTCGATCCCAGAACCCCAGGATCATGACCTGAGCTGAAGGCAGACGCTCAACTGACTGAGCAATGCAGACACTGCTAATCGTTCTATTTTATTATTAGTTATTGTTGTAAATCTCTTACACTGCCTAATTTATAAACTTATCATAGGTTTATAAACTTTATCAGAGGTAGGTATGTGTAGGAAAAAACATAGTATATTTAGGGTTTGGTACTGTCTGGTGTCAGGCATCCACTGGGAGTGTTGGAATGTATACCCCATAGATAAAGGGGTACTGGTGTATTTCTTTTTTAACATTAAAATTTTTTCTTGCAGTAACCTATAGCATTTTGAATTGTAACGTAATTCCCCCAGGAGTAACTGCTAAGTCTGTATCATTTAAAATAAACTGATAATGTTAGGTGTTCTGTCCTGAGCTCTTCTGTATTGTATGTATTAATTTGCTTCACCAAATATTGCGTCAATCAGAAGCATGCAAATTCTCTTGAGGAAATGTTCTGGTCTTGAAGTGATTGTGTGTATGCCAAGGAAAACTTTAATTATAGCTGATGTCTTCTCAAACACTTCATAGGGGAAATTCAATTTAATCTAATTAAGAGGATTTTTTTTCTTTTAATAGATAAATTTATCCTATTTACATTATTGTTCTGATATGTTTTATTTTTCTTGGTATTCTCGGAGCTTTCTGGATTTATGGCTGTTGTCCGTCATTCATTTTGGAACATTTTGACTATAATTCAGTTATTTCTCCATGTCCCTCCACCTGTGGTATTCACATTATGTGCATGTTCTACTTTTTGTGTCTCTGTTGAATCTACAGCCAAGTCTCTCACAGGATTCTTCATTTCCTTTACAATGATTTCAGTTTCCTTTTTTATCATTTCATTTTGATTCTTTCTTAGAATTTCCGACTCTGCTTACATTATCCATATGTTCTTGCAAGTTGTCATTTTCCATTAGAGTCCTTTACATATTAGTCATAGTTATTTTAAATTCCCTGTCTGGTAATTCCAAAATCTGTCAAATACAAGTTTGTTTCTGATGATTATTCCTTCTGTATTCGTTTTTGTCTTCTGGCATGCCTTGTAATTTTTTAATTGACAGCCAGACGTGGCATATTTGGTAATGGTTACTGAGATAAATAGATGTTTACTGTAAGGATTTATGTCAGTCTGGTTGAGACCTGGCGTTTGTTTAATGTTTGCTTTATCAGTTGGTGCCAGAGACTTCAAATTCTTCTACTGTTCTTGTTTTGTATTATTTTGAATTTGGGCTTCACCAACTACTACTCCTTTAGGGTACCGTCTGTTTCTTAGAGCTCTCGCAGATGTAAGCCACTGTTGTGATACTGGTTATTGATTTGAGATCTTTCTTCTTTTTTAATGTAAGTATTTATAGCTGTAAATTTATTTCTGAGTACTGCTTTTGCTCCATTCCATAAGTCTTCGTATTGAGTTTTCATTTTTGTTCATCTCAAGTATATTTAGACGTACTGTAGTTTATTTGTTCCTTCACCTATGGAAGGATTCTTGGTTGCTTCCAAGTTTTGGCAGTTAGAAATAAGGCTGCTGTAAACATCCCTGTGCAGGTTTTTGCATGGACATAAATTTTCAACTTCTTTGGGCGCATACCAAGGTAAACAATTGCTGGATCTTATGGTAAGAATATATTTAGTTTTGTGAGGAGCCACCAAACTGCCTCCTGAATTGTCTCTACCATTTTGCATTCCTACCAGCAGTGACTGTGAGTTTCTGTAGCTCCATATCCTTGTCAGCATTTGGTGGTGTCAGTGTTCTGGATTTTGGCCATTCTAATAGGAGTTTTAATTTGCATTTCTCTGGTGACTTGTGATGTGAAACATGTTTTCAAATGTGTATTTGCCATCTGTATATCTTTTTGGTGAGGTGTCTGTTAAGATTTTTTTGCCCACTTTCAAATTAGATTGTCAGCTTTCTTATTGTTGAGTTTTAAGAGTTCTTTGTGTATTTTGAATAATGGTCTTTTATCAAATGTGATTTGCAAATATTTTCTCCCAGTCTGTGACTTGTTTTTTCATTCTCTTGACATCGTCTTTCCCAGAGCAGAAAATTTTAATTTTAATGAAGTATAGTTTTTAGTTATTTCCTTTATGGATTATGCCTTCAGTGTTTTTTCTAAAAGGGTCATACCATTCCCAAGGTCATCTGGGATTTTTCTTACATTTTTTACATTTTTACAGTTATGCATTATACATTTACGTTTGTGATCCATTTCTAGTTCATTTTTGAAGAATATAAGATCTGTGTTAAGATTCATTTTTTTTTCCATGTACGTGTTCATTTGTTTTCAGTACCATGTGTCCCATTGTATTGCTTTTGTTTTTTTATCAAAGGTCAGTTGGCTATTTTTATGTGGGTCTATTTCTGTATTCTTGTTCTGAACCATTGATCTCTTTATCTATTATTTCACAGTACCACACTGTCTTGATTAATGTAGATTTATACTAATTGTCTTTATTTTTTCGTTTGGATTCTAGTTACTGTCTTGTGTTTTTTCATTTCAGCATAAAGGACCCCTTTAGTATTTCTTGGAGGGTAGGTCTACTAGCAAGAAAGGTTTTGTTTTCCTAGAATATCTTAATCAAGATATTTTAGAGGATAGTTTGCCAGATAGAGAATTCTTAATTATATTTTTTCAGTTTCAGCAGTTTTATTGTTATCCCACTGCCTTTTCTTTCCATGGTTTCTGATGAGGACTCTCTTTGAAGATCTTTATATATGATGATTTGATTCTGTGTTGCTGTTCTCAAGATTCTTTCTTAGTCTTGTAAAAGTCTCATTACCGTATGTGTAGATCTTTTTAAGTTTATCTTTGTCGGAGTTTGTCGAGCTTCTTAGATGTGTAATTTTTTTCATCAAATTTGTGACCACCCATTATTTCTTGAGATATTTTTTCTGTCTTCCTTTCTTTCTCTATTCGTTTTGGTGTTCCTATTATGTTAATGTTGGTAAGTTTGATGGTACTTCATACGTCTCTGAGGCTCTGTTTTCTTCATTTTCTTCTGTTATTCATGCAGGGTAATCTCAATTGACCTGTTTTTAAGTGTGCTGATTTTTTCTTCTTCCTGTTCAGATATGCTTTTGAGTCCTTCTGATGAATTTTTCACTTTAGTCCTTAAACTTTCTAACACCAGAATTTATATATATATATATATATTTTTTTTTTTAAAGATTTTATTTATTTATTTATGTGACAGAGAGACAGCCAGCGAGAGAGGGAACACAGCAGGGTAGAGGGAGAGGAAGAAGCAGGCTCTCAGCCAAGGAGCCCGATGTGGGACTTGATCCTGGAATGCCAGGATCACGCCCTGAGCCGAAGGCAGACGCTTAATGACTGCGCTACCCAGGCGCCCAGAATTTATATTTTTTGTTTTATATAATTTCTTTCTCTTTATTAATATTTTATATTTTTTGAGATATAGTTCTCATAGTTCTGTCATTTTATTCTTTAGACTTTTTTTTTTTTTTTAAAGATTTTATTTATTTATTCGACAGAGATAGAGACAGCCAGCAAGAGAGGGAACACAACCAGGGGGAGTGGGAGAAGCAGGCTCATAGTGGAGGAGCCTGATGTGGGACTCGATCCCAGAACGCCAGGATCATGCCCTGAGCCGAAGGCAGACGCTTAACCGCTGTGCCACCCAGGCGCCCCTAGACTTGTATTTTTTTTAAAAAGGCTTTTGGACATATTTAAACTATCTCGTTTAAAGTCTTTGTCATAGAAGTCAGTTATCTGGGCTTCCTCAGGGACAGTTTCTGTTCTTTGCTTTTTTCTTTTGCATGGGTCTTACTTGTTTCTTCAAAGTCCTCACGTTTTTTATTTTGTTGTTGTTGAAAAGTGTATATTTTTATATTTTAATGTGGCAAGTATGGAAATCAGCTTATTTTCCCTCCTTCAAGTTTATTGGTGCTGTGTCTTAGTTGTTTGTTTTGTGACTTTCATGATCTAAACAAAAGTCTGTATTTGTCATGTGTGGTCACAAAATTCTCAGTTACCCTGAGCTTAGTGCTCAGCTAGTGATTGGACAGAGATTTTCTTAAATGCCCAGAACAAAATATCTCTAAAGACCTTTGAGTTATTGTCTGGTATCTGCTCCGTTTAGATAGAACTACTTCCTTTAGTATTTCTTTCAAGATTGATCTACTAGGAAGGAATTTTCTGTATTTTAACTTCATTTTGAATGCATAGTTTTGTTTGATGTAGAATTGTTGATCAACAGTTTTTTTGAACATTTTGAATATGCTGTCCCCTTGCCTTCTGGCCTGTGTTGGTTTTATTAATAAGTTAGCTTTGAATCTAATTGATGTTTCCATGTAATGTGAAAGTTCACTTTTCTCTTAGTGATTTTGAGAGTTCCTCTCTCTTTCTCTCTCTCTTTTTTTAAGCCTCCAGCAGCGTGGCTATGGTGTGCCTACATGTGTGTGTCTTTGCATGTACCTTACTTTGCATTTATTGATATTCTTGGTTTTGTTTATTGTCTTAGTTTTCAGCCATTTCCTTTGAATATTTGTTTTTCCCTTTTTTGTCTTCACTCTTATCACCTGCACTTTTGTATATTTGATTTTGTCCCACAGATCTCTGAAGCTGTGTTCAGTTTTCTTTTTTCTCTTCTTCAGAGTGAGTATTCCTCATTTCTACTATCTTCAACTTTGGAAATTCTTTATTTGCCATCTCAAATCTGCTTTTGATTGCCTCTAGTGAATTTTTCATTAGTCAAGTATTTCCATTTTCCCCTTTTGTATAATTTGTCTTTATTGAGATTCTGTTTTCATTGAAATATTGATATCATACCTTTCTATAATTCTTTAGATACGGTTTCCTTTACTTTTTTGAACATATTTACAATTGCTGCTTTGAAGTTATTTGCTGCTAAATCTATCTGGCACTCTGAGAGATAATTTTCTGTCTTTTTTTCCCCTGGTATTGTGAAGTCTGTTTCCTTCAAAATGTAAGAATGCTTATATCTTTTCTCATCTTTTTTCCTTGTTTTTATTTGATAGCCTATGGGTCATCACTTTACATAGGCTCAGTAATTGTTTTGTTAGAGGTCATGATGGAACATTTTAAGGAGGTAGGCTTCTACTCAACACTGTGGATATGTTTGTGGGCTGGCTCTTTTAAAGTCTACCCCCCCTTTTACTTCTTTATTCGTATCTAGTGTCTCTTCTGTGCATTTATGTAGGTACTGTAAGTCATGGGGGTATGGGTGTCTTGGGTCTACTCTAGTCTCTCCTCTGTATGTACACAGCCTTTGGCCAACTTAGCATATGTGAAAAGCCTGTCAGCCCATTTGCCTGTCTCACCTTTAACTTTCTGTTCTCTTCCGGCAAGCCCCTGTGCATATTGCTTGTTTTAGACACAGTCATAACCTGAGGTGTGCTGAGCTTTTGGTCATCCCTGTTCTAGTGACATTGGGATCACCACTTTGCCTGACAATGCTCCCCATTAAGTGAACCCACTTAAGCAACAGCAGAAAAGCTGGTGGTTTTCATAGCCTTTTTTGCCCTGTTTGAGCTACGGTGTTCATAGGGCTTTGGTGGATGGAAGTATACCTGGGTAAAATACCACAGAACCATAATATTTTCCACTGAAGTGCAAATACATGCTTATCAGTTTGTTGTATCCTTTCCTTTGATTTCCACAGTGCTGATATCGTTGTTTTTGACAGTTTTGTGTAGTTTGTAAGAGGATTTTTTTGACCTCCTCACTCTCGTGCTAATGTGAATTTCTGATCTCATTATCTTCTGCTTTGTTATTTTTTAAATAGATCTAACTTTTCTCGCAGTTTTTTGCTTTGCTCTCTCTGTGTTCTCATATGCAAGCAGCACCATGCCTTAAATGTTCTGAATGTTTAAATGTTTTAAAACACAGGTGAGGGCATGGAGTTTTGCTTAAAGCCCTCAGTGTCTTCATGTCTCACAGCAGAAGGTAAAAAGTGAGTGGTAGGCCTTCCATGATAATTCTTCTGTTACCTTTTTGACTTTTTCTCCCCTCATGCAGCTGCTCTTAGGATAGTTTCTTTGCAGTTCCTCTAAAATGCCAGGTATATTCCTATGCCAGACCCCTTGAGCTTACTCTGCTTTTTCTAGAGGAATGCTTTTCCTTTAGATTCTCATAGTTCACAGCTGCCGCTGAAACATTGTCTTGTTAGTGAAGCTTTCCCTCGCCATCTTGTCAAATCCCAAGTTCCCAACCAGCATTTTCCGTCATGTACACTAAATGTCACTACATAATTTTTCTCCATAGCACTTTATACCATCTGTTCTATGATACATCGAGTCACTTATTCATTGCCTGTCTACCCCACTATAATGTAAGATTCAATAATGTAGAGATTTGTTTATTTTGTTCTCTGTATTTCCAGGGTCAGAACTGTTTTCCACAAACACAGTTTAGGAAGTCATTAAATATTTATTGAATAAATGGGCACAAGGTGTCTGCTCTAGAGCTTTTCATTCCACGTAGAAAGATCTGAAAAGATAATGTATAAAACCTGGCCTTTTTGTAGTTTACATACAGACTCAGTGAGAGATAATTGTAATGTGGCAAATACAGTGTTTGAGGTGCATGTGTAATGTATTTTCAAAATGGATTTGGCATAATTTTGCATGCTGAAATCTAGAAATGTTTCATTCATGAAGAGACCTTTGATCTAGGCAAAGGAAGAGGAGAAATCTGGTGAGGGGTAAAGAGAGACAAGGAAAGAATTGTTGAAAGTGTCCATGTCCAAGAAACATTGATTTTATTGTGGGAGTCCTTGAGTGTGATGTAGAGGGGTATAAGAAGATCTAGATGGTTGAGTAGATTGAGGTCATGGAGTTCAGGATTGTGGGTATCGTATTGAAGATCTTAGGCTTAGCCGAGCCAATATGGGTCTTAAGCAGGTGACTGAATTTTTTATGTTTTTGGAAGGAAACTATTTGGGCAGATGGAGGTTGAACCAGACTGGATACAGGACAGCTGTAGGGCAATGCATTTTAGAAGGCTTCTAGAGTAGTTGAAATGAGAGATGATGTCATTTTGATCTTCCACCATTGGCAGTGTGGATGAAAAAGAAAAGATTGATGAAAAAGAGAAGAAGGATACGTGTTATACATGCAAATGTAAAACTGAGATAGATCCCATAGGATTTGGAGGTTAAAGAGAAGAGTGTCGGGGCGCCTGGGTGGCACAGCGGTTAAGCGTCTGCCTTCGGCTCAGGGCGTGATCCCGGTGTTATGGGATCGAGCCCCACATCAGACTCCTCCGCTATGAGCCTGCTTCTTCCTCTCCCACTCCCCCTGCTTGTGTTCCCTCTCTCGCTGGCTGTCTCTATCTCTGTCAAATAAATAAATAAAATCTTTAAAAAAAAATAAAGAGAAGAGTGAGTGAAAGATTTAGTTATTAATTCAACAAAACACACATGCTGTGTGTTTTGGGTGCTAGGTATATACTAGTGAAGGAAACCTTCATTCATCCCCGCCCTCTTGGAGCTGATATCTTAGGAGAGACCAATAAAGATTTATAAATAATTATTTAATATGTTGGGTTTTAGTAAGTATTATGAAGAAAAATAGAATAATAGATAAAATGTTTTGTGGAAGCATTTGTTAGTTGTGATCAGCTGGCCATCCCCTGGAAGTTCTCACTGATCAGGAGACATTTGCACAGAGGCCTGGAGGAAGAGTGGAAGTGAACCTGGTGGAGATTGAGATTTTATAATGACAGAGTAAAAAATAAAGTAGAGAGAGAGCCAGATGAGATAATGGCTCTGTCATGGCAGAATGTAAATCTATTTGGGAAGATTCAGCTGTTAAAGACGTCTTCTACCCAAGATCATGAAGTGCTGACCTTTGAGAGGAGAAAAGTTTGGAATGTGCTTGAAGGTCTCAGAACTTCTGCCTGTGAAAATGGCATTAGTTACAGTGCCATTAACTGACAGGAAATCCTCAGGAAGATGCATATTTGTGGGAAGAGAATTTTCTCAGCTATCTCGTTCTTGCGTTAAAGCTTGTGTAAGGCTTCTGCAGCTTTGTTTGACATTGCTCATCTTTTCTTTTTATTTTTGCCTTCACAGTTTTTGTAATGATGGTGACTTTATTTCTCTGCGATGTTAAACACCCAGTAGGGCTGCTTTACTGTTTCTCACAGTTTCCAGGGCAGTGGTTGGCACATCCAAAAATGTGCTTGTGTGCTTCACTCACTCATGCAAAGTAGAAACTCCTGAAAGGATGATTGATTGATTGATTGATTTATGTGGTGAACATGAGTGAGGATATTAAGATAACTGGAGTCTGCCTTGATGTCGTGAGAGACTTTGAACTTTATGTTCCCAGTGGAGCCCAGATTGTCATCTGTTTTGCCACACTGGTATCGTTCATTATTCATTTCACTGGGGAGAATAGGATTAGTTCACAGAGGGTAATAAGTTGGTTATCTTGTTTAATCTGGAGTGTGGAAGAGTAGGAACTCCACAGATATCATTCTGGAGAATTACATTTTATATTCGCAAAGTCTGTTCCAGTTCGTGAGCTAAGTGTTAATGTACATGTCTAACTTGATTCTTCATTTGAACCTTTTCAAAACCCCATGAGACTCCCATTAGAGGATAATAAATACATTTTATAGAATAACCAAAATTAAAATTCCAAAGAGCTTTAGTATTTAGTGTTTTTGCTATTAAGTAAGAAACCCTGAATCCACACATAGGTCTTCCGATTCTCAAGTTTAGGGGAGAACAGTTATAGTGGTTTTAGATTCGATCTCAAAAGCAAGAATGGAAAGAACAAATAAGCGATAAGTATGCTGAAAAGTAGATTTCCTTCTGGTTACTTTTTCAGTGAAAAGTATTACTGATAGGTTTTATTTTAAGAAATATTTTTTTAATTCAAAATTGTGCTTCTTTGAGGGCAGGAAAGGATCAGAGATACAAAGGTAAATACTGCATGGATCATCTTACTACCAATTACACTTTTTAACTCACTGTCTAGTTCAGGAAGCAGATATATAAATGTGTTTTTATAATATGGCATGAGTCATGATTTAGTTGAGATATAATAATACCTGATATCTGTATAGGATACTTTTTGTGACAGCTTTCAGACCATGTTCTTGTTTTTCTTCCCTTTGGCTTTATCTTCTGCTACCCCTCAGTGTATTCTTTGGTCTGGCTATCAGAGTTATTTTGCTCTTTTAAGAATTAACCTCTTTGCTTTCAAACTTTAGTCAGTCGTCATCTCTTCCCAGATGCCTTCCCATACCCTTAATTCTGGGGCTCTGTTGTTCTTGTAGTTCTGTCCTTCCGTTATAGGTGTGGTTTCTGCTCTATTGTATTGTAACGATTCTGAGGTTCGAGAAGGTGTCTTTTTTGATGTTTCGTCCTGAGTGCCTGGTTCAGTGCTTGGCAAGTGGTAGATCCTTAGTAAGTTCACTGAAAGAATTGAATTATGAAACTGTGGCTTTACCATATTCCCCTGAGGTTATATCACCGTCCCTGTTTCACAGATAAGGCAACAGCTCTCGTGTGGAGTTACTTATTCCAAGTCTCACCGTTGGTAAGCGTCAGAGCTTGAATGCCAAGTGAATTTTGTGTCTACCTGAGATAGTGGTCTCTAGAAGAGTATACAATGAACTGGAGCTGATAGGGAGGACTTCCCCACCAGACTGTTCCAGTTTAACTTACCCTTTGAGTTCTTTAGACTTACACAGGAGAGTAATGGAAAAAATAGAAATGTTTTGGTATCATTACAAGTTTGCAACAGTTAGATTTAATTTTTTTCCATTTGAAATTTAGACATTTCCAGACCCCTAATTTAGACTTAATAACATCTTAATAATTTGGGCTTCATAATAAAATTTTAGTTATTAAACATAGCAACACTGTAGTGGGAAAGTTTTCCAGTGAAAGGATCAGTGCAAGGATTTTGAAGGGACTGTTTAGCCCCACTTGTTACTCTTCTTTTATCATTTAATGAAATGGTAATTTATTTTTCTTTCCTCAACATATACTTAATTTTCTTGGGAAAGCTTTGAGCAAAGGAAAAGAAAAAAGTTGGCTGGTGAACTTATTCCTATTTTCCTTTACCACAACAATTGAACAATGTATAAAAGAACACTTTTTACAAAGGCTGCCTCATATAGTGATGCAGGTAATATTCTCATCTCTCGAGAGGGGGAATTTAGTGCAAGGAGCTGGACCAGGACTGTGACAGAGCTGGATCAAGTCCTTGCCTCTCATTCTCATCTTGACTTCAATGCAGCTCAGTTAAGGCTTTCATGTATTTCTTACTGCAAGAGCAGATATCTGAGTGTGGTATTTTATTTAGCCATCTAGTCACCTTGGTAAAAAATTCCTCTGTTGTTTAGGTGATTTTTAAATAGGTAATTCTTGTAAAGATTTTCAGGAGTTTTCGTTTTTTGTAAAGTAGTAAGGATTCTGTGAGCATCTTTGAGTTGCTGCTCCCCAGGAAGTTGGCAACAGCTATTAAATATTCTTGGGGCACCTGATTGGCTTAGTTGTTTAAGCGCCTGACTCTTGATTTCAGCCCAGGTGATGATCTGAGGGTTGTGAGATCAAGCACCTTGCGGGGCTCCACACTGGGCATGTAGCCTCTCAAGATTCTCTCTCTCCCGGGGCGCCTGGGTGGCACAGCGGTTAAGCGTCTGCCTTCGGCTCAGGGTGTGATCCCGGCATTATGGGATCGAGCCCCACATCAGGCTCCTCTGCTATGAGCCTGCTTCTTCCTCTCCCACTCCCCCTGCTTGTGTTCCCTCTCTCGCTGGCTGTCTCTACCTCTGTCAAATAAATAAATAAAATCTTTAAAAAAAAAAATTCTCTCTCTCCCTCTACCCCTCCCCACTGTACGCTCTCTCTTTCAAATAAATAAATATTTTTAAAAAACTATCAAATATTCTTATGCAGTTAATGTTAATTCATTGTTTCATCGGTTCATTTAAAATGTAGGCATAAATGATAATGATCTGCATTGGGAAAGATCAAAATATTAATAAATATATTGACTAATCATTAAATATACTTGTGTGTTTTAAAGCGATATATTATGATTGCCACTCAATCAGTAATACTACTAGAAAGCTGTCCCTGAGCACACTTAGCTTGAGTTTTCCTAAATCTGTTAATAAATTTTTAAGGCACATTGATTTCTGATAGGAATAAATTGAACATGCAGTGACCGTAGCTGCTTTGGACATGATTTTGTAGGTAAACCACAACTAATTCATAAAGTGCTGTGGACCCTTTAATACCTACCAAAAATGGGCAGGCTGTCAATTTGGAAGATTCCATCTAAAACATATTCCTTCACTTGGCCCTTGAAAAACTTTACCACAGTGCCCTGCATAGAATTTAGTTTATTTACTGTGAAGAAGGAATGGTTGAGTCAACTCGCAGGAGATAAATCTGTACTAGGTGTCACAGGGCTGATTTTTAAACCACATGCCATCTCTCTCTTTTAGTTTATTTAACTTGCTAATATGTAAATTTTATTAATGAAACCAGGATGGCTCATTCAGAGATATTTTAGACTTGTGTTTTGATTGGAGTGACCAATCAGTTTTGTCATTGAATACGTTCAGAGCTTTGAGAAAGAGAGTGAATAAGTGCTTTATTTAATCTGTATTAAGACATGAGAAAAGTAGCTATCCAATGTTAATTCATAGTTTTAAAGATTAATTTACAATGCTAAATCCTAATATCCAGTGTTATTTTTAATTGGATTAAGTGGTACAAATGAACCTGTTATTTACAACATCAGTTTTGAACATCAACATTCTGCTGCTGCCTTTGATGAAGGGGATCAGTGTATACAACATCCAATTTCTGACCAAGGTCCAGGCTAGGCACCGGAGTTACTAGTTTTTACATGGCTTGATTAAAAAAGAGGAGGCTCCTATGCACTGAAATTTTCCTTTTAAAATGGGCACATTTCCCAGCATAAATATGATACTTCTGTACTAATCAGGATGGAGTCTTATCCTGCAGTGGGACTTACATTTTGGGCTTTCCACCACATCATTGCTGTTTTCTACGTGGTCAAAAATAGATATAGAGTAAACCAACCCCAAAAGTCAATTATAGGGTTTATAGTGATGTACTGTGAAAAATTTGGTTGTGTTTTTCATTATACAGAATGTTCTTTCCAAAGACATAAACAGAAAAAGCACATATGTTTGATTTTAAAAATAACTCTGCATAGCTCTTTAAAATGCTGGAGACATTTGGATACTTTGAAATGATCAGCATTATAATTACATGATAAACCCTCTATCTAAAGTCAGGACTGGTTTGTAATTATTTATTCAATTGCCCCCCCACCTTAATTAAAATATATTTATATATATGTATATGTTTATATAATACATATATTTATATATATGTAATGTATTTTTAAATTTTTATATATTTTTTTATGAGGGACCAAAGTAGATACTTTGAAAGTATTTCAAATGCATGTTTGATTGATCTGGTAAACTCATCTTATTTTATAATATGTTCCCATGAAGCAAATGCTAATATGTGTTATTATCACTTTTGGAGCACACATGCTAATTTAGAAATAATATATTATAAAAAGTATGGAAAATGAAAACCATTTGTCCATTATGAATTATTGCTATGGTTAAAACATGGTTTGTAAAATCTTTTCTAAAATAGTGTAAACTAGCACTTAGAGTGATTTCAAATTAAACTTTACATTCCTAAGGAGAGCTTATCTAAGTCCCACAAAACTTAAAGTGGATAAAAAATTTTGTTATAATGCTATTATTTTGAATGAGATACTTTGAAGCCTTATAACTTAAAATGCTGTTTTTTTAAATGATTATTTGTCATTTTCCAGCTTTAAACTGCAGTTAATTTATATTTTGGCTGTTTGAAAATGTACAAGTAAATGTTCCTTTTTAATGCTTTTCTCCTATAGTCAAGGCTTAATTTTCCATAGCCAGATTTCAGCCTAGTACAAGTCTCGGTTCCTTTGCTTGACTGAAATAGTTTCTTTCTTTAAGATTTTAATGACTGATTGACATTATAATTACTCATTTAGTCATACAGATAACACTAGCACAGTAGTACCTGGATGATAACTCTTTTTAAACCTGGTAACTTCTCTCATTTCTGAGATGGTAGAAGGAAGAAAATCAGAAGTTTTATTTTTTTCCAAATACACCTGTAGCAAAAACTTTTGATTTGACCAATTACGAGCCAGCCATTCTCACTTACCCTCTTTCTTTCTGTAAGAACCCTGAATCAGCATAGAAATCCTGCATAATATTAGCCCGTTGTGGTGACTCTGTTCTTCTCGGTAATTGGCTTAGGAAGAGTCATCTGACTCAAATCAAGTCTGTGGGATATGAGAAGTCTGAATGGCTTCTGGGAAGGTTCCCTCACTGTTAAATCAGATTACCTGGAGAAGGCTGTCCCTCCTCTGGGTGAAATGCTTGGAAGCGCTGCAGCATTATAAAACAAGCTTTGGGGCCAGGTTGCCTGTGCTAGAATCCCAGCGCTTCCCTTACTAGCTTTGTGACCATGGCAGTTTATTTCATCTCTCTGTACTTCAGGTTTTCTGATTGTACAGATGTGGCTGATATACACATGGAACATTAGTCATTCACGAAAATGCCATAAATATAAATCAAAGCCACTAGGATGACTAGATTCAAAAAGTCAGGTGACAAATACCGATGCAGATTTGGAGGAATCAGAATCCTCATACACTGCTGGTGGGAATCCAGTTGCTTTGGGAAATAGTATAGTAGTTCCTCAAATGATTACACATCGAGTTACCCATATGACCAGCAGTTCTACTCCTAGGGTGTGTGTGTGTGTGTGTGTGTGTGTGTGTGTGTGTGTATATGTGTGTGTATATATATATATATATATATATATATATATGATCCAAGAGAACTGAAAATGTATGTTAACACAGAAACTTGTACACAAACATTTATATCTACATTATTTATAATAGCCAAAAGGTGGAAACAACTTGAATATCCATCAGTGGATAGATGAACAAAATATGATTTATCACTATGAAGTATTATTTGACCACAAAAAAGAATGAAGTGTACTGATACATGTCACAACATGGATGAACCTTGAAGACACCATGGTAGGTGAAAGAAGCCAGTCAAAAAAGACCACATCCATTCTTCCACTCCTATGAAGATCCAGAATAGGGAAATTTATAGACAGAAGATAGATTAGTGCTTGCTTACAGTTGTGGCTGGTAGTTGCGTGGCAGATCGGAAGCGACAGCTGAAGGTTACTCTTTCTTTTTCATGTAACAAATATATTCTAAAACATTATGGTCACACATATCTGTGAATATACTATAAACCATTGAATTGTATACTTTAAATGAGTGAATTGTGTGGTATGTGAGTTATATTCCACTAAAGCTGTTAAAAAATGGGGCTAATAGTATCTTCCTTATAGGCTGTTGTAAGAAATTAATTAATGAACCTAAAGTTCTTAGAACAGTGCTTTGCTTATAGCAAGCACTCAAATAATGATAAGTATGCTAAAAATTAATTATAGCCCTGAGGGGAGCTAGTCAGGAAACAATATGCAGGAGACAGAAGGTCCTAGCATGTGAAGGACTACAGACTGCCTTGCTTTGGGACTACTGTGCGATTAGGGATTTTGTTCCTTGCAGCTGAAGACATCTTGCTGATAGGCACCTTTCTTCTGGGGTTTCATTTATTCTTTTTGAATGCACAGAAGGTGTCGCCTTCTCCTAACTTTTGTATTCAGAGGCTCTATCACCTTTGTCCTTTGTATATATTAATGCCTGTATGTTTATTTTTAGTTTGTTATCACTGGATTAAAACTTCTTTGAAGGGGCACCTGGGTGGCTCAGTCCTTAAGCGTCTGCCTTCGGTCCTGGGATCGAGACCTGCATCGGGCTTCCTTCTCAGCAGGAAGTCGGTTTCCCCTTCTCCCACTCCCCCTGCTTGTGTTCCCTTCCTCTGTCAAATAAATAAAATCTCTTTTTTAAAAAAACAAACTTCTGTGGAGGCCGAGGCTATGTTTTATTTATTTTATTTTATTATTTTTTATTTTTAATAATAATATTTTTTTATTATGTTAGTCACCATACAGTACATCCCTAGTTTTTGATGTAAAGTTCCATGATTCATTACTTGTGTATAACACCCAGTGCACCATGCAATACGTGCCCTCCTTAATACCCATCACCGGTCTATCCCATTTCCCCCCCACCCCCAAAGCCCTCAGTTTGTTTCCCAGAGTCCATAGTTTCTCATGGTTCATTCCCCTTTCTGTTTACCCCCCCCTTTCTTCTTCCCTTTCTTCTTCTACCGATCTTCCTACTTCTTATGTTCCATAAATGAGTGAAACCATATGACAATTGTCTTTCTCTGCTTGACTTACTTTGCTTAGCATTGTCTCCTCCAGTCCCGTTCATGTTGCAGCAAATGTTGAGAAACCGTTCTTTTTGATGGCTGAGTAATATTCCATTGTATACATGGACCACATCTTCTTAATCCAGTCATCTGTTGAAGGGCATCTCGGTTCCTTCCACGATTTAGCTATTGTGGACATTGCTGCTATGAACATTGGGGTGCATATGGCCCTTCTCTTCACTATGTCTGTATCTTTGGGGTAAATACCCAGTAGTGCAATGGCTGGATCATAGGGTAGCTCAATTTTTAACTTTTTAAGGGACCTCCACACTGTTTTCCAGAGTGGCTGTACCAACTTGCATTCCCACCAACAATGTAGAAGGGATCACCTTTCTGCACATCCTCTCCAACATTTCTTGTTTCCTGCCTTGTCAATTTTTGCCATTCTAACTGGCATAAGGTGGTATCTCAGTGTGGTTTTGATTTGAATTTCCCTAATGGCTAATGATTTTGAAAATTTTTTTTTTGAAAGCCCTTTGTCTTGCTGAGCACAGGGTTGTGCCTGCTAATCTTAGGTTGTTAATCATTTGTGAATAAGAGGGAAAAGGTTGTGACTTAGGTTTTGTTGGCATAACCTAAAATTTGCTGTTTGATATTCCTTTCTTCTGCTTCTGGTCTTGTGCTTCTCAGTGCTTTATGATTGAAGTCTCTCTTTGCAAGTTTAATACAACCTGAGTTCCCATTTCAGTTTTGGTTGGAGTAGAAGAATGTTTAAAATGCTTGTAGCTACCTGCCTAGGCCTTCACCTCAGTTGCTGAAGATTGGTACTCATTATTTTTGTCTTTCTGATGATAAATGTAGTACAGGCTCACTTAGTGAACAAAAGCAGATGTCAAACATTTTTAAAAAGTATAAAATACCAGTAAACCCAACATTTCAAAAAAAAAATTCCTATCGTTTGATGTATATTGCTCCAAATATCGACATACAGGTCTAGATACAAATGTGTATACGTGTATGTTTATTTTTTGTTTTCAGTGCTTCTACTTAGTTTTGATTGTGAGTTGGGGATGTCATGGGGGTAGATGGAGAAAGAGATTAACAAATTTAAAGATTGTTTGCTTATGTTGTTTTCTGGGAGTGGACTTCAAACTGCCCAGTAGATCTTGGCGATTAGGTAATCAGCAAATTATCTCTGAGCACAGAATATGTTGTGACTTCTAGAGCCCCACTTGCGCTTCACAGAGACTAATTCTTGGTGAATTATCCGTTATTTCTTACTCATTGTAAGAGATAGAGTTATTTGTTTTTTCTTATTGAGTTATAAGAACGCTATATATTAAGGCAAGGTCTTTAAACCTTTGTTTTTTGTATTGCAAGATCTTAGTTTACTATTTGAAATAAATTTACATATTTCTCATAGTATTTTCATCCTGAAGTTTTAAAATCTATATAATTCACATATAACAGTCTTATTTGTGGTTTTCTAGCTCTGGTGTCATGTTTGGTAAATACTTGTGGTAGCAGTGGTCTTAAATCATCCTGTCATAGCTGGTAAGAAGAGCTCATTGAAGATGGCAGGCTCAATGTTGCATTTTCGGTCTGCTTTAATGCTTAGTAGACCTTGAACCCAGTTCTCTTAGGGATAATCCATAGGATTTGGAATGTTTTCTTTCTTGGCTTGTTTCCTGTGTTCTAATTTTCTTTTCTTTTTCACATCGCCACCTCTATCATGTCCATCTTACTACTTACCATTAAATAGGACTGGCATATATATATGATTGGAAGGACCGTAGAAAATATTTTTGAATGAATAAACTTCATGAACTGGTGTAGGAGTCACCTCTTCTGTTACACCTTTTGTGTGATAGCATCCCTTTCTTTTTTGCATGCCTGTCTGCATTATGCCTCAGAACTCTTAGTCCTTTCTAATTTATGTTTTCGGGTGTTTAATCCACTGTTTCCGTAACTGTGCCAATCATATGGTAGGAAATGAGTAAATATTGAACAAACCTGATAAGCAGATTGAGCAAAAGGACAGTATAGAAACACTTGGCAAATATGAATTTGAAAAATTCATCTTTTCTGTCACATCTATCTTCTCATTTTAATTACCCAATTTTAGGTCATCTTTATTAAAGGAGGTTTTTTTTTTTTATGACTTTAAAATTCTGTCACTAGCTTGTTCTGATTGAAACTGACAGGCATAAATCTCTATTTTATAGTGAACTGTACGTGGGGATTACCTACAGCAAATTTTTAACTTTACTCTGGCTTTCTGCTGGCATTGAACATTTCTGCAGGCAGCTTTTTTTTTTTTTTCACAGTCATTTAGTGAATGCACTTAAAGAAGAGATTATTTTCAGCGTTGATTTTAGAAAAACAATTTAAATGTTTATTGTTGAAAGATAAACATGAATTCCAAAGACAAGCATAGTGAATGGAGTACATATGCATACCTTTCAGATCATTTGTGTATAAATTTCATATCATTTGACAGTAGATTTGGGTTGCAGAGCATTTTCTCTTAACATTCTGAAGCCTTTCTCCTACCATTTTGTAGTTACCATTGTTGCTGTTGACAAGTCCTGTGCCATTCTGATCAGTGAGCCTTTGTATGTGACCATTTTTCCCCCTTACTCTTGACATTTTTAGCATCATTTATCACTTGCGTTCTCATATTTTATATCATGGTATGATATCTTTTTTTCATCTGTCTTTTTTCATCTGCTTTGCTGGGGACTTTTATCTTTCGGTTCTCATCAATTTTCTTGAATTTTTTCTTTGATAATTTCTTTTCTGTCTGTCCCTCCCTTTCTGTCTCTCTCCCTCTTTGTCTCTTTCTTCTTCCTTCCCTCCATCCATCTATACATTTGTCTGTCCCTCTCCCTTTCCCCCCTTTTCTCTTGAATTGATGTTATTCAGTTGTTAGATCTTTTGAACTGGTCCTACAACTTTCTTACCTTTTCTATCCATTTCCTATTCTCTTATCCTTTTGGTCTGTTTCCCAGGAGATTATCCTTAACTTTCTCTTCCGAACTTTTCATTTTTTAATTTTTCTAGTCGTGATTTTAATTTCCAAGAGCTCTTTTTATGTTGTTGTTTTCTGAATCTTTCTTTTATTTATTTGTTAAAAAAAAAAAAGCCCTTCTGTGTCTTTTTGTGGATGTAATATCTCCACAAGAATATTTGTGATTAGGTGAAGCTTTCTTCTACTTCCTTTATTTTCTTTGTTTCATTTTATTTCCTTTTTATTCTCTTTGTTCTGGTTAATATCTTTTATGTTAGAATCTTTTCTTATCATCTGGTAATTTTTAGCTGTCTGTTTATATTTGAGACCAAGGAACCAAAATGTTTGTGAAGTAGAACTTTATTGTAGGATGATTAGAAGTTGGTCTGGCCATTTTTGTGGGACATCCCTCAAGAATACCATTAACTGTTGATCTCTATTCTCTTAGACTAAAAATTTCTCCAAGGAGGAACATATCAGTCCTTTGCCTAGGGTTTCCAAGCCTGGCTATGAGGATTTTGGTAGCTCATAAGAAGAAGGAGCCTGGGGTGAGGTGGGGGTATGTGTCTCTCATAATTGAGTATGTAGATTTTTCCTTAGTCTTTCTTTTTTCAGAGTGATGTATCACTCCCCCCACCCTCTTTCCTGAACATCCTTGGTGTTCACAAGCACAATATTTTTCTGGTATAATCTCCCTAAAGATGAAACCCTCATTCTTTGAAAGAGTGGTGACAGAATTGTGGCATGACTAGAATGAGGTTAGAAAAGAGATTTGGGATTCCGATTGCTCCCTGTGGAAACTACAATACATTCTGGTTTTCTGTCCCACCATGCATTCCTGCCTTCGGTTCTCAAATTTTGTCTTGGTTCTGCAGCACACAACTGCTTGATTTTTGCTGACTTACTCACCCTAAGTTTAGGATTCCACTTCATTGTCTCCTTTGTAGCTTCCAAAGTGTTATTAACATTCTAGTCTGTTTTCATCTCCTTTCCCTTTTCCATTTTGTATTACTTTAGTAAAAATACTAAAGTAAAAAGACTAACGTTTTTACCTCTTTTGTTTTCAGGATAGAGCAGAGATAAATGTTATATTTAAATAGACATGCCACTTCCTTATTATGGAGCATGTAATATTTGTATACTTTCATATACATGGTAAAAAAATGAGATATGAAGAAACTTAAAAGCCAAATGAAAGAACAATAGTGAGTAAAGATAAATATTTCTAAAGATTGAGTTAGTAAAATTAGAGAATGAGGAAAGAGTATTTGAATGTTAGGCAGCATACCAGTTATTTAAATAAAATATCCCTACACCTGGGAAAGAATAACTACTATTGTTCAATTCCTTTCTTGTTGCTATAGAGTATTAGGAAGGATAGTGTATGAATTCTAAGTGGCAAATTCCTAAGGTAGAATTGCCAGATCCAATGGTAAATGTATGCTTAGTTTTATTGGAAACTGCTAAGTTGTTTTCTAGAGTGATTGTCTGCTATTTAAATTCCCATCAGCAATGTATGAGAGTTCTAGTTCGCATGCACCCTTATTAGTACTTGGCATTGCCAGGTTTTTGTTTTGTTTTGTTTTAATTTTTTTAAAAGATTTTATTTATTTATGTGACACAGAGAGAGAAAGCCAGCGAGAGAGGGAACACAAGCAGGGGGAGTGGGAGAGGAAAAAGCAGGCTCCTAGCAGAGGAGCCCATGTGGGGCTTGATCCCAGGACTCTGGGATCACACCCTGAGCCGAAGGCAGACACTTAACGACTGAGCCACCCAGGCGCCCGTTTTGTTTTAATTTTGTCATTCTTGTAGGTGTGACGTGGTATCTCATTGTGATTTTATTTTGTATTTCCCTAATGAGTAGCGATGTTGGGCATCTTTTCATGTACTTATTTACCATGCATAAAGGCTAGGTCTCCTCAAACTTTTCCTCATTGTTTACTGGCTTGTTTTCTTATTTTTAAGTTTTTTGGGCTAATTATGTATTTTGGATACCAGCCCTTCAGAAGTCTTTTGTCTGATATGTGATTTGAAATTAATGTCTCCACATGTATAACTTGTCTTTTTATTCTTTCAACAGCATCTTTTATAGAGCAAAAGTTTTTAATTTTGATGAACTCCAATTTATCAGTTTTTTTCCTTTTGTGTATAATGCTTTTAATATTATATCTAAGGACTCTTTGCCTATCCAAAGGTCACAAGGATTTTTTTTTTCTTTCGGGTTTGATAGTTTTCTTGTTTTACAGTTAAGTCTCTTTTGAATTTTATGTAAGTTGTGAAGTATGAGTTAAGCTACACTTTTTTTTCTTCATGTATGTTCACCTGTTCTAATACTGTTTGTTGACAAGTCTGTCATTTCTCCATTGAATTGTCTTTGCATGTTTGTGAACAGTCAATTGACTGTACTCATGTGGTTCTATTTCTGGACCCATTTTTCTGTTCCACTGATCTTTGAGTCTGGTCTTTATTACCATACTGTCTTGATTACTATAGCTTTATAATAAGTCTGAAAATCTCTTAAAATGAGTTGTTTAACTTTGTTTTTTCTTTTACGAAATTGCTTTGGCTGTTCTAGTTCTTACCTTTCTGTATGCAATTTAGAATTGTCTTGTTTATAAGAAATCCTGCTGAGATTTTGATTGAGTTTGCTTTATATCTATAGATCAATTTGAGAATTAACATCTTAACTATATTGAGTCTTCCAACCCATGAAAATGGTCTTTTCATTTTTTTTAGCTCTTTTTTTTTATCATCAGAATTTTGTAGTTCTCAGTGTACTGATTGCTCATATATTTTGTTAGATTTACTCGTATGTATTTTATTTTTTGTGGAGATGTTGTAGATAGTACTCTATTAAAAGTTTTAGTTTCTAGTTGCTCAGTGCCAGTATATAGAAACCTGATTTATATTTGTATGGTGACTGTATCCTGTGACTTTGGTAATCTTAACATATATTATTTCTAGGAGTTTTATTATAGATACTTTGGGATTTTCTTTATAGACAATTTGCTGCATATAGGAATAGTTTTAATTCTTCTTTTTCAGTTGTTTGCCCTTCCTTTCCCTCTCCTCCCCTCCCTTTTAGTCCTAGTGCATTGGCTAGGATTTCTTGTACAGAGTTGAAAATGATTAGTGAGAAGAGACATTTTGCCTTATTCGAGTATTACGTGGAAAGCATTTTCTTTTGCCATGAGACGTGATGGCAGCTATAGGTCTTTTGTAGATGTGCTTCATTGCATTGATGATTTACCTTTTCATTTCTATATTGTTGTGAGGTTTTATCAGGAAATGGTGTTGGCTTTGTTAAATTATTTTTCTCTGTCAGTTGATAAAGAGCATGTGATAATTGTCTTAGTAATTAATATGGTGTATTATATCCACTGATATTTAAATATTGAACTAGCCTTGCATTCCTTGGATAAATTGTGCTTGGTTGTGATGTACTATTCTTTTTTATATATTGCTGAGTTCAATTTGCTAATATTTTGTTGAGGATTTTCCATCAACATGAGGGATATTGAGTTGTAATTTTCATTTTTGTACTGTCCTTCTCTTCTGTTAGTAATGTGTAATGCTGGCCACATAAATGAATTTAGGAAGCATTTCTCTCCCTCTTCTGTTAGTTGGGATAAATTGTGTAGATTTGGTGTTATGTCTTACGTTGGGTATAGTTGCCCAGTGAAACCATATGAGACTTGGAATTTTCTTTTTTTCAGAAAGATTTTAAAGTACATATGTAATTTCTTTAATTGCTGTGTATTCCAGGATTTCAATGACCATGTACACATTCAGTGAATTGCTAGGACTCACAGCACTCATCATATAGTTGTACTCATAACTATGATTTATTACAGATCAGCAAAGGAAAATGACTCAAGGAGAGTCTGGAGGCATCCAGACTCAACCTTTAAAGTTCTCCTTTCTGAGAGCACAGGGCACAAAGAACATATTCTTTCAGCAGTGAATTGCAGTGACACATAGGCTGTGTTTCTGCCCGGGGAAGCCTGCTTAAGACTGAAAATCTAGGATTTTTATTGAGAACTGGTCATGTAGCCATGCCATGTGTGCTCATGTAGCCACAGCTTCCCAGTTTCCAGATTCCAAGAAGGAAAGCAGGTATTTACCCTAACTCATGATACTTGTACACACAGTCTATGCAGGCCGGTACAGCAGAGCTCAATGCCCCAAGCAGGCAAAACAGCCTTGCTATATAGAGAATGTCCCCAAACCAGAAGTTTGATATGCTAGCCAGACACCAGCTCTGCAATCAGGCCCTTCTCATGATAGCAGCATCAGGCCTGCTATGTTAACTCTTTTCTGCAACAATATAGGACTATTCTGTTGTCTGTTTCTAATGACTGAGTTAGTGTATTTTAAGGAGATGGTCCATTTCTTCTTCTTTGTCAAAATTATGTTCATAGATATGATTGTGGTATTCTCTTATTATCCTTTTATTATCTGTGAGTTCTGTTATAATAGTTCTTCCTGCATTTCTTGTTTAAACTGCCTAGAACATTATCAATTTCACTGATCTTTCCCAAGAAATAGTTTTTGGTTTCATTGATTTTTCTCTGTTGCTGTTTTGTTTTCAATTTCATTGATTTCTGCTCTTTGTTATATCTTTCATTTTGCTTGCTTTTGGTTTACTTCTCATTTCTTCTGATGGAATCCTTAGATTTAAGACCTTTTCAGATATATG
Organism: Ursus maritimus; assembly: GCF_017311325.1. Taxonomy (NCBI): domain Eukaryota; kingdom Metazoa; phylum Chordata; class Mammalia; order Carnivora; family Ursidae; genus Ursus; species Ursus maritimus. The sequence goes on along the minus strand of NW_024425452.1, from coordinate 4,523,971 downwards.
CATTTAATGCTCTTCATTTCCCGCTTAGCACTGCTTTTGGTATAGCCCACAAATTTTGGTTTGTTGTGTTTACATTTTCATTTAGTTAAAAATATTTCTGAATTTCCTTAAGACATCCTCTTTGACTCATGGATTGTTTAGAAATTTGTTTGTTATCTTTCTTTTATTTTCTACTGTAATTTATTTACAGTCAGAAAATATTTTGTAAGATTTCAGTACTTCGTAAAATTTGTCTTATGATTTTAAATGTGGTTTGTATGTGTGAATTTCCATTTGCACGTGAAAAAAATGTATTTTATTATTGACTGTATAATAAACGTATTATAAATGTCTTTTAGGTCAAGTTGTCTCATGGTGGTGTTCAGGTCTTACATATCCTGCTGATTTCTATCAACTTGTTCTATTAATTACTTGATAAAAGTGTGTTAAATTGTCCATATTTCTTTCTTTCTCCTATCAGTTCAATCAGATTTGCTTTATGTGTTTTGATGCTCTGTTGTTAGGTGCATATACATTTAAGATTGTTATGTCTTCAGGACGAAGTAATGTTTTTCTTTATTCCTTGTGATTTTCCTTGTTTTGATATTCATTTACTTACTCAATTCTTCTGATTAGTGTTTGAATTTTATGTCTTTATTTTTCATCTGTTTACTTTTAATGTATCTATATCACTTTAGTTAAAGTGGGTTGTCTTTCTTTTTGATGCCTTCATCTACTTAAATGGACTAGGAAGAAACTTGTATTTTTATATTCATAATTAAAGTAAAAAGGAAATGTTTGGGGATTAACTAGGAATTGAGGTTGTCACTGGATTTTTATTTTAAGATGTGGTTGTAATTGGATTGTGCCACTGGACCACAGTGCCCAGGAAAGTAATAAAAGAATCAGAAAACTCCTCTGAGAGCAGTTACCAGGTTGTCTTTTCTGAGGCTTGGTTACAGACTTTGGGTAAAACTTCTTTTAGCACTCTCCATCCCTTGGGTTCCTAATCACAGTAAGTGTTGTCATTGCTGAGGTTCAGGACTGTTTTGATCATTGACAGTTTGAATTGCAGGCAGAAGGCTAACAGCATTAATGGATAATATGTAGATATTTGGGGAGGGTATGATTTTTTAGTAGCAAATAAAAGTCATGTGAAACCCACAACTTTTTCTTTTTCTCTTGGTGCTCTGGAACTTCTTTCATATTACCATTAAAATAATCACATTAGGTCCAGCTCAGAGCCTGTGTCTGCCTTTATATCTTTTCTCTTTCATTTGCACTCCCATACATTCCTTACAGTTTTGTGGAACTAATTTTTCTAGGAACACGCACACAATCACAAGAATATATTATAATAACAATTTTCATCTGTGTGTGGAAATGGAACTTTAGACTTTCAAATGCAAATCTCGGGCTTGTGCACTAATTGTATAGGGAAATAATTATTCCGGTCTTTACTTTGTCTAGAATTTTTATCAAGGCTGTGTACAAAGTAAATTGTCTGTAATCTTTCTTTAGATTATCTCATCCTTTCAGATGGTTTTAAATACCATTGATATACTGAGGACAAATTTAAATCTTTAGACCACACTTCTTTCCTGATTTCCAGGCTGTGATATGGGGTGTTTGCTTACTTGACATGTTCATTCGGATGTTTAGTAGTTTAAAATAACATCCATCATTCTGTCTACTAAACATTCTTCTTTTCTACTTTTTTCATTTCAGTTTGATATCAGACTCCTTAACATAATTCTTAATTGTTTTCTTTCCCTCATATTTTATACCTGCTTTATCAGGAAGTCCTTTCACCTTTATCTTCATGATATGCTTAAATCATGGTACTGTTTTCTAATTTGAGAAGTTTCTATTTATAAATATTTACTTCTTGTAAGATTCAACAGAGGATAGTAGTTAAGATCATAGACAAAGGAGCCAGACTACATGGGTTAAAATTCTAGTTTTGCAGTATTCCAATTGCGTGATCTTTGTCGTATTTTTAAATCTCTCTGTGTCTCAGTTTCCTCACCTCAAAATAGGGATGTAATACTTTCTTAAAAAGTTGCCTTGAGAATTAAAGAGTTAATATTTATAATGTTCTTAGAAGAGTGCTACCTATTTGTTAGTTAAAAATATACTTATCCCCTTTAGTCTCTTTTCCAAGGAGTAACCATGTTTTACTTTAAAAATATAAACTAATTTTTTTCATTCTATACCCAAAAACATTTTAGTGGCTTCCTATTCTACATGTAAAAATCAAACTTCTTACAATATCCTTGATGAGCTGGTCCTGTTTACTTCTCAGATCTGCCTCCTGCCTGTCTTGCCTATGTTCATACCATTTTAACCACACTGTCCTTTTTACTGTTTTTTTAAACATAGCAATCGCATTCTTACCTCAGACCATCTAAAACATTCTCACCTCCCCTCAGAACTCTTTATTCTCATACCCCTTGATTTTCCTTTACAGCAGTTATCATTATGTGGAATGATATTTAACAACATGTTTTTTGTCCTTTGGTTTATTTCCCATCTTCTCCACTAGTGTGTAAGCTTCCTGAGAGCAGTGACTTTGTATGTGTTCGTGTGTAATTCCTAGTGCTTCAGAAAGTGCTTGGCATATGCTGGAAGTTCCTTATTTATTGAATGATGGAGTTAATGAATGAATGAAATGAAATTGTATTGTCTACATTCATTCCCTGGACAGTGCAACCTTGGATATCTGGAAATTTTTGCTCATTGTCTGTTTAAAATAATCATAGATGTTTAGAGTTGGGGGACATTTGAGATAATCACATTTCATTACTTTTTTAAAAATTAAAGACAATGAGTAGAGGTAGAGTTAGGAAACGTGTCCACATTTTATGACTGTTAGTTCTTTTTGCTATAACACATTTCCTTCCTAAACTGTGTCGTGATAGTGGTGGTGCAGGCTGAGATCTAAATTCAGTGTTGGGTTTCATAGCAAATAATAGCATCATATTTTCCTATTTTAAATCCACATTACTTTTGGGATGCCTAGGTAGCTCAGTTGGTAATAAAGCGTCTGCCTTCAGCTCCGGTCATGATCCCAGGGTCCTGGGATTGAGTCCCCATCGGGCTCCTTGCTTGGTGGGGAACCTGCTTCTCCCTCTCTCTCTCTGCCGCTCCTCCTGCTTGTGCTCTCTTTCTCTCCCTCCCTGACAAAAAATTAAATAAAATCTTAAAAAAATTAAGTCCACATTACTTTTTATATCCTGGTAGAAGTAAATATGTTTTGTTTATTCTTAAGAGTAAATGCATTTCATAATTTGGAGAAAATTAACAATGTAACTGGTTAACTGAGTTGCAAGGTTACGCTCTATTTCCTGTTCTGATCTTAGATATGTATAAGAAAAAAATTATTTAGGTAATAATTTCATGTCAGCTTATCACTTTAACACATTTCCCTTTGGTGATGAAATAGTCTTTCTGAGAAAATTATTTGAAATTTGTCAAACAGAAAAGTTTACATTTTTGCTGAATGTTACATCTTGAATATCTATCTTGAATATCTGTTTTGAATATCATGACAACCCTTAGTTGTCATGCTTTATAATCAAAAGAAGTCACGATGGGAGTACCATGCTTCCAGACCTTCCACATAGGAAGGTGATTTGGAGCCATTGTACTATATGGATTGACAGTTGATGAGCAGTGTAAATGTTGTGATCTGTATTCTTGTCCAGAACTTTACTTATCTATATTGTGTTTGGAAAGGTTGATATCTTTTTTCCAGCCCTGACCTCACAATGAAATACTTTATGCTATAGCAAAGTCCGTTACAATGGGGTTCCAGTATAAATCACTTTATAATTTAGATTAATATAACATTTGTTGGTTTGGAAGTTAATGATGGCTTCCTACTTGTGAATGATTATGTTTGAGAAGTTCACTTGTATTGATCAAAAACCTAAATGTAGGAGCTAAAACTATGTAACTCTTAGAAGAAAACATAGGAAAAAAATGTTTATGACATTGAAGTTGGCAGTGATTTCTCGCCTATGACACCAAAAGCAGAGGAAACAAAAGAAAAAAATAGATAAATTGGACATTATCAAATTTTAAAACTTTTGCATGCCAAGGAACACTATCAAAAGAATGTAAACACACCCCACAGAGTGGAAGAAAATATTTGCAAGTCATATATATGATAAGGAGTTAATATTCAGATTATATCAAGAATTCCTTCAACTCAGCACAGAAGAAAGCAAACCATTTGAAAAATGGGAAAAGGACTTGAATAGACTTTTCTCCCAAGAAGACGTACAAATGGCCAATAAGAGTATGAAAAGATGCTCAATATCATTAGTCATCAGAGAAATGCAAGTTCAAACCACAATTAGGTACCACTTCGTACCCATTAGGATGGCTGTTATCCAAACAACAACAATAACAACAACACAACCCCCCAAAACAGAAAATAAAAAGCCCTGGCCAGGATGTGGAGGAATTGGAATGTTTGTGCATTGCTGGTAGGAATGTAAAATGGTGCAGTTACTGTGGAAAATGGTGTGGTGGTTCCTAAAAAATTAAAAATAAATTACTGTTTCTAAGAAGTACTCCTTTCCCCTAATAATATTTGGATTAGTATCTGCAGACTTGTTTCTCAGTAATGCTGCTGGAGCATTCAGAGTTTCATAAGAGAATTTATTCTGGATTTTGGTACTTTTGGTGGAAAGGAAGACGTATTTATAGAGAACGTAATACAGTTTGTTCTTTACCAATAATTTAAATTCTAAGATATCACAACTATTCATAAGTATTTTTAAACAGGAGTTTTTAGTTTTTAGCTATTTAGTTTAAAATATCAGCTCATTAAAATTCTTTTATTGACTGAGGAAATCTGTTTCAGATGTGTGTGTGTATGTGTGTGTGTGTGTAATTTTATCCCTTTAACAGGAATATAAAATATTTTATTCATAATTATATATAAAGCCTTTGATGATCTTCATTACAGGCTTTCTTCCTTGTGTTAATTTTAATTTCTTTCCCTTCTCTCTTTCTAATCTAAGATAATTTCTGTGTCCTTTTTTTAAAATCTGAAAAAAATTCCAAAGGGAGATATTTTCCCATTGGGGCAGTTAGGGCAAATTTTGCATGATGTCTGGTTTATTTGACTGTCCTATTTTATTAAGAAGGGCTTTGTATCATATTGAAGTATTTCTAGGGGTTTTAAGAGCATGAGACTATTTAGTTATATACAAATCCGTTGTACCCTAGAGGAGCCTTCAGTCAACAGAAATCTCCTTGGAGTACTTGTCATTTAACTGAAGAAAATTATAAATGGGATATAAAGGTGTAGTAACTTGATATGTGGCTGTAATTTGTTTACACTTTCACAGTCTTCAAGTATAATAATTTTAAATTGTAATGCTGTAGGGATAGTGATTAAATCTGGTAAAGAAAGAAAACATATATTGTATTTCCACCAGAGACTTAAAAAAACTTAATAATTGTTTAACTTGAAAATAAGTATTCTTGGGGGCGCCTGGGTGGCTCAGTCGTTGGGCATCTGCCTTCAGCTCAGGGCGTGATCCCGGCGTTATGGGATCGAGCCCCACATCAGGCTCCTCCGCTATGAGCCTGCTTCTTCCTCTCCCACTCCCCCTGCTTGTGTTCCCTCTCTTGCTGGCTGTCTCTCTCTCTGTCAAATAAATAAATAAAATCTTAAAAAAAAAAAAAAAAAGAAAACTCTCTTAGTGTAAGCTGATTTATACTGCTCCTGGGAACAATAATGTGTTTAAAAGCCTTTTAGCTGCTGCACTGATACACGGGGTTCCAAGAAGTTCATTAAAAAAAAAGTTACTTCAGTTTTGAAAATGATTATTGCAATAATAAATAAAAGTAATAAACTGAAACCAGTAATATTTTAAAAAGCTTATTTCTTTTAAAATTCACAACTTATATAACAGGAGGCCATGATTTTGATTTTATGTAGGATTTTTTTAAATGTTAGTATTCATCACAGCACCTTTTGGAGGGTTAATGCATTAATGTAAATGTATTTGTGCAGGATTATTCTCATCACAGTGCTATAATCTCAATAAACCCATTGGTAAATTGATTATAAAGAATCTATTTTTGGGAGATGTATTAGGGTTCTCCAGAGAAATAAAAGCAATATGATTGATGTGTGTGTGTGTGTGTGTGTGTGTGTGTGTGTGTGTTACACATATGGGTGAAGAGATTTATTGTAAGGAATTGAGTCGTGTGACTCTGGAGGCTGGCAAGTAAGGCTGGAAGCTGCTGTAGAATCAGGAACAGCTGATGTTTCAGTTTGAAGGGTGTCGGGCACGAAGGGCCTATAGTCCAGTCAAAGCCCATAAGGTGGGAGAATTTCTTTTTTTTTTTTTTTTTTTTAATTTATTTGACAGAGAGAGATAGCCAGCGAGAGAGAGAACACAAGCAGGGGGAGTGGGAGAGGAAGAAGCAGGCTCATAGCGGAGGAGCCTGATGTGGGGCTCGATCCCATAACGCCGGGATCACGCCCTGAGCCGAAGGCAGACGCTTAACCGCTGTGCCACCCAGGCGCCCCAAGGTTGGAGAATTTCTGTTCCTTGCGGGAAGATAAGCTTTTCGGGTCTTCACGTGATTGATTGCATGAGGCCTACCCCCATTGTAGAGGGCAGTCTGATTTTTTTAGTCTACCAATTTAAATGTTGTTATACAACAACACCTTCAGAGAAACATCCAGAATTGTGTTTAACTAAATATCTGGGCATTCCCTGGCACAGTCAAGGTGACACATAAAGTTAACCATCACAGAAGGTAAGCAGAAAATAATGAAAGCAGACTCTTTCCACTTAGGCTTTCACTCCAGCGGGGAGATAATTGTAGAGGTTACTCCTTCATATGTCCTGTTGCCATCGCACTGCTGTTACTGTGTGTTTTCATGTTGTCGAGAGTTTATTATGTACTTTGAGTGTATAGATATTTTGTTTTGCTTTAGTTTCATTTATTTATTTATTGGAATATGATCCTCACTCCCACCAACTCCCACCATCCCATTTGAAAACGTTAAGCTATATTACCCTCAGTGCTTTATAACTGTACTCTTCTTTCTTCGCTGTGCAGACAAAATGTTAGATTGAAGAAGTGTTGAGTTGCTCAGTGAAATAGCCAGTACCCGTGTTTTTGTCCTTTTTAAATTTCCTCCCTTTGTCTCTCATTGCTCGGAGCATAAAGCTGCCAGCTGGCTCTGAGTATCCTGTCTTTCTGGAAAACCAGAGTGTTTGGGAATGCAACAGGTGTCCAGTTCATCTATCTCTTACTTAACATAGAAGTTTCACATCTGAAACATAAAATGGAAAATGAAACTGAAGTATAAATATTTTTTTTGGTAGGTGGGGGGGGGAAGCTTGGACCCTAAATGACAATGTATGAATTTTATTTTTTTATGAGAACTATCTTGTTTTATTATAATCATTTATGTATTTTTAAGGCTGAGATCTAGAATTGAAATGAGTAAGTTAAACACAGTCGTGAAGGGATAAGCACACAAACTCCGTAGAGTTAAGGAATTCATCAGATTAATATATTACAAATACTGAGTTTCTGAGAGGAGAGTTTTTGACATACGATATCTAATATAAATTCTTTTTCATAATTATGTTAATTCTAGAAATTCTGCTTAAATACATCATTGTTGTCCCCTTTAATTATTGAATTGCCTTTTAAATATAATTACAGTATGAACCTATTTTTATGATACAAGAACTTTGGCTTCTGGGGGTAACTGTATTGATAGAGAAAGTTGAACTGTCCTTTGTTCTCAGATTGCTCTATTTTTAATGGGAATTTTCTTTCACTGTTTCCTTTTCAGTTAATTAAATAGGCTTGAATAGTAGTGTAAGCGAAGAGTATTTCCAGTATTCCTTCACTGCATAAACTAAAAGTCATTAAAGAAATTACAAATGTGAAAATTTACTAAGCCTGTTTTACCTATATATTCAGTCATCATGCAGACTTACAGTTTAATTTTTTCCTGAGAACAAGTTTATATATGTTTAAATAATATAGATTCATAGTGTATACCCAAAGGTGGCAGAAAACCATTTAAAACCATTTAACTCTGTTAAAATAGAAATATTTTTCTGAAACAAAACTTAAGAGTTTTAGTACATTCAGAGATACCATTATTTGCTGGATATGTTATGTCTGCAGTAACATTGTAGAAATAATGTGTAGCATTATTGAGAGGATAAATTTAATTAATGTCCCATGGAAGGGGTATAATGCCTGTAAGTACTCAATAAATCTGGTACTTACTCTTACATATCTGAAGATCACCTCGGTATATTGAAGTCTTGTAAGGATGACAGTGTTCACGTTAATTATTTTATCTGTAATGAATTTGTGCTCCTTTCCCAATTGTCCTAAACAATTTGCTTTATGCTAGTAACCTGTTATGTAGACTAGGGAATGGTTTAGCTGCGTATTTTAGTTTTAACTGATAAACCACCATGAGCATGGGGAAAGAGGGAGGGGGAAGGCTGCATGTCCCTGTGTCTTTTGGGAGTGTGTCTGACACGTGGGTATAGTGAACTTTTCATACGTATTTGAAAATGTGATGAGAATGAAATTTACTGAAATTGGTATCTTTAATTCCAATGTGATTTCTGTTAAAAAGAGGATTTTTATTATGTATTCTTAATGAAGGACCTGAGACAAACTTGGAAGACATTTTCAGGGTTGAAAAAAATTACAGTAGCTAACCATCTGTTCAGTGACGAGGAAGAGGAAGATAGAAGAAGAGAGCAGTAAATTCCAACCACCTAATCTCTCCATATGTGAAATGGATAGAAACATTTCTGAGTCTGAATTTTAATCAGTGGTAAGAAATTTAGTAGAGGTCACAGCGGGGGTCAATTCTGACAATAGGATGTAATAGCTATCTATATGCTTTGGTGTTGAACCTGAACCTTGAAAATTAAGGCTTATAAGAAATTCTATAAAATGTAGATTAAATGGGATAGCTATTTTTGCCTGAATGTTATTTTGGCCTTGGTAGTAAAGAACATAAAAATCCCATTTCACTGTGTAGATTGGTAAAAAATGTTTAATAATAAACTAAATAGGTAGGAAGTTGTGTATGTTGAAAAAAGTACATAATTATAAGAATTTTTTTTGCTGTTTCCTCATTTAAAATGTAACATTAATGATGATGTAATAAATAAGAAATTCTGTTGCCTTTATTAACGCTGTAAAAATCTGTTTGGTACAGATTTAAATTAACTGCTGCATCTGTATGTCAAATGATGATAACATATAATTTTTTTGAGATTAATTGGTACTAAGATGATACATAGTGTCAAGTGCCAGTACTTTCTTTTTTAAATAGTAAACTCTGTGTGTGGGTGGTGGCAGAACCACACAGAGAGAAACATTCTTTTAGCATGTCATAGTTTGTTCTGCTCGAACCACGAAGTACTGTAGATCCTTTAATAATCCCATTGAGAGAATTTCATGCTACTTAGGCGGAGTACTTACATATGGGTAACGACATCTTCAAGTAGACTATACAATAGAGACAGGAAGCTTCAGAAATAGTGGATGGTAAGAATGATGTTGATTAATTTTAAGATGACATGTTTACATTTTACAGGCATACCTCAGAGATACTGGTGGTTTTGTTCCATACCACCACAATAAAGCAAATATCGCAATAAAGCGAGGCAAATGAATTTTTTTGGTTTCCCAGTGCATATGAAAGTTATGTTTACACTATACTGTAGCATATTAAAGGTGCAATAGCATTATGTCTAAAAAGTATGTACCTTAATGAAAAAATACTTTATTGCTAAAAACTGCTGTATTTATTACCATATTGCTGAAATCAGTTGAGCTTTTAATGAGTTGTAATCACTGATCACAGATAACCATAACAAATCTAATAATAATGAAAAAGTTTGAAGTATTGTTAGACCTGCCAAAATGTGGCACAGAGACACAAAGTGAGCAAATGCTTTAAGAAAAATGGTGCCAATAGACTTGCTTGATGCAATCTTGCAACGAATCTTCAGTTTGTGGAAAATGTGGTGTCTGTGAAGTGCAAGAAAGCTACATGCAATAAAATGAGATATGCCAGTATGTGGCAGTGCATTGTGTTTGATTTTGGATTCTGTAAATGAATTCTTTTTTTTTTTTTTTTTAAAGATTTTATTTATTTATTCGACAGAGATAGAGACAGCCAGCGAGAGAGGGAACACAAGCAGGGGGAGTGGGAGAGGAAGAAGCAGGCTCATACCGGAGGAGCCTGATGTGGGGCTCGAGCCCACAACGCCGGGATCACGCCCTGAGCCGAAGGCAGGCGCTTAACCGCTGTGCCACCCAGGCGCCCCTCTGTAAATGAATTCTAACGGAAAAAATACCACCTTTGCTTCTTCATGGAATTGGATTCAGTAAATTTGTTTTTGCTAGATTATCAGTTATGAAACCTAAATTTAATGTGTATACATAATAAATACTTCGACTCAGATACCTAGGCATATTTTATTTTGATATATGTCACTTAATCTCAGTATGTCTTCTGTCATGTATAGGATTGTAATTTGTAATTTAACGTCATTAAATTAATGTTATAGTCATGTTTTTGATTAAGAAATTTAAAATAAACTTGAATTTTGAGCTTTATAGTAACTTCTTAAAGAGAATTCTAACTTTGATTATGTTAATATATTTGTGCAATAATTCCAATAAATGCATCCTTAAAGTTACATTTAAAATATTTGTTAATTTAGACTCCACTTAGCATTTGCTGGAATTTGAGATAGCCTACAACTTAGCTTTATTTATGTTGTAAGAGGGAAAGATAAATTGAAGAGATATATCAAATTAAGAAAACGTTTGATTATTATAAATAATTTATTTAATGTAAATTATAGCTTTATATGGGACGCCTGTGTGGCTCAGTCAGTTAAGCCTCTGCCTTCAGCTCGGGTCATGATACCGGAGTCCTGGGATCGAGTCCTGCATCGGGCTCCTTGCTCAGCAGGGAGTCTACTTCTCTTCTGCCTGCCGCTCCCCCTGCTTGTGCTCTATCTGACAAATAAATAAATAAAATCTTTTTAAAAAATTATAGCTTTATAGGGGCATGGTTTATCTAATTAAGAAAAAATTAAGTCGTATAAACAATTGATATTCCAATTCTATGATTCTGATACTCTGATTGGAATTGTTATATATGAATTCAGTGAATCATACCTTATTAGGCTTTTATAATATTGTATCATTTCTGGTTGTTTCTTTAAAATTAAACTTTTGTTTTGATATAATTGAAGATTCATATGCAGTTATAAAAAATAGTACAGAGAGATGCTATTTCTACTTTACCCAGTTTCCCCTGGTGGTTACGTCTTACAAAACTGCAGTACACAAAGAAGTGTAGTACACGATCATGATCGGGATATTGACATTGATAAAGTCCACTGATCTTACTTAGATTTCTACAGTTTAACTTGTACCCACTTGTATACGTGTGTTTGTGTTTTTATAACATTAGTACACTTATGTGTGCATTTATATTTCCTGTAGTTCCGTGCATCTATACTATAGTCAAGGTATAGAACGGTTCCACTACCACATGATTCTTTGTATTGCCTTTTTGTAGCCTCCCCCTATGTTTGCCCCCCATCCTTATCTCCTGGCGACAGCAAATCTCTTTTTTATTTCTATAATTCCATTTTAAGGAAGTTAAGTGGATTTTTACAGTCTGTAATCTTTTTGGTATTGGCTTTTTTATGCAGCATAATTCCATAGAGAGTCATTCAAGTTGTTGCATATATATTAATAATTCATTGCTCCTGGGATGCCTGGGTGGCTCAGTTGGTTAAGCATCTGCCTTTGGCTCAGGTTATGGTCCCGGGGTCCTGGGATTGAGTCCTGTGTCGGGCTCCCTGCTCAGCAGGGAGCCTGCTTCTTCCACTGCCTGCTGCTTCCCTTGCTTGTGCTCTCTCACTCACTCTCTCTGGCAAATAAATAAATAAAATCTTAAAAAAAAAGTTCATTGCTCCTTATAGCAGAATAGTATTCCATGGTATGGCTGTACCACAATTTGTTTAATATTCATTATCAAAAGACATCTGTGGTTTGTTTGTTTGTTTGTTTTTTTAGTTTTTGGCTCTTTTGAATAAAGCCTCTGTGACTATTTGTATACAGGATTTTGTGTGCACTTTAGTTTTAATTTCTCTGAAATAAATGCCCAACAGCATAATTGCTAGGTCATATGGTAATTGCATGTTAATTTTTAAAGAAATTTGTAAACATTTTCCAGAGTTATCTCTACTGTTTTAAATTGTCACCAATAATACATGAGTGACTTATTTTCTCTGTATTCTCGCTAGCCTTTGAATTGCCACTGTTTTTATTTTAGACATTGCAATAGGTGTGTAGTGAGTCTTTTTATGCTGCTCAGTAGCTAATGTGTTGAACTTCTTTTCATGTGCTGATTTGCCACCTATATAACCTCTTTTGTGAAGTGTCTGTTAATGTCTTTTACTATTTTCTAATTGGATTATTTGTTGTATTACTGTTTGAGCTTCCAGAGTTCTTTATAGATGTACATACTAGTCCTTTGTCACATATGTGGTTCACAAATATTTTTCTTCCACTTTTTTGTTGCTTGTCCCTTAGTCCTCGTAAACAGAGTCTTTTAAAAGAGCAAAAGACAATTTTCATGACATCCAATTTATCAATGTTTCCTTTTGTGAATTAAGCTTTTGGTGTCAGTCCTAGCCCTAGATCTTGAAGATTTTCTCCTGTATTTTCTGAAAATGTTTGTGTTTTACGTTTAGTCTTTTGATCCATTTTGAGTTAGTTTTTATATAAGGTGTGAGGTACTTTTTTTTTTTTTTTTTGCTTGTCATGTCCAAATGCTCCATCACCATTTGTTGAAAAGATTATACTTTTTCCATTGCATTGAATTACATTTGTAACTGTAAAAAATCAGTAGGCGTATTTGTTTGTTTTGATATCTGGGTTCTCTGTTACATCCCATTGATCTATGTGTCTTTCCGTTTACTAGTATCACACTTTCTTGATTACTGTAGCTATATGTAGTCCTTAATATCATGAAGAATTAGCTTAGTGCGATTTTATTCTTTTTTAAAGATTGTTTTATCTGTCCTAGTGCTACAATATGCATTATGATTCCCTCTGTCTACGAACAGCCTACTTTGATTTTGAGATAATTGACATTTTTATTATGTTGTCTTTCGATCCACGAACACAATTTGTCTCTCCATTTATTTAAGTCTTCCTTGGTTTCGTTCATTAACATTTTATGCTTTCTAGTATACAGCTGCAGTTCATGTTTTAAGTTTATATCTATTAAGTTTCTATGGAGTGATTATAATTTGTTTCTATTTCCACATGTTCACTTTTCCCATTTAGAAGTAGCTAGAGTTTTTATTGTTGTGTGTTGACCTTGTATTCTCCAATTTTAATGAACTTGGTCCTGGGAGGTTTTTTTGTAGATTCCTTGGGATTTTCTAGTAGAAAAAAGTATTGTTGGCAAATAGAATCGCTTGTTTTTTCCTTTCCAATTTATATGCCTTTTGTTTCTTTTTCTTGCTTTATTGCAGTAGTCAGAACTTCCAGTAGTATGCTTAATAAGAGTGATGAGAGTGGACATTTTGGCCTTGTTCCAAATCTTAGGGAAAAAGAATTTAGTCTTCTATTTTCGTGTACAGTGTTAGCTCTAGGTTTTTGGTAGATACTCTGTATCATGCTGAGGAAGTTTCCCTTTATTCCTAATTCCTAATCATGAAATGATGTTGGATTTTGTCAAATTTATTCTACTTCAATTTATATGATAGTATTTTTCTTCTTTAGCCTGTTGATATTGATGGATTTTATTGATTTTTTTAAAATGTTGAACTAGCTTTTCAAACCTGTAATAAATTCCACTTGATCATGGTGTATATTTGTTTATATACATAGCTGGATTTGATTGACTAATACTGTGTTGAGAGTTTTTGTTTTATTTATTCGTTTAGGTCTGTATTCATGGGAGAAAATGATCTACATGTTTTTTTGGGTATTATTTTTGTCTGGTTTTAGTATCAGGGTAAAATTAGTCTTAAAAAAAGACTCATTCTCGCGGCGCCTGGGTGGCTCATGGGGCGCCTGGGTGGCTCATGGGGCGCCTGGGTGGCTCAGTCATTAAGCATCTGCCTTCAGCTCAGGGTGTGATCCCGGGGTCCTGGGATCAAGCCCCACATCGGGCTCCTCTGCTGGGAGCCTGCTTCTTCCTCTCCTACTCCCCCTGCTTGTGTTTCCTCTCTCGCTGGCTCTCTCTCTCTCTGTCAAATAAATAAATCAAATCTTTAAAAAAAAATTAAAAAAAAAAAGACTCATTCTCTCCTCTTCTTTTTTCTTCAACAGATTATGAAAATTGATATGGCTTTTTTTCATACTTGCTCAAATTCTTTATTGAAAACAATTAGGCTCGAAGACTTTTGGAGGGGAGGCAGCTTTTGAATTCATTTTCTTTGTTATAGGACATATTTATTTCATTTTGATTATATTTTATTAGTGCTTGGTTTTTAAGGAATTAGTTTTTTTTTTCCTGCTCAGTTGTCAAATTTATAAACAAAGTTGTTTGTAGTATTCATTTATTATCCTTTTACTGGCTTTAAGGTTCATAGTGATGACCTCCTTTTCATTCCAGATGTTTGTGATTTGTCTCTTATCTATTTTGTCAGTCTTCCTAGAGGTTTATCAATTTTATGGATTTTTTTCCCTAGGAACCAGCTCTTAGTTTTATTGATTTTCTCTATTTTCTTATTTTCAATTTTATGTCTTTATTACTTCTTTCCTTTTGTCTCTTTGGGTTTATTTCCTCTTATTTTTTCTTGTTTTTTGAGGTAAGAACTTAGATCCTTTATTTGAGACCATTCTTTTCTAATAATGTGAGCATGAACTTTCTTTCTCGGCACTACTTTAGCTGCATCAAACTTATTTTGATGTCTTGTATTTTTATTTTCTTTTAGTAGTATGTATTTGAAATTTTTCTTTGTGACTTCTTCTTTGACCTGTCAATTATTTGGAAGTGTCCTGTTTCATTTGCAAGTGTCTGCACATTTTCTTACTGTCTTTGCATTTTTGAACGCTAGTTTGATTCCATTGTGGTTAGGTGACATGATCTGTACAATGTATGACTTCAGCTCTTTTAAATATATTGATATTTGTTTTATGGCCTCGGATTTATATAGTCTGTCTTGATGTATGTGCCATGGGCATTGTTGTTGGGGGGAATATTCTGTATATTTCAGCTGGATCCTGTTGGTTGTGTTCAGATTTTCTATTTCCTTGATAATTTTCTGACTTACTTTTATCAGTTGCTGAGAACAACTTATTGTAAAGGCCCCAGTTATAACTGTGGATTTGTCTGTTTTTCTTTCCACCTCTGTTTTTGCCTTATATATTTTGGGACTCTTATTCTTTGGTTGTGAACATTTGTAGCATTGTTATGTCTTCCTAGTGGATTTATCTTTTTATTATTATGTAATATGTGTCTAGTAATTTTCTTTGCTCTGAAATCTACTTTATCTGATACTGGTATAGCCACTCCTGCTTTTTATTGATTAATGTTTGTATGGTTATGTCTTTCTCAAGCTTTTGTTTTCAAAGAAGTACTTTCATATGTTTTTATCCACTCTGCCATACTGTGCTATTTTAAATTTGAAAGACATTAATTATTAATGTAGTATAGCTTGTCTCCCATTTCATTTTTTGTTTTCTGTTATTTTCCTCTCTCTCATTCTCTTGTTGTTGTTGTTTTCTTGCCTTCCTATGGGTACTAGAACTATTTTTTAGGATTATATCTTATATTTTTATAGTATTTTTGAGTGTATGTTATATAACTTTGTATAATTCTCATAGTGGTTACTCTGAGTATTACAATATACATATGTGAACTATCTTAATCTACTGGTTTCAATCTTTTTTCACTTCAAGTGACATATAAAATGCTATTTCTATATAGGTCCCTTTATCTTTCTCTTTTTAAAGTATCATTAACTTTAGTACCAGGTGGTGTTATCGTTTTGTTCTAATTATCAGATATGATTTATAAAACTTGGAAGAGTGATAGTCTGTTATATGTACCCATATTTCTGCTTTTTCTGTTTCTTCCTTGTGCTTTTTTTTAAAAAATTACTTTTACTTTTTAATTATTTTATTTTTAGAGAGAGAGCATTAGAGTGGAGGAGGAGAGGGTTTGGGGGAGAGGGGGAGAGAGAATCTTAAGCAGGTTCCACACCCAGCATGGAGCCCTACATGGGGCTCTATCTCACAACTCTGAGATCATGACCTGAGCTGAAATCAAGAGCTGGACTCTTAACTGACTGTGGCACCCAGGCACTCCTTCATTTTGTTTATTTTTGAGAAAGTTTTGTTAGCCAGTTTTCAAGAACAAATTCATTCATAAAATTAAGTTTCTAAAATAAACGTAAATGTACTATATACTAAAAGCATTGTATATTTTAGTGGTATGAGGAACATTAAAACATTTTCTTATACAAATGAGATATTTTGTGCTTTGTGAGAATGAGCAAAAATATTTTTGGAGTATAAAAAACGTTATTAAGAACATACCTGATTAGACTGTCTGTGCTTTGAAATAATAACAATAAGTAAGAGCTATTTGCTATACATTTTTTTAACCTTAAGGGAATATCAGAGTGTTGTAATTAATCATCAGATTAGCCTATTTATCTGTGCTGATATCTATATTAGTAATAGTATCTTAATAACATTACAAATATTTTATACTTAATCTATAACGTCCCCAACTGATTCATATAATGAAAGAAAGTGATATTTTCGAGTTGAGATGTCAAAAAGTTGTGCTTAGATTAACTGGCGCTCTGTTACTTTGACAATATACCTGTATAAGTTATTGGCTGTTAACTTTCTAAATAGTTTCCTGTGAATTTTGGTACCTTGAAATAAATTCGGATTTTTGATACCCAACTTTTATGTGGAAGCATTAGACTTCTGTTCATTTTTATAAACAGATACTATTGGCTACCACTATTGTGTGTTTCTGTATATTCACAAATGTCTGGAATGGAATAATATTTAACCTTTATTTCGAAATAGTGCTTATGATCCAAATTTAAATGCTTATGCATTTTTAGTGTTTTAATAATAAATTAATCATTAGAACAGAATTCTGTATTTCTTTCAGGTAATGCTGATTTCCTTTCACTGGCTTTTACTATTGTCGTTTCTTTGAATGCTGTCAATCAAATCACTTTTCCATATGGCATAATTTATACTTTCTCTTCATTTTTATATTATTTTTCCTGTTATTCCGCTCCTCTGTAACTACATGGATTGGGAATGTGTGTGGTCAGATACTTGAATTTGTTTCATAAGGTGTTGTAGAAAACCCATTTCTTCCTTCTGAGCTGTTATGTACTTGGGTGGTCACCGAATCGTTTGATACTGTAGCTGTGAGCTATGCTTGTTCATTTATACATTGCTTTATTGTTTATAATCTCTTCCTGGAGTTAATTACTTTCAGTCTATTGACTTTTTTTCTTTTTCCTAGTTTTACAATCTCAAAAGGCTTTTGAATGCTATTGTACCGGCATAGTTGTGTACTTAGGTGTCTTGAATTTTAACTTTGAGTAGTAAATTATGTAAATTTAGGTGAATTTTTGGACTTTGAAATAAATCCTCTTTAAATAGACTTTGAACTATGCAGAACAAACTGATGGTTACCGGAGGGAAGGTGGGTAGGGGGATGAAGGAGTGGACTTGTTATGAAGAGTGCTGGGTGTTCTATGGAAGTATATTGTACACCAGAAACTACTATTACACTGTATGTTAACTATCTGGAATTTAAATAAAAACTAAAAAAAAAATAATTTAGAGAATGATAATAAAATTAATATTTGAAAAAATAAAACCAACTTAGAACCAAACCAAACCAAAGAAATAGAACCCAACTTTCTGCGTTCTCCATAGTATATTGATTACTGTAGGAGTATTTAAAAGATCTTTAGGTTACAGTGATAGGGATTTTTGTACTAAAGACTATTGCCTTAATTCTGAATTTGGAGTAAATTTTGTATGATTTTTAAAAAATCCTGGTGACCTGGGAGGATTATTTGCTAAAAGGATCAGGATACTTTTTTTTTTTTTTGCTTTTTTAAGCTTTTTGGTATTATACACATACTCAGTATGAGTTCAGAATTATTTTTGTAATAAGAAAGATGAATAAAACTTTTTATTTTGATGGGGCGCCTGGGTGGCACAGTGGTTAAGCATCTGCCTTTGGCTCAGGGCGTGGTCCCGGCGTTATGGGATCGAGCCCCACATCAGGCTCTTCCGCTATGAGCCTGCTTCTTCCTCTCCCACTCCCCCTGCTTGTGTTCCCTCTCTCGCTGGCCGTCTCTATCTCTGTCGAATAAATAAATAAAATCTTTAAAAAAAAAAAGCTAATTATCAGTTTATCATGTTTTAAAAAAAAACAACTTTTTATTTTGAAAATAAAGGCATTAAGACCTTTTTAAACCGTGTTATATGTTGTGGATATATTTCTGTGTCAGTACATTTAAGTCTCCTTTGTTATTCTTTTCTTTTGTTTTAAGAGAACGTGCCTGCATGATGGGGGGAGGGGCAGAGGGAGAGGGGGAGAGAATCCTAAGCAGGCTCCATTCCCAGTGTGGAGCCCCACTCAGGGCTCAATCTCATGACCCGAGATCATGACCTGAGCAGAAATCAAGTGTCATACCTTCAACTGCCTGAGCCACCCAAGTACCCCCCTTTGTTATTCTTATATCAGCATACTTCTTTTATTTCTTATAGACAGTCTCTATTGGTAGACATTTGGATTGTTTACAGCTTTTAAATATCTAGCCAACTGTTAATGTACATCTTTGTTCCTAGTAATTTAATTTATTATTATAGGATGTATGCCTAAAAGTGAAACCACTTTTAAAAAGGGTTGGTCATTTAAAGTTGTGAGTATTATTACTAAATTGCTTTATGAATGTATTAGTTTATATTCTTATTAAAACCATGGCTATGAATATTTGTTTTCCAACAGTTTTACCAACACTTGTATTTACCTGTTTGTTCATTACCAGGGTAGAATGATGGTTTGTTTAATGTTTACGTTTATCTTAGTGAATTCGAACATTTTTTCAAACGTTTTGGCCATTTATATTCATTGTCCTGTGAATTACAAACATTTCATTCTTAGGAGGCATTGATTTTTTTCATATTAAAAAAATATTTTTATTCGACACAGAGAGAGAGAGAATATAAGCAGGAGAAGCGGCAGGCAGAGGGAGAGGGAGAAGCAGACTCCCCTCTGAGCGGAGAGCTTGACATGGGGCTCCATCCCAGGACCCTGGGATCATGACCTGAGCCCAAGACTGAGCGAGCCACCCAGGCACCGCTTTCATACTAAATTTAAGTAGTTTTTTATATGTTACAGATATTAACCCATTTTGTTATATATATTGTATTCTTTATAGAGCAGTTTACTTTAGATTCAGGTGAGTACCTCAGTGCTTGTTTTTAGGGGCCCTGTTGTTTGAAAAATGATACTCAAAGTCTCAAATCATTAAGTGTGATGAGATTTGATATATCAGTTTTCAGTGTCATCCAGTTCTAAATATTTTCTCATAACTATTATGATTTCTTCTTTGAAACATGTATTTGGCATTGTATTTTTAAATTTCCCAAGATTTGAAAGTTTGTGTTACATTTTTATTTCAAATTTAATTGCATTTTAATTGGAGAATGAGGTTTTATGTTATTCACTTATCATATATGTGAACTCGTCAAATCACCTAACTTTCCTTAACTTTACTTTCCCCAATCATAAAATAATAACTACTCCCTTTGTCTTTTAAAGTCTTGTGAGGTTGTGGGGCACCTGGGTGGCTTAGTCTGCCTTGAGCTCAGGTCCTGGGATCAAGCCTTTCAACAGGCGGCCTGCTTAGTGGGGAGTCTGCTTCTCCCTCTGTGTCTGCCCACTCCCCTCTGTTCTCACTCCCAATCCTGAAGGACCTTGCTTGCACAGATGTGGATACTCCAGCTCAGATGTTCAAACTCCATCCACCCCTGTATCTCCTCTTGGGTTTCCCTCAGATTTACCATAAACTACCAGTGTAGTCAGTACTCAGGAAGGAGAACCTGAGGAAGAGGTTCACATAGGTTCTGAACCTGGTGTTTGGACATTGGATCAGTGAATTTGAGGGTCCTGGGACCTGGAACACAGTCTTTCTAAAGAAAGGAGAATGCAGGCTTGGATCAAGCAAGCCGTCTTTGCTCCCATGGACTTCTTCCCCGGCAGAATGGGCAGGGCCAGAAGAGGGCCAGAGTGGGACTTGTAAAAACACCTGGTCCAGGCAGAATTCCTGGTTGTGTAGGTTTAGAGGGCATTATTAGAGGTGTGAAGATTTGCTTAGAAATTTGAGATCACAAATGGATACTTCTTGGTTCTAAACATCTTGCCCCTCACCTTACCTTAGCTATTGATTGCACTTTTATCTTACTATCATTAATACCAGCAACCATTTTATGATCTCAGTTTGAAAACTCCCCCTCTTTTTGATACCACTGTTTCTCTTTATATCATACCTCTACTATCCCAACACCAACAAATCCATTGACTTGGCCATTTTTTAAAATTCTCTTGCCATTCTTGAATTCTCACCTCCTTCTTTTACCCACCTGTAGTCTAGAGTTTGTCAGTATAATCATCACAATGCAAATACACTAAACTCTTTAGCTTCTTTTTCTTTCTCCTTTCTCCCGCCTCAGTTCTTTTGCTTCTCTCTCCCTCTTTCTCTTGGATTAACTTTCTGCCTACTCTGTATGGCAGAGGCACAAGTCAGTGTATCTGAAGAAACACACAGTATTGATTTGAACCGTGACCACTACCTTCAAATTTAGTTCTTTGCCAACTTTAATTCTTCTGGTCCATTCACTCATTATGTTGGATAGCCATTTCATACATTCTCCTTTCTCATTAAACCTTCAGCACCTTCTCCCTTATCTTCACTCTCGGTTGCTGACCTTGCTCCCTGTTTCATTTAAGGGATATAACTACTCAGTAGAAAATTTACAGAAGTTCACCAGGTACATACCTGCATCTGTCTGTGCCCACTTCTTGACTGTTCCTATAGATGAAACGTCTGTACTCCTATCGAAGGCCAACCCATCCGCACATGCGTTTGATTCCACTTCCTCCCACCTCCTCAACAACATTACCCCAGAAATTCTTTGTGTTTTCTATCTCTACTGGGTCAACAGCACATAGACTTGCACAGATCTCTCCCATTGTAAGCAACAAATAGCAGCAACAACCACAATGTCTTGATCCCACATCACTTTCCATTTACCATTCATTACTCTGCTCCCTTTTTAGCATAACTCCTCAAAAGCGTTGTCTGTTGTGTCTCCAGTTGTCTGTCTTTCCATTATCTCTTGAATTTATTTGATTCAGATTTGTGCTTCCATCACTCACGCAAAGCTTTTTCTCAGGGTCATCAGTGACGTCTGTATTACTAAATCTAGTGGTCATTTTTCGGTGCTCATCTTCCTTGATCTGTCAGTAGCATTTGACGTAATTGCTCACTTTCCTTCTTTTTTTTTTTTTTTTAAAGATTTTATTTATTTATTCGACAGAGATAGAGACAGCCAGCGAGAGAGGGAACACAAGCAGGGGGAGTGGGAGAGGAAGAAGCAGGCTCATAGCAGAAGAGCCTGATGTGGGGCTCGATCCCAGATCGCCAGGATCACGCCCTGAGCCGAAGGCAGACGCTTAAC
Source organism: Ursus maritimus (assembly GCF_017311325.1). Lineage (NCBI taxonomy): Eukaryota > Metazoa > Chordata > Mammalia > Carnivora > Ursidae > Ursus > Ursus maritimus. The sequence continues at coordinate 4,502,176 of NW_024425452.1, read as the reverse complement.
CGCTGTGCCACCCAGGCGCCCCCACTTTCCTTCTTAAAACACTTTATTCACTTGCCTTTCCGAACCTCACTCTTCTTGTTTTTCTTCTTTTCTCATCTCTTGGACGTTGGTTGCTTCTCATCCCCTGGGTCTCTGAACAATGGGATTTACCCTGCCTTTCCTTATCTTTCTCTGAAGACCTTATAATTGCCCGACACTGTAAATATTTAACTTATTTTTTCATTCAGTCATTTGTTCATTCATATATTAGCAGTTTCCCCTACTACTCTGTATTCTTCCCAAAGATGGATATTTTAGTCAGTTTTGTTCACTGCTATATTCCCAGCACATGGTAGGCGCTCATTAAGTATTTGTTAAATGAATGAGTCTTGGCATTTTGCGCAGCTGGAAAGACAAGTAGCTAAAAATTAGTATTATGGAGAATCACAGTTTTTTTCAAGTACACACTGTGACCTTTACTTAAACTCTAGCAGTCCAGGTCTAGTCCTGTCTCCTGATTGTTAGAGTTGGAATAGAGCTGGACTATCAGAAGTAGAGGAGCTGAGCTAGACCTGTAGTCCAGTTCCTGGCCCACCATTAACTTAGCTGTGTGACCTTGAACAAGGAGTTTCACGTCCTCATCTATAAAATGCAGGTTGTGGGCTGTATTATCTAAGGTCGTTCATAACCTCAGTCATTTAATATTGTGTAATTGTGGGAGTTGATGCCAAGATTTAATGCACTGAAGAAGGCCAGAGAGTGCAGCAGATATAAAGATGGTTCTTACAGTTTAAACTTGTCAAACTGGGAACACAGAGTTCTACTTTACCATATCTGATGTGCCTCAGTAACTTAGCCCACTCAGTTTTGGATTTGTGGTCTGGATAGATACAAAGGAGAGGTGTAGAACATCCTGCCTGAATGATTGTGGTGTAGTTTGGAGAAAACTGATCAAAGAAGAAGGAAGCCTAATAGGCTGAATAGGTGGTTTGGGCAGGTTGTAGAAGGATGATTTTAAAAGCCAGAGAGGGGCAGTTGGTTTTGTTATGATATTAAACTGAAATCTGCCAAAGATTTTTATTAGGGATACAAGGAAGGCACTGTAGGAAAGAGATAAGTCCAACATGGGTGTTATTAAGGAAGGGGAGATTGGAGTTAAGTAAGCCACGTAAGAAGCTGCTGTAGTAATTCCAAGAATAAAAAGGATTTGAATCTGTTTTTGCCTGGCAGCAGAGGAAATGGGGAAAAGAGGATAGAAGTGAAAAGGGAAGACTACCAGGATCTGGTAACTGATTAGATGTGGAGAAGTCAAGGAATCAGAAAATTAAGATGTTTTGGGGTGTGGCAGAGTTACTAGGTGGTTTCTATGAGTGTGTTAGGAATGATAGCAGAAGGAAAGGATCTTATATGAATGGATGGACTACAGGTCAAGATTTGGTAATTATTCAGAATAGAGATTTTCAAACTTCTACTTCTTTTTTTAATGGAATGTTATGTGAACCCCAGTATGTAAAACACACACAAAAAAATGAAGCTGATTTGGTTGAGGCAAGGGCAGAGGTGTGTAGTGAATGGGTCCAACATCTTGCTTTTCTGGTCCGTTCTGTGACGGCTCTGATGAATATAGTCAGAAACCACTGAAGTACATCATCTATGAGTGCTCTCCTAGATTGACCGTTTGGTGACCTGAGAGTCTTTTATATCCTGTGACTCTTCTGGTTGGCAATGTCTTCCTGTGTCTTCTTGCCTTAGCAGTTAGCAAATATTTAATGTTTCGGACTCTTGTCTAGGTTCTGGGTAATGGAATACAAAAAAGTTCCTCTATGGAACTTATAGTTTATAATAGAAAACCGTCATTTAAAAGATAATAAAAGACTGTCAAATAATTATAAGTATATATAAAAGTGCTGCTATGGAGAAGTACCTGTTGAGTTGAGTTTCTAAGATCTAACCTAGTCTGAGAGGGTTGAGGAAGAGGGATGGTCAGAGAAGGACTTCTTCGGGAAAGTTATAGTTGAGCTTGCCTGGAGATGAAGAGAGACAGAGAGGAGGTTGTATCTGAGAAACAGAGAGAGATTCTTCATGGGCAAGGCAGAGGCTCCACATGAGGTTGGAGGAGTGCAAGGTGAAACTGGAAACAAAGGTAAGGACCAAATCGATAATGTCATATTAAAGATTCTAGGCTTTATTTTGAGAACATTGGTGATCCATTGAAAAGTTTTTTAGTGAGGGGTAACCTGACCTGATTTACATTTCAAACAGACCAACCTGGCAGAGAGTTGGTGTCACATTAGGGTGAGATGGAGATGGGAGAGATGGGATTCAGGGAGACCACCTAGGAGACCACAAAAGACGTTCAGGTGAGGGATGATTAGTCTGAATTCTGGGGTGTTACTAGAGAATTGGAGATGAAAACTGATTCCAGATGTGGTTAGGAGCAGAATTAAGGGGAATTGGTGATTGCTTAGCTACAGAGTGTAAAGGAGAGAGCATATATCAGATATGACACCTCAGATTTTGATCTCAATAGTTGGTAAATGTAAATTCCATTTATTAATTTCATGGCCTATATCTCCTTTATTTTAGTTGTTTTTATGTTACCTTAACTTGTCATTTTCTGTTCTGCCCCCTTCATGCCTTTGTTCATCACCATCTCTTCCATGACTTAAAATAACTACCTATTTCTGTGTTTTAAATGAAACTGAAACCTTCCTCCAAAACCATGGTACAAAACTTCCTTCTTGGAGTCTGCCATCAGTAATCTCACACTTGATTAACGTTATCTTTATAGTTTATCGGTATTTGTGTATAACCCGTATCTTAACTGTCTTGTGTTTGATGTTGCTTTGTAATTGTTCTCTAGCAGGTACATACATATATAGAATGGACCCAGTTTATGTTGTAATACCTTCTACATTTTGAATGTTTGCACATGAAAATTACAGTAAAAAGTACAAGTACCCCTTTGTTGTAGTAATTCATTCTTCAGCACATTAAATGGAATTTTATATCTACAAATATTTCATTCTTTTGTTGAGAACCATTAATTGCCTGTTCTAGGTAAATACTCTAAATTGAATAGCAAAGATATTTTAAAATAGGGATTTTTATGGGAAGAGTGGTGATAGTATACAAGATTTTTTGAGGTTACTTATTCAGAAAGTCTTGTGGATAAAATTATTTAGGCAGTCTTCCTAGACTGGACATTTAACTACTTTATGCAAAAGATCATTGGTAGAAACAATCTGATTAAGCTCCCATGAACTTTGTAAATGCTTCTAAATTTATTGTTAGGTAAATACTAATCTTAAATTTTTGTTATTGTATTTTGCATTTTAAATATATTTCAGCAAGAGGTGCTTAAGACTTTTATAATTTCCTTTCTTCTTTTTTCTCCTTTATCATTTTGCTTATAATTATATTTAATATATCCTAGATCCGAAACTTCTTTTAACTCATTTCATAGTTATATGACATCTTATAATTTTGTAGAAGCTTCAAGGAGTATATCATCGTTAAGTCAGAGATATTTATAATTTGTCATACTTTAATACTTTATTTTTAATTTATAATTATTGAGTAAGTCAAAAGTAAAGTACAGTTTTGAAAATTAATAGTGTTCATTTTGATGTCTGATCTTGGAAACGTTGACTCTTTATTTTGGAAGATATATTCAAAGTGAAATTAAAAATTCACATTGAAAATATGAACTCACATTAATCTTAAAATGACAAACTATTGTCTTTATCCCATTTTAAGGAGTTACACGAAGGTCAGTTAAAAGTAAGTGAAGTTTCGGAAACTTTGGAAATTACTGATGTAAAATGGTGATTAGGTATGCCTACTATACTTTTTTTTTAACATGTTAGCATAATTTGAAAATTTAAATGATTTTATGAGCATAACTAGTTGTAAATTGAAGTAAAACAAAATAAAACTACAATATTTTAAAAACTAAGCATAAGACAGTTTGGTAAAGTTTAAGAACATGAATGTTTTAGTTGGAACAGATGTGAAAGACATATGATTTTAAAGGAAAATGAGGTCCACAGCTATCTGTTTGGAAATGTCTTTCAGTTACAGTGGCGTCCATGAAGGTTGGATTTGAATGAAGATTTGGCTAGAACTGTTTTATATCCCATTCTGTATTTCCTTTTGAATGAGAAATAGCATGTGTGAAATACATTTACTATAATCCATTCCATACTGCATAATAAAAATGCTGTGAAGAATGATTATGCACGGTATGAAATTATCCCGATTATATGTTCTGTTCACTTTCAGCTAGCTGGTATTTCAAAGTTTATATAATGTTATAGGGTATGTTGATATATTCATTTATTTCTCAAAATGGGAATATGGAATAACTTACTTTCATTATAGATAATCACATTCCATTGATGGCATAACTTTTCCTGTATTTAACCAAACATTATTCACTGGACAAAAAATAAACTTACCTGGGTGAACAACAACCTAAGCGATTAGAAGTGAGTTCTTACATTTTAAGTTGGAAAGTTGCAGAATGAGATTATGTACATTTATCAATTCTTATATTAAACTCTAGACTGGCCTTCAGTTTTTTATGTTATATTATGCTATTTATTTATTTATTTTTATAGAGGTGTAATTGACATACAGTATTCGTTTCAGGTGTACAACAGTGATTTGGGGCCTTTGGTTTTAAAATGAGGATAATTAAAATTAAAAGAGTGACTTTTGGTTCACATTAAAAGTAAAACGAATGACATATTATTACTTATTTAAACTTAAATATTACAATTTCAGTAAATAAAATACAGTTTAATATGTATTTATTTTATAGGTAACTAATCATCAGAAAATATTTTTGTGCTTCATTTTAATATTAATTGTATTGAAATTCTCATATTGTTCCATAAGGAAGTAATATACATGTGATTATGTGTCAGTGTGCACATGTGACTGTTTAATTCACATCAAGAGTATTCAGACTTTAGGTAACCACTAATTTGATTCATTCCTTTGAATGTAGAAGATAACAAATAGGATAGAAACAGAACAATCATTTGTTATAAGTATGAACATTTTACATAAGGCTTAAGATATTTATGTATGCTCATACAATAATCTTTCACATATTTGGTCTGGACATTATGTCCATGAGTGTCACATTATTTTTAAAATTTTAAAAAGTAATATTTTACTGTGATGCTTATAAGGGTAGACAAGAGCATGGGCTTCAGAGCCTAATTGTCTACCACTTAATAACTGTGACTTCAGGTGAGTTACTTAACCCTCTGAGTATCGTTTTCATCAGCTATTAAGTGGGAGGTATTTTCTGCATTAAGTTAAAAAGCAAAATAAAGTACTTACCAGTAGTAGCTTTCATGTAACAAGTGCTATTAGCATATTGTACGTGTGAGATTATTATACTAGCTGCCCTTCAGTATGTGATTTTAGAATCTTGAAAGTTTGTTAAGTTAAAAAAACAGTAAAAATAAAATGAGTCAAAATGGGATCTGCTTTAACTATTTTACCAGACACTTTGATTGTGGGTTCATTTTTCATTAATGCATTAATTCATACTTATTTTCATGTAACATTGGCAGTTTCTCATTTAATATTGGTAACTTTTAAGAAATGCACAGTACAATGTACATAGTAATTACACAGACAATATTTTGTACAATAATATAATTAGAGAACAAATTTCTAGATGCTTGCACGGAGGCCTGTGGCATCTGATTAAAATGGCACTCACCGTGTTCATATGTTGGAGTTTTATTAAATATTTGAATTGAATAGAAAACATTACATAAATGTACTGTTACGTAAATGATAAGTGTGTTGTTGCTTACTAATTTTTAAAATTATAAATGTTTTATTTCCTCCCATCATTTTGCTTTTTGGTTTTTCTCTTGTCTGTTGTGTAGAGAAATTATTCTTACAGTCTATGATTTGGTTGCTCGGGGATGTAACATTTGACTGAGTGCCTTCCCTTGCAGATGTCTATATGGATTGAAACTAGATTATGGTATTTAAGATACAAACTGACTGACTTTCCCTGGAACAGAAAAATTCTTGTTAGTTAAGCCACAGACTCACATAAATAAGGCTCTGGTCTTAAAGAAACATAATGTTTAACTGATCTTTGAAAAATCTTGAGTTCAAAGTCATGCATTGCAAAAAAGGAAAACATTTCTGAATTATGAATGCTTTTTGTACTGCAAACAGATAAAAGATATTCCTCTTAGGGTTAAAGATAAAAAAAGATATCCATGGCGAAACAGAAAATGTGTTATAGGTTTAACAGTGGTTTCAAGTAATGTGAAAAATTGTGCCACTGTGAAACTACTGAAGAATCATCATCTAACTATTGAATTACCTACAAATGTCAATCTTCAGTATTTGGTGGGCTCTGGTGCCTGACCATAATGTAGGAAAAATAGTCTATTGGGTTACCAAGTATTTTCGATATATGCTGTGCTCCAAAACAAGTGACTTTTTTCACTTTAAGAAACCCAGGAAATGAATTTCATGTGGTGAAGGAATAAATGTGCAAAAAAAAATTTTTTTTTCATAAAATTATTTAAAGTACTGCTGGACTGTGAAGATTCATGCTTTAATTCGTAACTCCTCAGAGGACCAGAGTAGGTCTCAGGTTATGTTACTTGTACATAACTTATGTTTGGAACGGTATGACAAAATAGTCTACAATTAAGCTGTTTTTGTTTTTTGTTTTTTATTTTCTGGCAAGGAAAAATAGACCTAACTCTGTATTAGAGGTATTCATGAACTGTGTACACAGTTTAATCCAACATAATAGCAGCATTCAAAATAGTTCTTTTTTTAAACAGATACATCATCTTATCTTTGGGTTAATAAATTTTAAAGTATAAAATTGTATGTACTTCTAATTTTAAAGATCCTGTTTCTCTGGAGATGATAACAGAGTAGAGGTGTAATTCTTTTTCTTAAGAGTTTAAAATGTTATAAAATAACACGAATATGTGTAAAGGAAGTAACAGTACAGGAAATGAAGTGTTATAATCGGTCTGTTTGTAGCTATTTTCTTACATTTTTCTATACCCTTAATCACATGATTTAGTCCCATGTTATTCAGAGCTTAAAATAGCAGATATGATTAGAAGTTAATGTATCTACTACACAGAATAGGTAACTGTTTCAATAACTGACGTTAGTGTTCCAAATGTTACAATTTCAGGTAGTGTGACTTAACCCAGAGTAACTCAAGGACTGTGTATGTAGAATTAAAAGTTATAGCTCTTTATATGGTCAAAAACCAGTCATGGTAACTATTCCAGTTAACTTAGAATCAAACTAATTTTCTTCAAAATTTAAGTTATTTCATAACTTAACAAAATGGAAATTCTTTTAAGTATGTCATTGTTATTATAAATGACATATTGATTCATTGTTGTGGCGACTCCCAAATTCCGAAACTTGATTTGTTTTCACATGTGAAAATTTCAGCAAATTATTGTAATATATTAGAGACAGATATTTTTTTCTCTCCGTATTTTATAGTTGATTATTTTTTAAAAAGTGTTTGAACCAAAAGCTATTTTAAATTATTAGGAGGAAGTGTTCTAGTTTTAAATTGCCAGCTTTGTATGTTCCAAAAACTGCTAATGTTTAATTCTTCTTTCCGTCTTAGAACTTATGATTCTAGCAAATGAGATAGACATTTATAGCTTTATTCTCTTTTTTTCTCCTGTTACTGAATACAGAATGCTACTTAATTTTCGTAAAAGTGATCTTCTTTCAAATCAGAAAACTGCATCTCTGGGATATATATTCCTAATTTGAAAAGCTGTTTTAAAAATATTACTTTGTTTCTAGCTTTCATATTAATTAGACTACCTCTTATTTTAGGAAAATATGATTCAGTATCATTTTTATAATGGGCAGTTCAAAGCAGCTGACCTTTCAAATAATACCTTGTTCAGCAAACAAGATAAAAGATAAGTTGAGAACTTTGAGAGATTTTTAGATAATTTCTAGAAATGCAGTAGTGCAGTGGTATCAAGTTTGTATTCCTTAAACAGGATTCAAAGTAGGAAGAAATTAAATCTGAATGCTTTTATAAGTTCATATTCTGAATAGATGCTAACTGCGGATGAGAAAAATGTCTTTGTTTCTTAATGGATGATATGTAATTGATGTTTTTTGAAATTTTGCTTAGCAGTTAGGTTCACCTTCTAGTTTGTAAATTCAAAGGAAAGCAATTATCTGGCAATCAGGTGCCTGTTACAAGACATGGGAAAAGAGCACTGTTTACATTACATAAATAGGGTCTTAAAAATACAGAGCATAATAGTTTGATAGTCTTGACTCTTTTATTCTTTTCAGTAAACTAAAAAAAAAAAATAAACTAGCCAGTTAGTTTTTCTGCAGGTACCCCAGAACTTTTGTCTGTTTCATTTAGTTTACCTTCATTTTGTTACATTGCATATTTTAATCCAAATTCTTCCTTATATTATTTTTATTACTTTATGAAAGCATATAAGATACTTACAAACGTTTCATCCAATCCAATAAGCATATAGTTCGTGAATCTTTGAAAATGTTCACTAGTTAAGCATGCTTGGTAAAAATGCATATAAAGAGGAACCACCACGAAAAGCAGGAGCCATTGAAAATTCCTCAGTAGTTTTATTCTCCTTTCAATTCATTTAAGTATTTAGGACATAATATGAGCTAATAGTTGATCAGCTTTTGAATCATTCAGTTAAAAAATCTCATTAAAAGCATCTGAAATGACCAAGTGCCATTTTCTCCTCCATGTATCTCTAATCATTTGTTCAGTGTTGATTCAACAACCTTATTGATTGCATCAAAAGATTAACAAGTAATCTTTCAATCTTGCTAGCACTAGTACTTAAAAACCAGTTTAAATATATAGCAGTAGTAATTTTAATGCAGTCATGAGAAACAGAGTATTGAAGAATTATTCCGAATGACAAAACTTTTTTCTCCATTATTGAGTTTAAGGGTAAAAATTATTTCAGCCTCTGTAGCAGGACGTTTTTCTTTTCTTTCTCCTCCTCAGAAGGTGGGGATGTTATTTTAGACAGAATGCATCAGGGAAGAGACACTAAATCCATGTTGTTCCTTTTTTACATATTTTAGAAAACAAGGCTTTTTCTTTTTCAATTTATAGCATCACAGTAAATCAGTCTACTCTATGTTCCCCTGAATCACTTTTCTCTTCTCATCTTTTAGCAGTTTTCACAATATTTTTATGGAACCAAATGCCTAATAATTGTAACACACACGTAACCTTTTGAGAAGTTATGAAAATACAATTCTTGTACTTAATGATATCCAGAAAGCATAATATTCTGTAAAAAGAAATTCCCTTTAGTCAATTTAAAATTAAACACTCTAATGCAAAAGGATATCTAAGGTGAAAGATGTTTGTGTAATGCTAAACATAACCAAAGAAACTGTGGTTTTAGCAAAGGTACTATTGCTCTATTTTATCAAGTGCCAGAAGTCGCATAATGAAAGTCTTTCAGTTAGTGAAAATATAAGTAAAAAAACATAAAAATACCACCCAGCTGGTAGAGATCTTCCTAATTTTTACCTGATTGTATTTCTGAAGAAATATGGCAGGGCTGTCATAAATTTTCAACATGAACTGCATTTTTGTTGCCAATTTCCATATCCTTTAAAAAGTGCTGAAGCGTGCATTTGCTATTTATGTTTGCAGTAGACTGAGTACACTTTTACTATTTGTGGTTTAGAAATTGGAAACAACCAAACAGTGGTGCTATGGTCTAAAAAAATAAATTTTAAACAGCTGCGGGACAGTATTTTTAGAATGGTAGGAGTCCTCCTAAAGCAGTATAACTACCCCCCACCCCTTTTAAAGATGGATTATGGTCACATATATGAAGTCAGGTTTCCAGTGTCTTTTATCTAAGATGGATTAAATAAGTGAAACTAAAAGTGTGCTTTTGTTAGACGTGACACATGCTTTTAGCCTCCTACAGTCACCTCCCTTTGCTTATCTGCACATGTTACTATATACCAGGTACTGGGCTTAATCACTTTGTAGACCCTTCCATGGATGACTGCTGCCATTATCCTTGTCTTACAAGGGAGGAAGTGGAGGCTTGAAGAGAAGGGAAGTAACTGACCCAGGGTCACAAAGTTTCTAAGGGGAAGACCTGAGCTTCGAGTGAATACTCTAACCCCACACCCACTAATCCAAGTGTTTTTCAGCATTTTGCACAGGTCCCATTAAAAGGGGGAAGGAAATCCTCGTAGACCCCATTTTAACGTAAAGCGTTTTTGTGCTAAGGTTACCGAATTACGTACACACAGAAAAATCTAGATAGCAGTTTATTACTTGTTGAATCTGATGAATTTAAATCTAATGAAACTGTGCAATCAAAACAAATTTAGAAATTAAAAACAAACCCATAATACCAATGACAGTCCAATTAATGATCTTAATTTAATGTGACAGACTTGTCACTCCTGAAAATAAATCCCCTTCCTCAGTGTGACTGCTGTGGTATGAGTTTGTTATGTCTTTCCAGTGGTTTGCAATCCTTTGTCATATCATGGCACAAGTAAAAATGATAGTATTCAGTAGCCCATGGCATATAAAAGCACAGCCTTTCTCCTGACTGGAGACAGCAGGCCCTGCAGATCCTGAATTCCCCCAACCCCAGTCAGCCACTTCATAGGCTGAGGGAACTGAAATCCGTTCACCTGGACCCAGTTGGTGGCTTTTTCTAAGGGACTTGGGTTGGAAAGCTCTCATCATAGCTATTTTTTCCTTGTTATAACTCAATTTCCTGTGACTTTTCTTTATTCTAGTTCTTATGAAATCTCTGTATGGCATAGCCTGGCATTATTTGGCCATTTATTTTTATATTAAGTTAGCATCATTCCATGTCCCTCTCTCTGACTTTCCATTATCCTGCCAACAATTAAGAGAGGCTCTGGCTGCCGATTCATTATTTTTTATTGACACAAAAATTTAATGCAAGAAATATTACAGAAAACTTGCAAATTCCCAGGAACTAGGTCCACAATCTTCAATTTAGAGAAACTACTCTGGTATTTACAGGTCTTTTTACAGTAGTTTAAACATTTTAATACTGTATGTCTTTTATGACTTGGTATCTTGGAAACACACATTTGCTGAATGAGTAGTCAACCTCTTTGGGAGTAAAAATTGTTAAGCAGCATGAGATTAGGTGACTACTACTTAGGATGAGATTGTGTTTAAATTTGGTTGATATAAGTCATTGTAGTAAAAAATCACAGCAGATTCAATTTAACAGACTTTCTCCTGCAACTGCATTCTTTTTGCTGCATACAACCATAGTATATTTTCTCTAGAACCAAATATGTGTTCATGATAGCTTTGATGCCAGTTTGGCGAATGGATTTTAATTGTGTATATGTGTGTGTATTTCTTTAAATAAAATGGTTTTGCTGCATGTACTTACAAAGGCATTAGAAAATAAACATTTCACTTTAATAATTTAGTTACAGAGTTTATGAATGACAATTTTACTCTGCATTTTTTTGGTGGAAAACAGCTATCACCAATACAGGAAGTGCTTGGGTAATTTTCTTTATGACTTTGGGATTTCATTTTAAATAAATAATTGGTTTATTAAAACAGGATATTTATATATAAAGATGAATAAATGATAAAGATGTTTTGTTCTCCCCTGTACTGCGGACAGGACTTTGAAATACCATTCAGAGTGCCGTTTTTTTTTTTCTTGTCAAATAAGGGCCATACAGCATGATTCTCCTGGAGAGAAGGGGTATATGTGTAGTGTATACAGTGGAAAATATGGCTAATATCAGAATGTGGTTTACTTATTTGGAAGATGGAAAAATTGTGTTTATTATATTTGTAATAAAAGCTACCAAATATAAACATTGTCGGAATCTTTTTGGTTGTCAGGTTATGTCAGTCATGAAATAGCAACACAGGCTGTATAATAATCACCAGGGATTGGTCCTTCGTTTCTAATTCACGGTGAACTGGTAAAGGAAGGTGAAAACCCTGATGCATAGCCTGATATTTTAAATTCCTGATGTGGAACTGTTATATGATCTGTTCAATGGTTGTTTAAACAAAGACATATTTTACATATATAGATAAAATAATATTTAAAAAGCTATATGTTAGCCTAAGGAACTAAAAATAGTTCTCTTTTGATGTTTGTCAGGGTGTTTTAGTCTGTCTGAGGGCTCACATCAAGAATTCTGTATGATAATCTTTGGATTGAATTCCACGTACAGGTTATGACCTCCTGTGACCTGTTGATACAGCCTTTCTATGAAAGCTTAATAGGAATATATGATCTTATTCAGCTTTGTTCAACAAGCAAGTATTTATTGAACTCTTACTCTTTGCCAGGCCCTAGAAATATAAAGTTGAATTTGATGCAGTGTCTTAATATTTAATTTGATATTGTAGATCTTGGTTTTCATGAATAATCATGACATATTAAGATATCTTTGATAGGAATACTGAAGTTTGTTGGTGAAAAAAATCCATCTTAACCTTTAGAACTGCATTTTAAAACATCTTTATTTAGGACTTCAAGTTTTTCTGGTCATGGCCTATTTACAAACAATATATTTTATATTAAGGGCTAATGTGTGTGCGTGTATGTAGGTCACGTGAATTCCATGAATTTATTTACTCAGAAAGTCTGATTTCTGTTTGCTACAAAATGATGAGATTTTTATCTCATTTGCAACTCTTATAAATTGTAATTTAGACATTAACTTCTTAATGTCATCCTTGGAAAATAGTATACATACGTGTGTGTGTGTGTGTGTGTGTGTGTGTATTTAGAAAGAGGCAGAGACAGACAAAAGAGAAAGGAAAGAATCCAGCAGCCATGCTGTCATAGTTCCTTCTGGTCTTCATGAATTACAAGATACTTTCAACTATATCTGTACTCCAAAAAAATGCCCTGTAATTTTGCTTTAAGAATGCTTCATAAAATACTTTTTCTTAAATAAAAATTTCCCATTGTAATATTGTCATCAGCAGCTTACATTGCTTTTTATAACATATATACATGAACAGTCTCTCTACAGAGAGAAAATTTAATAAATAGAAAAATTTAATAAATAATTAATAAATTAATAAATCTTTAAAAAATTTTTATTTTATTTATTTTAGGCCTCTTTTTTTTTTTTAAGATTTATTTATTTGACATAGAGACCGCCAGCGAGAGAGGGAACACAAGCAGTGGGAGTGGGAGAGGAAGAAGCAGGCTCCCAGCAGAGCAGGGAGCCTGATGCGGGGCTCGATCCCAGGACTCTGGGATCATGCCCTGAGCTGAAGGCAGATGCTTAACGACTGAGCCACCCAGGCACCCCAAGGCCTCTTTTTTTTTTTTTACTTGGTGGGTCTAGCTAAAGGTTTTCAGTTTTGTTTATCTTTTCAAAGAACTGTCTTTTAGTTCCATTGATCTTTTGTGTTGTCTTTTTGGACTTTTAATTTCTTTCTGCTCCAAAGTTTATTTCTTTCCTCTTACTAACTTTGGTGTTGTTTGTTCTTTTTTAGATCCTTAAGTTGTTAAGTTAGTTTGTTTATTTGAGACTTTTCTTGTTTCTTGAAATAGGTACTTATTGCTGTGAACTTCCTCCTTAGGCCTGCTTTTGTTGAATTGCATAAATTTGATATGTTCCATTTCCATGTTCATATGCCTCAAGGTACTTTTTAAATTTCTCTCATAATTTCTTTTTTGACCCTCTGATTTTTCAGTAGCATGTTTAGTCTCCACATATTTGTAAATTTTTTAGTTTTCTTCATGTAATTGATTACTAGTTTCATACCATTGTGGCTGGGAATGATGCTTGATAATATTTCAGCCCTCTTAAATTTACTAAGCTTTGTATTGTGTCCTAACGTATGATTTATCCTGGGGAATGTTCCATGTGCAATTGAGAATATGTATTCTGTTGCTTTTGTATGGAATGTTCTGTATAAATCTGTTAAGTCCTTCTGGTTTAATGTGTCATTTAAGGTTGATGTTCCCTCATTGATTTTCTTTCTGGATGATCTATCTATTAATTATGTGGAGTATTAAAGTTCTCTACTATTATTATATTGCTATCAGTTTCTCCCTTGAAGCTTGTTAATATTTGCTTTATATATTTAGGTGCATAATTATTTATAAATGGTCTATCCTACTGTGGAATTGACCCCTTTATCATTATGTAGTACCCTTATTTGTTTCTAATTACAGTCTTTGTTTTTAATATCAGTTTTGTCTGATAGTTTTCTTTTGGCTTCCATTTGCATGGGACATTTTTTCCATCCCTTCACTTTCAGTCTGTATGTCTTTATAGCTAAAGTAAGTCTCTTGTTGGAAGCATGTGGATGGGTCTTGTTATTTTATCCATTCAGCCATATTAGGGACCAGTGTAAAATATATTTATACATAAATGTATGTGATTTTGTGGAGTGTGTGTGTCTCTGAATTGGCATCAGAACTTTCAAAGAACAATACTTGTTTCTAGCTACGCATACCTTTTGATATTTCATTTTTTAAAACTGATAATTATAGTCCCCTAATGAATCATAACATGCAGTGTTTGAAAACACCATTAAAGCAGTTTTTGTGGAATCCTATCTGTATTATTCTTGTCCTGGTTTCTATAGTAAGTACTCTCATCAAATCTAGAATGTTTGAGCTGGTTACAACAAAACCTTTTTATTAAAATAGCTTAAAGAATGAAAGTGGGATGCATTTTCTTAAATACATTGCCTGTACTTACCTCTGCCTATATTCTAAAATACTGAAAGTCTGAGGGTTTTTTGTTTTTAAACCTTACACCTTACAGAATTTTATATTTCTGACTTACCACATATGTTGTCACTAAATTTCTGCAGTAGAAATCTAACTTATGTGATGTGATGGGTCATAACAACTTATTAGGTTAATTATACCTTTTATTCTCAGGGCTCACCATTTTGCTGTGATCAGAAATATTAAGTCATAAAAATATTGAATGAGTTTTGCTTTTTTGTGTGATAAAAGCTCATAAAATGTGCAAAAATTTCTTTCCTGAAACCTAAGATTAAGAACACTTAAAGAGTTTTAGTTTATTAGCTAAAACTAGTTTATTAGTTTATTAATAAACTAAATGAGAAACTAAAAATTATCTAATTATTCAATATTGTTAGATTGACTTACTTGGAATATGGTTAAATATACCCCTATAAAAATAAAATTAAATCTCAAATAAATTTAAAATTATTCTTCAAGTAACCAAAGTTCATAGGATCTCAACTCTCTCATTTCAAAGCACATAATTCTTATGTTTAGCCAGATTTTTGCTTTTCAATTTTGTTTTAATATTATGTAAGTGGGAGATTTTTTTATTTTATTATTTTATTTTCTATTAATTTGTTCTAAAGCTTGATTTTCTTCCCACAAAATTAGTAACTCTGGAAAACAGTATGCAGGTTCCTCATGATGTTAAAAATAGGGCTACCCTATGACCTTGCACTACTAGGTATCTACCCCAAAGATTCAGATGTAGTTAAAAGAAGGGGCATATGCACCCCAACGTTCATAGCAGCAATGTCCACAGTAGCCAAACTGTGGAAGGAGCCAAGATGCCCTTCAACAGATGAATGGATAAAGAAGATGTACATATATACAATGGAATATTATTCAACCATCAGAAAGGATGAATACCCACCATTTGCATAGACATGGATGGAACTGGAGGGAGTTATGCTAAGTGAAGTAAGTCAAGCAGAGAAAGACAATTATCATATGGTTTCACTCATATGTGGAACATAAGCAATAGCATGGAGAAGGGAGGGAAATCTGAAGGGGAGAAATCAGAGAGGGAGATGAACCATGAGAGACTGTGGACCATGGGAAACAAAGTGAGGGTTTCAGAGGGGAGGGGAGTGAGGGGATGGGGTAACTAGGTGCTGGGTATTAGGGAGGGGATGTGTTGTGATGTGCACTGGGTGTTATATTAACTAATGAATCATTGAACACTACATCAAAAACTAATGATGTACTGTACCATGGCAAACTAAACTAAACTAAAAAAAAAAAACAAAAAAAAAAACCAGGATCTTTAATGCCAGAATGAGAATCTTGACTTCTCCTTTCATCAGAAGACTAATGGAATTTAAATTGGCTGAGAGTTCAAATGACTGCCTACAAACATTATTAGAAATATCTTGGGAATAGCAATTACTAAGAAATCTACAGATATATAGAGACTGGGAGTGCTGCAGTAAGAGATAAGAAACTTACTTTTGTGTCATAGCTTTCCTGTGAATTAATGCTGCCCTCTTGGACATAGCATTTTCTCTATCAGGTTACTCGGTAAAATAAATGAATATGAGGTAGCTGCAGTAAAATATGTCATAGACATGTAACAGATATAAAATTTAGTGACATTAATTAATCCACTAGGTATATTAATATTTTTTACTTTCATGACCTGAATTGTTTTCAGCCAGGGACACTGGAAGTCCTGAGATAATACCCTCTTCTTTTCTTCTAGAGTACATGACATAAATATTTTAAAATTGGTCTCAGTGTGGAATTTGTGATTCAATAAAAACAATACATTCATAAAATTTGAATGTAGGTAAGTTTTTCTTCTTAATATGCCTAATTTTTAAAAAGATTTTATTTATTTATTTGAGAGAGAGCTTGAGCATGCACGTGAGTGAGGGGAAGGGCAGAGGGTGAGTGTGGAGGTCAAACAGATTCTGTCTTGAGCCTGGAGCCAGAGCCCCACTTGGTGCTCTATCTTTGAACCCTGAGATTATGACCTGAACCAAAACCGTGAGTCAGATGCTAAACCAACTGAGCCACCCAGGCACCCCTTCCTAATTTTTAAATTTAATTCTCTTGTTTTAAAATGTATAGTTTTTAGGGATGCCTGGGTGGCTCAGTCGGTTAAGCATCCGATTCTTGATATTGGCACAGGTCATGATCTCAGTGTCCTGGGATCGAGCCCTATGTCTCGCTCTGCACTCGGCAGAGAGTCTGCCTAGGATTCTCTCTCTTCCTCCCCCTCTGCCCCTCCTGTTGCTTGCTCTCTCTGTCTCTCTAAAATAAATAAATAGATCTTTTAAAAAAATAAAATGTATAGTCTTTATTTTTTTAATTAAATTCAGTTAGCCAGCATATCATCATTACTTTATTAGTTGCATATAATAGTCTTTATTTTTAAGAGCAGTTTTAGGCTTAATGAAAAGTGAAGCTGAAAGTACAGAGGGTTCTTCTGTATGCCTTCTACCACTACTGCTCCACCTTGCTGTTTCAATTACGGTTGATGAGTCCATACTGATACATTATTATTAACACTGTTGTACATTAGGGGTTCACTGTTGGTGTTGTAGATCGTTTGGGTTTGGATAAATGCATAATGACACGTATCTACCATTTTGGTATCCTACAGAGTAGTTTCACTGCCCTAAAAGTCTTCTGTGCTCCTCCTATTCATACCTTCTTTCCCCCTGACCCCCCGGCAATCACTGACCTTTTTACTCTTTCCATAGTTTTGTCTTTTCCAAAATGTCATATAGTTGGAATTCTCCAGTATGTAGTCTTTTCAGATTGGCCGTTTTCACTTAATAATATGCATCAGAGGTTCTTCCACGTCTTTTTATGGCTTGATAACTCATGTGGTTTTATTGTCGAATCATATCCTATTATCTGGATATACCACAGTTTGTTTAATATTGAACCTCGGTTGCTTTCAAGTATATCTGGATATACCACAGTTTGTTTATTATTGAACCTCGGTTGCTTTCAAGTTTTGGCAGTTATGAATAAAGCTCCTATAACTATTTGTGTGCAGCTTTTTGTGTATGTGTAAGTATTCAGCTCATTGGTTTATATAAGAAGAAATGTGATTGCAAGATCTTATGGTAGGAGTATGTTTAGTTTTGTAAGAAAATGGTCCAGTTGTCTTCCAGAGTGGCTGTATCAATTTGCATCCCCACGAGCAATGACTGAGAATTCTCATTGTTCTATATCCACACCAGCATTTGGCATTGTCAGGTATACTGGATTTTGGAATCCTATTCTTTTAATTTGCAGTTACTTGATAAGATACAATGTGGAGCATCTTCTCATATGCTTATTTGCCTTTTGAATGTCTTCTTCGGTGAGGTGTCTGTTCAGACTGTTTCGCACATTTTTTAATTGAGTTGTTTTTTTCTTGTTGAGTTTTGGGAGTTCTTTGTATATTTTATTTTATTTAGCAGTCCTTTATCAGATATGTGTTTTGCAGAGATTTTCATCCAATCTGTGGCTTGTCTCTTCATTGTCTTAGGACATTAATTTAAAAAAACCTTCCCTCAAAAAACCACCACCACCACAACAACGGAAACAAAACCCTACCCTCATAGACTATACAAATTTTTCAAATCTCTGTTTTCATTTTGACCTGAAGGATATATTCTTAATTTATTGATAATGGCCCGAGAAAGTCTTCCACTACTTAGTTAAATTGTGGAGTATTTTTTCACAAAGTTTCAATATAAAGAATTGGCTTGTTTAAGGAGTTTAAATATATAAAAGCCTTCATTAAAGTTTAATGTCAGATTTAAAAGTACAGGGCTTTTGTTGTGTCTTGCTTTGCATTGAACCCATTGATTTCTGTGAGCTGATTAGAATTCCTCATCCATCTTAGTATGCATTTCTAATATTATCTCTCAAACTATATTCCATGGAATCTGATTGTTTTTCAAGATGTATATAGATTTTTATGCACTAAATTTTCCTTAGTCACTTAGTCACAATAATTTAGAAATATGTCCTGCTTTTTTCCTCATCCCTTGTAGATTTGCAATGCATATTAAAGTTTAAAAACAAATTTTTATTGTAAAGAAACTTACCTTTTTGTTTAGTGGAGTGGTCCCAGAAATCTTTGACGATGGAACTGTTTCTTCTGGAACATCTATTACAAGTTTTACAATGCCATGATATATAGAACAGTAGTAAAGAAAATGATGCCCTGCAGCTGCGTGCCCTGGGGCATTCCCTTGGCCTACTGCCACAGGGAAGATACAGGGTTAAAATGTTTAATTTTCATTATGAGTGTAATGGGATTTTTCTGTGATAACTTTTTAAATGTGTTTCCAATTCTTTACTTACTAAAAAGTGGCCAGTTGTGTTACCTAGAGCTTGTGACATCAAGGAAGAAGGTTCTTACTTAATGGCTTTCCAATCAAAATAAAACCATTCTGCTCTTGTGCATAAAAGGGGTCTTAATCTTAAGGGTTTTGATTTGTCTTACAAATAAATTCTTCTGGAAGGAGTATTGTTTTCCTTGGTGGTGAGGACTTCCTCTTTGAGTTTTATAAGATTTGACCAGTGAAAATGTCTTTGGGTGGTCTCTTAGCCTGGGGGATTGATACAGAAATCTTGGTTTACCTTTTCTGATAAATAGCCACTGCAGTTCTCTTATTTAAATCTCATCCATTGATTTCCTCTGTGATCTGGCCAAATGAGTAGGATTGGCATATGAGCTTTTCTGAGGCTTGCTTTGTTAAAAGGGAACCATGTTTCCTTGAAACTTCGGATTATAAGAACCTTAACATTTTTCATTAGTTGAACTGAAATGAACCTGAAATATATTCACATAATTTATTTTATTTTATTTTGGAAACTGATATTTATTTTGGAGACTGGTAAGATTTTGTTTCTGATTGAAGACCCTGAGCCTTTAATGCCAAGATATGATTTATGAAATGGCAAGGAATAAAAGAAGAGTATCCTCCTTTGTCTTATAACTATTTCTTAAAATGTTTTATGCTTTTGAAACTTTCAGATTAAATTTCTACCTAGTGTTCTTTGCATTCCCTTAATTTACTTATTTTCTTTCTTTGAATATTTTGTTTTTGCTGCAGGAAGTTTTTCAGTGTGTGTGTGTGTGTGTGTGTGTGTGTGAGTGATGTGCTTCATTATTTTCAAATTATAGGAGATAGTTAAGGATGGTTTGTAACTGATTGGCTTTTTAAAATTGTTATTTCTTTTTTTTTTTTTTTAAAGATTTTATTTATTTATTTATTTGACAGAGGTAGAGACAGCCAGCGAGAGAGGGAACACAAGCAGGGGGAGTGGGAGAGGAAGAAGCAGGCTCATAGCGGAAGAGCCTGATGTGGGGCTCAATCCCATAACGCCGGGATCACGCCCTGAGCCGAAGGCAGACGCTTAACCGCTGTGCCACCCAGGCGCCCCTAAAATTGTTATTTCTTAAAATTAAAGAAAGGAGGAAATGGAGGAAACTGTTTATTTCCACCTCTTTTATGACAAAGAATGGGTATTACCATGTAAGAACTTTCAGTGATAGAGTAATTATCTGGAGGATTTTGTTTTCCATCTCACTGTATTTAACATAGAAAATCTGCTTTTTTGCCTAATATCATTTTACTTGTTTGGGAAATAAGTCAAATAATCCCTGACATTTATTTCTTTAAAGTCCTCTCTAAGAAAGTGTCAATAATATTAGCCACCTTAAAGAGAGCTTCATATAAAGTGAACAATTTTCTGTCCATATAACAGAATTGAAAGACTGCTAGGGATTGAATTCAAAGTACTTGTAAGAATGAACAACGTGGTTTAATGGTGCTAAGCACTGAAGTGTATAGTGTGCTACAATGAAAGGTGTCTGAACCAGAATGCAAGAAAGTTGGATTTTAGGTGCTCAGATACATCTAGCATACTTCCCCAAAGGACCTTTGTGCTTGCTGATTCCTTCTCCTGGAACTTTCTTCCTATTCTGCTCCTTCCAGTATTTGCCTCATTTTACTCAGGACTCTCTTAATATTATCCATTCTGAGATTACTATTATCCTGGCCACCACCTTATCGAAAGTAACACTCACCTCCCTTTCTTCCCTTCTTTACTCTGTTTTATTTAACTTCACTGCCCTTATTCTTGCCTGAAATTATATCATACATGTATTTGTTTCCCACTGGTTTTTGTTTGTTTTCTTTGTTAGAGTGTAAGCTAAGAGTACAGAGCCACTGCTTTGTTCTTTGCTTTGTTGCTAAGGCCCTAGACAGTTTTCTAGCTCAGAAATAGTTCTTGAATGATTGAACTTAGGAGTTTTGATAAATCTTAGGCCGACGTTTTCATATCTCTAAAATATGTGATGTAGTTCCTTTGCTCCCATTTTATGTATGAAATCTTTTGAATATGTTAATATTACGGTACTGAGCAGTATTTTATTTTATTGTGGTTATCTTTGCATGTATTTTGCTCTAACACATTGTAAGCTGCTCTAGTGTGCCTTACTCATCTTATTGTTCTCTTTGGCATCCAGTATCCAACCTTGCATATTGTGTACATGTTTTATATATTATGGATCTGGTAAGATAAAGGAATTAAATATTCTGGCTCATAAACTTATATATTGAATATCAAATATTCAGAGAATTGCGGTACAGTATTTTTTTGCTGTACAGGACATTTTTTTGTTAACCTTTAAACACACACACTCACATTATTTTTTTAAGAAAGCATTTTAGAAGGCTTACTTTTCTTCATTATTTTGGTTTAGAATGTCAGAAGTGTTTTCTGGGTGGTTACTTCATGGATAAAGCAAGGATTTTGGTATCAGATATACCTGGCTTGAAATATTGTTGTTTATTCATTGTATGACTGTGGACAAGTTGCTTTTCTTTCCTTGACCCTTAGTTTCCTCATCTACAAATTGGAGAAAATACTTCAGCATCATCATTTTATCGACAGTTATTAAATATTTTTGTGGATGAAGATATATTCCAAGTGCTTTATATTAATCCATTTAATTTTCATAATAATCTTATGAGGTGTAGTGGTATTACATTTCATTATACAGATGCGGAAATTGACACATTAAGAGATAAATGCTTTGTCAAGATTACAGAGCTAATAAATGATCAAACCAAATTGGTACTAAGATGATTTAACATTTTCATTACAGGCTTTTTATATTGATACAAAGAAGGTATTTTTCAACTACTGAGTTTCATGATTGGCACATGATAGTATCTCAAAACATGTTGTTGATGCCCTTTCTTCTCTTTTGTAGGGATTTTGTGTTTGAATAACATATATATATATATATATATATATATATATTTTTTTTTTCAGTCTAGAAATTACCCTTTCCTTTTTAGTGGGAAATCACATGACGATCTAGCCAGTGCAAATTATCTAAAAATATATATGTTCAGTTATACTGCTATTTATAAAATAGTTCTGTAAGTTCTATATAGGCATATTTGAAAACTATGACAGTAGAGAATGGATTTTATGTAGATGTTACATTTTCCTACTTTTTACCAGGGGGAAAAAGCTTGGTGTTTCTGATAACACAGAAAACTTAAACAGTAGATCTGGGAATTTTTTTCTAGGTTTTTCATAATTGGTTGGTGACTTTGAAGTCATAACTTCTGAAGTTTTTATTGCTTAATTTTTATTGCTTATTAAATAAATGGGTAGATGTACATAATTTCTAACATCTTATCCTGCTCCTTTTATTTTTATGTTTCATATCAAGTTACCTTTTCATTTATTATATGTAGGAGGCATGCCAAAGGAAATCCATTAATTCAACTTCTTTAGAAAAATGTTAAGTATTCTTTCATTCTTTTCTTCTGAAGTGTATTTAATTGACAGCATAGTCTTACAGAGGGTTTTTTTTTCTCTTTGTTCATATATGAATTGCTGTCTGTTTATAAGTAAAAACTGTATGTCATATTAAATAAAAAACTCACCCTGGGCAGTAGTGAAGTTGGCATTAGAATCCTGAAGAGATTTTCCCAAAGTCTTATGCTCCAGCAGCTGAGAGATGAGTGCCGGGTCATTCTAATGACACCTCTCCCATTGTCCTACCGGGTCCTTTCTTAGATCAAGGCTTCCCAGTTATGTTTGAGAAGATAGATTGAGAAGATAAGGAGACAATAAGGAGAGCAAATGTTTTCATATTTTTACCTAGATATATGTGTGAATTTTTGTCTATTTTATATGGCCTAGCATTTTAGGCCCATTCCATTTTATAACTTTGTAATTTCCTATTTCTGAGGCTGCTGTTACTACAGATTTAAATCTTTCATTTGAGAAGGAAAATTAGGACAGTGGCTACAAAAAATAGCAGCACAGAAGTGTACTGAAATACCTTCCTTCTACAGACTCACTCAATATACAGCTACACACAGAGCAATTACCTTTCTGAAAGAAATCCCGAAACTAGCTGCATAACTCCTATACTTTAGATGAATGGGAAAATACACATGTTGAAATGACACTCATCTAAAGGCTGACTGTGATCATCCCCAGGAAATAAGGCAGTCAGCAGACACCTCCCCTGCCTCCCCCCCCCCCCATAGCTTGCTCTAAGTCACTGGCATCTTTCTGGAAAGATCTTATAGACACATTTGACACTCAGGCTTTTGCCAGTAATGCTGGAGGGATGTGCCTCCGGATTACCTAGATCTGATATCCAGTTGGGCATGCATTCAGGGGTCCTGCAGGACTATAGCAACAAATAAATTCCTTTTTTTTTTTTTTAAGATTTTATTTATTTATTTGAGAGAGAGAGAGCACGAGAGAGCAATGAGCTGGGGGGAGGGGCAGTGGGAGAAGCAGACTCCCTGATGAGCAGGGAACCTGATGCACCCTCGATCCCAGGACCCAGAATTCATGACCTGAGCTGAAGGCAGCCGGTTAACTGACTGAACCACTCAGGTGCCCCACAACAAATAAATTCTTAAGAGGCTCAGGAGCACAAACTGCTCCCCTCCCACCACACGTACACCCAGTCTTGTGGCTATATACCTAGGCTCAGTACAGAGGTAAAATTGAAGACAGGGCAGTGGAAATTATCCAATCAGAGGGGTGAAAAGGAAAAAAGAATTGAGAGCAATAAAAATAGTTTAAGAGACTTATGAAATCCCCTGATACAGCAACAAATACATTATAGGGGTCCCAGAAGGAGAACAGTGAGAGAAAGGGGTAGAAGTGTATTCTAAGATCATGGCTGCAAATCTAGCCTGCTCAAAGAAATAGATATCTAGATCCTAAAAGCATAAGGAACACCAAAAAAGTAAATAGAGATTCACCCTGAAACATATAATTATCTTGTCAGAAGTTAAAGATGAGGAGAGAATCTTAAAAGCAACAAGAGAAAAAAACTTGTTATGTACAAAGGAATCCTCATAAGATTATGAGATTTTTTTCATTAGAAAGCTTGAAGGCCCAAAGGAAGTGGTATAGTATATTCGAAGTACTATAAGGAAAAACTGGCAACCAAGAATAATCTACCCAGCAAAGTTATCCTTCACAACTGAAGGAGAGATAGAGTTTTCCAGACTAGCAAAAGCCGAAGGAATCCATCATTACTAAACTGACCTTACAAGAAATGTTAAAGGGAGATCTTCAGTCTGAAATGAAAGAATACTAATTAGTAACAGGAAAACATGAAACTATAAAAGTACTAGTAAAGGTAAATATATAGTTTTAACTCAGAATATTCTGATGTTGTAGTGGTGCTAATAAAGTACTCTATCCTTAGCATGAAGGTTAAGACAGTATAAAAAATAACCATAACTACAATAATTTGTTAATGGATATACTAAGTAAATTGTGACATCAAAAACATAAATTATGTTGGGGAGAGTGTAAAAATGTAGAGATTTTGTATGCATTTGAAATTAAGTAGTTATGAGCTTAAAATAATACTCTTAGAACTATGTTTTATGTAAACCTTATGGCAACTACAAGTAAAAACCTATAGTAGTTTCAGAAAAGATAGAGAAATGGATCCATACCACAAAATTCTTAAAATTATGAAGGAAAAAAGGAAGTCAGGAACAAAAGAATTACAAAACAAAAAACAGGAAAACGACATGAGTAAATCCAGATCTATCAATAAGTACTTTAAATGTAAATGGACTAAATTCTCCAATCAAAAACTATTGACTGGCTGAATGCATTAAGAAAAATAAGACCCAACTATATGTTACCTGTAACAGACACACATCAAATGTAAGGATGCATGTAGACCT
This sequence comes from Ursus maritimus, assembly GCF_017311325.1. Classification (NCBI taxonomy): domain Eukaryota; kingdom Metazoa; phylum Chordata; class Mammalia; order Carnivora; family Ursidae; genus Ursus; species Ursus maritimus. The sequence goes on along the minus strand of NW_024425452.1, from coordinate 4,477,146 downwards.
AAAGTGAAAGGATGCAAAAAGATATTCCATGCAAATAGAAATGAAAAGAAAGCTGGGTAGGTATATTAGATAAAATAGGTACAGAACCGAAGACTGTTAACAAGAGATAAAGTTGTTCATTATATAATGATAAAAGGAACAATTTATGGAAAAGATAACATTTTTATATATTTATGCACCTAACATAGGATCACCTAAATATATAAGGAAAATGTTAACAGATCTGAACAGAGAAATAAGCAATACAGGTATAGGGGACTTTAGTACCCCACTTCAACAATTGAACATCCAGACAGAAAATCTATAAGGAAACTTTGGATATAAAATATACGTTAGACCAGATGGAATTAAACACTTACAGCACATTCCACTCAACAGCTGAATATACTTTCTTCTCATTCTCAATGGAACATTCTCCTGGATAGATCATATGTTTGGCCGCAAAACATGTCTTTATAAATTTGAGAAGATTGATAGTCTATCAAGTATCTTCTGACCACAGTGCTATGAGACTAAAAATCAGTTACAAGAAGAATACTGGAGAATTTAAAAATATGTGGACACTCTCATTCTCCTGACCAACCAATTGATCAAAAAAGAAACCAAAAGAGAAATAAGAAAATATCTTGAGACAAAGGAAGATGGAAACACAACATACCAGAATTTATGGGGTGCTGCAGAAGCAGTTCTAATAGAGAAGTTTATAGTAATTAATGCCCACATTAAGAAACAGTACAGATCTTTGAAAAAAATGAAACAATAAAGATTTTAAGTAAATAACCTATGTTTACACATCAAGGAAGTAGAAAAAGAAGAACAAAGTAAGCCCAAAGAACAAAATTAGTAGAAAAGGGGAAAATGGCAAAGATCAGAGCAGATAATATATATAAATATTGAATCACTATGATGTACACCTGAAAATAATACAAATTTGTATTTTAGTTCTTTAAAAAAATTAGAGAAAAAACAAATGATATAGAGACTAAAAAGTTAATAGAAATGATCAATGAAATTGAGAGCAACAGATAAACAAAATAGACAGAACTCTGTAGACTAATCAAGAAAAAAATATAGAATTCAAATATTAATTTAAAAATGAAAATGGTGTCATTACAGTTTGTGTACGATATCACACAAATAGAAGGAATCATAAGAGGAGCACCTGGGTGGCTTAGTCGGTTAAGCATCTGCCTTCTGTTCAGGTCATGATCCCAGGGGCCTGGAATGGAGCCTCACATTTGGCTCTCTGCTCAGCGGGGAGTTTGCTTCTTCCTCTGCTCGTCCCCTTGCTTATGCTCCCTCTCAGTCCATCTCTCTCTTTCAAATAAATAAATGAAATCTTAAAAAAAAAAAAAGGATCATAAGAGACTACCCTGATCAGTTATATGGAGCCAGCTGCACAAATTAGAAGAAATGGATAAATTACTAGAAACATGCAATATCCCAAGACTGAATCAAGAAGAAATAGAATTCCTAAACAAACCAATAACAAATAATGTGATTGAATCAATAATCAGAAACCTTTATCAAATAGAAATCCAGGATCAGACAGCTTCATTGGTGAATTCTACCAAATATTTAAAGAAGGATTTATACCAGTACTTTCTAAACTCTTTCAAAAAATACTGTAGAAGGGAACACTTCTTAAACTCATTTTATGAGGCTAGCAATACCCTGAAAAGAAAACTAGACAAGGACAGTATAAGAAAAGAAAATTATAGGCCAGTATCCCTGATGCAGGAAAAACAAAACAAAACAAAACAAAACAAAACAAAACAAAAAAACCACGACCAGGTACTAGCAAACTGAATTCAATAGTATGTTAAAAGAATCATGCACTATGATGAAGTGGGGTTTATTTCCAAGTATGCAAAGATGGTTGACCATCTGCAAATCAGTCAGTATGATACTTCATGTTAAATGAAGCATAAACTCATATGATCATATCACTAGATGCAGAAAAATTGTTTGACATAATTCTGTCATCTCATGAAAACTCCAGCAAATTGTGTGTAGAGGGAACATATCTCAATATACTAATCTCTACATATGAAAAACAGCTAACATCCTATGCAGTGGTGAAAAGCTGAATGCTTATTTTTTTTTTTTGAATGCTTATTTTTTAAGATTAAAAAGGTAAGGATGCCTACTCTTGCCCCTTTTATACACAATACTGGAATTCCTAGCCAGAGCAGTTAGGCAAGAAAACAAAACAAAACAGAAATCTTCCCAACGAGAAATGAAAAAGTAAAATTGTCTTTATTTTTGTATGATACAATATGGTATATAGAAAACCCTAAAGACTCCATCAGACCTTGTAAGTTCTCAATGAATTCACTAAAGTTGCAGGATACAAAAATAATGTACAAAAATAATATACAAAAATTCGTGCAGTCTGTACACTAACAACAAACAGCAAGAGCAATTAAGAAAACAGTCCCATTTAGAATAGCATCACAGAGAATAAAATACTTGGAATAAAGTTAACCTGGGAGGTAGTAGGTCTGTACACTGAAAATATTGATGAAAGAAAGTGTAGAAGATACAAATAAATGGAAAGATATTCTGTTCTCATTGATTTGGAAGAATTGATTTAAAAATTTTCCTAGTACCCAAAGCCAGCTATAGACTCAGTGCAATCCCTATCAAACTTCCAGTAGCAGTTTTTACAGAAATAGAAAAGCTAAATCTTAAAATTTGCATGGAACCACAAAAGAGCCTGAATACCCAAAGCAATCTTGAGAAGGAAGAACAAAGTTGGGGACATAACACTTCCTGAATTCAAACTATATTATAGAAGTATAGTAATCAAACAGTATGATGTTGGCATAAAAAACAGACACATGGATTAAAGAACAGAATAGAGACAAATTTATAAGTGGGACAAGAATATACAATGGAGAAATGCCAGTCTTTTCAATAAATGGTGTTAGGAAAACTGGATGGTCACATTCAAAAGAATGAAACTAGACCCCTATCTTACACTGTGCACAAAAAGTAACTCAAAATTGATTAAATAACATGAGATTTGGAAACCATAAAACTCCTAGAAGAAAACATAGGTGGTAAGCTCCTTTACATCATTCTTGGTCATGATTTTTCAGATTTGGCACCAAAACTAAAGGCAAGAAAAACCAAATATAGAAGTGGGACTGCATAAAACCAAAAAGCCTGTGGACAGCAAGTACAAGGAAACAAACTGAAAAGGCAGCCTGTGGAATGGGAGGAAATATTTGGCAGTGGTACATTTGATGATAGGTTAATGTCCAAAATGTATAAAGAACTTCAGAACATAAAAAAATTCAATTAAAAATAGGCAGAGGAGTTGAATAGACATCTTTTCACAGAAGACGTTTGTGGCCAGTATGTACATAAAAAGGTACTTAGCATCAAAACCACAATGAGGTATCCCCTTAAGCCTTTTAAAATGGTTATCATCAAAAAGACAAGAGATAACAAGTGTTGGCAAGGATGTAGAGAAATGGAAACCCTAGTATACTATTGGTGGGAATGTGAATGGTGTAACCACAGTGAAAAACTTTGAAAGTTCCTTAAAAAATTAAGAACAGAACCATCATATGATCCAACATTCTCCCTTCTGGGCATATATCCAAAGGAAGTGAAAAGAGGATCTTGAAGAGATCATTTGCACTTTCATGTTCATTACATTATTCACAATAGACAAGACACTGTAAAAACCTTGGTGTCCGTCAATAGATGAATGGATAAAAGTGTAGTACATATATATGGGGCGCCTGGGTGGCTCAGTCGTTAAGCGTCTGCCTTCGGCTCAGGGCATGATCCTGGCGTTCTGGGATCGAGCCCCACATCAGGCTCCTCCGCTGGAAGCCTGCTTCTTCCTCTCCCACTCCCCTGCTTGTGTTCCCTCTCTCACTGGCTGTCTCTATCTCTGTCAAATAAATAAATAAAATCTTGAAAAAAAGTGTAGTACATATATATGTGTCTATATATTACATTTATATACATATATATATGAATACATATAATATTCTATTTACTTTCTATTACTGCAATGGAGTATTATTCAGCCATGAGAAAGATGTTTATCCTGTTGTTTTTGACAAAATGGGTTGACCTTGAGAGTATTATGCTATGTGAAATAAGTCAGATAAATATAAATATCATATATCACTTATATGTGGAATCTACAATAGCTAAACTAATTGAAACAGAAATGGTGATTTTCAGGTACTGGGGAGTAGGGGGAAATGGGGAGGTATTTGAAACTATGTTTTAGTTTTAAGATGAATAAGTTCTGGCGATATAATGTATAGCATGTCGATTATAGTTAATAATACTGTATTATATATTTGTAAGTTGCCGTGAGAGTAGATGATAAGTGTTCATACCACGAAAAAGAAGTGATAATTGTGTGAAATGGTGGTTTTAGTTAATACAATGGTGGTAACAATTTCACAATATATAAGTGTATCAAATCAACATGTTCTATAACTTAAATTTACACAATGTTATATGTCAGTTATATTTCAGTAAAGGTGGGGGTAAAAATCTTTTATTTGAGGACAGTTAAAACAAAAACAACGAACTTTCAAGCCTGGGCTGAAGTGTGGACTTAAGCAGTCTGTCAAAAAGAACAAGAGAAAAATACCTTAGGGCATTTAATATAACTTAGTCACTACAAATATATTCTGGGAAGTACTTCAAGATCACATGTTCTACTGTTTTAAAGATATACCTTCATAAGTATTTGTTTCATACAAAAATTTTTTCATGGGACTCTGGGATCCAAGAGGCTTGGGTTATAATTTTTAATTTTTTCCTTTTTTTGTTTTATTTTAACTTGAAATATAGTTGACATATATTAGTTTCAGGTGTACAATATGGTGATTTGAAAATTATATAAATTATAAAATGCTTACCATAATAAGTATAGTTACCATCTGTCACCATACAAAGCAATTACAGTATTATTTACTATATTCCCTATGCTATAATTTCCATCTCCATGGTATTTATTTTACAACTGGAAATTTGTACTTCATAATCCCCTTCACCTCTGGCAACCACCAGTTTGCTGTCTATATTTTTGAGTCTGCTTTTGTTTGTTTTGTTTTTTGACTCCATGTATAAGCAAAATCATACGGTATTTTTCTTTCTCTGACTTATTTCACTCAGCCTATAATACCCTTAGGTCTGTACATGTTTCCGTGATTGGCAAGATATCCTTTTTTATTGCTGAATAATATTTCATTGTGTATATATAACACATCTTTAAAAATTTTATTATTGAATTATAGTTGACATATAATGTTACCTTCACGTGTACAAGATACTGATTCGACTGTTCTATACATTACTCAATGCTTATATCAAAGTAAGTGTAGTCACCGTCTATCACCATACATTATTAAAATGTTATTGACTGTATCCCCTCCGGTATACTTTTCATCTCAGTGAATTATTTATTTTATAACTAGAAGCTTGCATCTCTTAATCCCCTTTATACCCCCACCTCCGTTTTGGTAACCACCAGATTGTTCTCTGTATTTAAAAGATTGTTTTGTTTTTTTATATTCCACATATAACTGAAAACATGTGGTATTTATCTTTCTTTGACTTATTTCACTTAGCATAATGCCTTCTAGGTCCATCCGTTTTATTGCAGGTGGCGAGATCTTTTTCTATGCACAAGTAATATTCCATTATATGTAAACAATGTTGCAACAAATCTAGGGGTGCATATATCTTTTCAGATTAGTGTTTTCATTTTCTTTGGGTAAATACCTACTAGTGGAATTACTGGATCATATGGTATTTCTATGTTTAATTTTTCAAGGAACCTCTGTAACCATTTTCCACCATGGTTGCACCAATTTACGTTCCCACCAACAGTTCACTAGGGTTCCCTTTGGTACGCATCCTTGGCAACACTAGATACTTTTTGGCTTTTTTATTTTAGCCTTTCTGACTGGTATGAAGTGTTATCTCATTGTGGTTTTGGTTTGCATTTCCCTGATCATTAGCGATGTTAAGTGTCTTTTCATTTGTTAGCCATCTGTATGCCTTCTTTGTAAGATGTCTATTCAGGTTTTCTCATTTTTGATCAGATTATTTTTTGCTGTTGAGTTACATGAGTTCTTTATATATTTTGGAAATTAACCCTTGATTGGACATATCATTTGCAAATATCTTCTCCCATTCATTAGGTTGCCCTTTCATTTTGTTGATGGTTTTCTTCTCTGTGCAAAGCTTTTTAGTTTGATATGGTTCCAGTTGTTTATTCTTGCTTTTGTTGTCCTTGCCTGAATAGACAGATCCAGAAGAATATTATTAAGACTGATATCCAGGAGTTTACTGCCCACGTTTTGTTTTAGGAGTCTCATGGTTTCAGATTTTTTATTTAGATTTTTAACCTATTTTGAGTTTATTTTTGTGTATGGGTTTAAGAAAATTAGTTCAGTCTCACATTTTTGCATGTAGCTGTCCAGTTTTCCCAGCACTATTTATTGAAGAGACTGTCTTTTTCCCATTGTATATTCTTCCCTCCTCTGTCATAGATTAACTTGACTGTATAACTGTGCGTTTATTTCTGGACTCTGTTTTGTTGATCTATTTGTCTATTTTTTTTTTTTTTTGCCAGTACCAAATGTTCTGATTTTAGCTTTTCAGTGTAATATGGAATCTAGGATTGTGATACTTCCAATTTGTTCTTTTTTCTCAAGATTGCTTTGACTTTTGGGGATCTTTTTTGGTTCCATACAAATTTTAGGATTATTCTAGTTTTGTGGAAAATACTACTTGTGTTTTCATAGGGATCATATTGAATCTGTAGGTTGCTTTACAAACTGTAGACATGTTAATGATATATTTCTCCCCAAAATTCGTGAGCATGGAGTATCTTTCCATTTACTTTGTTGTCTTCAATGTCTTTGATCAGTGTCTTACAGTTTGCAGAGTACAGGCCTTTCACCTCCTTAGTTAAATTTATTCCTGGTTATTTAATTAATTAATTTTGATGTGTTTGTAAATAGGCTTGTTTTTTGAATTTTTTTTTCCTGATAGTTGTGGTTCCACTGCAACAGACTTATGCATATTGATTTTGTATCCAGCAATTTTTCTGATTTAATTTATTCTAATAGTTTTTTGGTGAAGTTTTAGGGTTTTCTATATATATAATATCATGCCATCTGTAAATAGTGATAGTTTCACTTCTTGCTAATTTAGATGCATTTTATTTCTTTTTCTTGACTGATTGCTGTGACTAGGACTTCCAATGCTGTGTTGAATAAATGTGTCAAGAGTGGGCATCCTTTCCTTGTTCCTGATCTTAGAAGAAAAAGTTTCAGCTTTTCACTGTTGAGTATCCTACATGGCCTTGATGATGTTGAGATATCTTTCCTCTATACCGTTTGTTGATAGTTTTTATAATAAATGGATGTTGAATTTTTTCATATGGTTTTTCTGCATCTGTTGAGATGAGCATATGGTTTTATCTTCTATTTTGTTAATGTGATATATCATATTGAACCATTCTCGTATCCCTTAAATCAATCTTACTTGTTGTGGTGAATGACCCTTTTCATGTAGTTTTGAATTTGGTTTGCTAATATTTTGTTGAGGATTTTTGCATCTGGGTCAATTAAAGATGTTTGTCATTTTCTTTTTTGTAGTGTCTTAGACACTCACATTTTGGTATCAGGATAATTCTGGCGTCATAGAATGAATTTGGAAGCATTTATTCCTCTCCAATTTTTTGGAATTGTTTGAGAAGGATAGGAATTAACTTTATTTTTATTTTTTTATAGAATTTACCTGTGAAACTATCTGGTCTTGTAGCTTTGTTTGTTGGGAGTGTTTGATTTCTGATTGAATTTTGTTACTATTAATTGATCTGTTCAGATTTTCTATTTCTTCCTCATTCAGTCTTAGAAGAATGTATGTTTATAGGAATTAATCCATTTCTTCTTGATTTTACAGCTTGTTGTTATATAATCTTTCATAGTAATCTCTTGTAGTCCTTTGTATTTTTGTAGTGTCATTTGTAATCTCTTCACTTTCATTTCTGATTTTATTTCAGTCCTTTCTCTCTTTTTCTTGATGAGTCTTGTTAAAGGTTTATCAATGCTGTTTATCCTTTCAGAGAACCAGGTCTTAGTTTCATTGATCTTTTCTATTTTATTTTTTTGGTTTGAATGTGATTTGCTTCCACTCTGATCTTTATTATTTCTTTCCTTGTACTAACTTTGGGCTTTGTTTGTTCTTCTTTTTCTAGTTCTTCTAAGTATAAGGTTTGACGTTAATTTGAGATTTTTTGTTTTTTGTTTCTTGAGGTGGGCCTGTATTGGTATAAACATCTTTCTTAGACCTGCTTTTGTTGTTTTTCAAATATTTTGAACCATTGTGTTTTCATTGTCATATATCTCTTTTTTTATTTGCTCTTTCACTTTTTTCATTGTCCCATTGGTTTTTTAGTAGCATGTTGATTAGTCTCCACATGTTTGTGGGTTTTTTTTCAGTATTTTTCTTGTAATTGATTTCTAGAAATCAGAAAAGATATTTGATACGATTTCCATTTTAAGAAATTTATTAAGATGTGTGATCTAACATGTAATTTATCCTAGAAAATGTTTCATATGCACTTGAAAGGAATGTGTATTCTACTGATTTTGGATGGGAAGTTTCAAATATATATTTTATATTTTTATATTATTTATATATATTATTATATATGTATATATATAAATAATTTTTCTGGTCTAATGTTTTGTTCAAAGCCACTGTTTTTTCTTATTGCTTTTCTGTGGATGATCTATCTCTTGGTAAGTTCACTACTCTTATTGTATTGTTGTTAGTTTCTCCATTTATATCTGTTAATATTTGCTTACATATTTAGGTGCTCCTCTATAGGGTGCATAGATAGTTACAATTCTTATATCTTTTTGCTATCCTGATCCCTTTATCATTATGTTATGTTCTACATTGTTTCTCATTACCATCTTTTTTTAGTCTATTTTGTCTGATATAAATATTGTTAACCCAACTATTTTTTACTTCTGTATTTATGGAATGTGGTTTTTCATCTCTCTTGGTCTATATGTGTCTTTAGGTCTAAAGTGAGTCTTTGTTGGCAGCATATGGATAGCCCTTGTGTTTTTATCCATCAAGTTACTCTGTGTCTTTTGATTGGAGTATTTATTTATAATTAAAGTGATTACTGATAAGTGTGTAGTTATTGTCACTTTGTTAATTGTTTTCTGGTTGTTTTGTACAACAAAATAAAGTTGTCTGTTTATTTTCTTTCTTCCCTTGTGATTTGATGACTTTATGTCATTTTTGGATTTCTTTCTCTTTGTTTTTTGTGTATATATTCAAGGTTTTTGATGTTGGGTCATGATGTGGTTCATATATATATCATCGAATATAGATAGCAGTTTATATTAATTTGATGGTTGTTTAATTTCAAACTTATATGTAAAGTGCTATATCAGTACTCCCCTTCACATTTTATGCATGTGATATCATATTTTATATCATTTTATTTTTTATGTTCCTTGTGTAATTATTATAGATACAACTTTACAACTTTTGTATTATAGATACAACTCTACTTTTGTTTTTTTAATCTTTGTATTAGCTTTATAAGTAATAAGATTGGTTGCTTTCCGTACTCTATCTTTGAGATTGCTGATCTGTTCTTCTGCATCCTCTAATGTACTGTTGATTTCCTGTAGCATATTTTTCATTTGTTTATTGCATTCTTTTACACTGACTTATTTGTGTGTTGTTTTTTTTTTCTTTTTTGTCTTTTGTTGAAGTTCTCACTGGGTTCATGCACTGTTCTCTCAAGTCTGTTAAGTACCTTTATGATCATTAATTTGAACCCTATCAGGTAGATTGTTTATCTGCATTTCATTTAGCTGTTTTTCTGAGGTTTTGTCTTGTTCTTTCGTTTGGAACTTATTCCTCTGTCTTCTCATTATGTCTGACTCTCTGTGTTTATACTCTGTAATAGGCTAGTCATCCATCTCTCTTGGTTTTGAAAGTAGTGGCTTTATGTAGAAGGCATCCTGTGGTGCCCAGTTTCTCAGTCTTTCCTGGTCAACAGAGCAGGTGCTCCAAGGGTGCTACCTGTATGGGCTGTGTGCCACTTCCTATTTTGGCTGGACCATTACTGCTGCCTGCATGCTGGTGGTCAGGGATGGCCATTAACCCAACAGTCTGCGATGACTGGCCGTGACTGCTGTGGACACAGTGGTGGGCAGGGGTTGTCCCTTGTGTGCTGGCTGTGAGGTGGGCCTGCAGTTGCTGTGTACGTGCTGGTAGTTGGGGCTGACTGCTTTCTCTCCCCAGGGCAGAAATCATTCTGGATGGTGCTGCTCTGGGTGGGGCTGCCCACTAGGTGTGGTGAAACTGGTGGTCACTCTGGAGGGACACTGGTTCCTACTGAGGATGCTTGCTCGGTGTGGTCATGCAGGGGAGCTGCTTTGGAGGGGTGCCTGCTGGGGTAGGCACGTTGGGTGAGGCATATCTTCAGGGGAACACTGGTGCGGTGAAAGCAGTGCTAGCAAGGCAGGTGGAAGGTTTCAAAACTGGCTCCCCTAAAACTCTTGCCAGCTAGGCTAAAGGAGTGCAACAAAAATGGTGCCTGCTAGTACTTCTCTTCCTATAGAAAATTTCTGTAGATCCTTGTCTCTCTGACACATGGCCTAAAATTATACATAAATCTCCTTTATGTATAATCCAGCTATTTTCAAACTGAAGCTTCTCTGCTGCATCTCTGATCAAGTGATATGGTGAGCTGGCCCATTAATACCAGAGACTCAGTTTCCTGTATTCCTCCATCTGTCCTGGAGTTAAGCCTTGCTAATTTTCAAAGTTCCTGGAGTTAAGCCCCACTGATTGTCAAAGCCACACCTCACTGGGGCTGAGCTCCCCAGTGCAGCAGATACCTAGGGCAGGGGGTGCCTGGTGTGGGGCTTGATCTTCTCCCTCCTCTGAGCCTGTGATATCCATTTTTCTTGTTGGTTACTGCAGTAGGGGTTTAATTTCCTACTGTGTTTCTGCTCTTCCTACCCTTCTGATGTGGTTTTCTCGTTATGTCTTCAGCTGTGGAAGATTTGTGCTTCCAGTGTTCATGTTGTTTTAGAGTCGCTGTGCATGTATTGGTTGCCTTGGTATGTCTGTGGGAGGAGATGAGGTCAGGACCCTCCTAATCCACTATCTTCCTCTGCTCCCTCTAATTGATTTTTGGTTGTTATTGGGCAGATGACTTAATCTATTGGAGGCTTGAGTTTTAAGTTTGGCTGGAGTGAGAACAGCATAGTTTTTTTCACTCCAATGATTATAGCATTTTGTGAAATAGCAGATGTCCTTGATTCTAATATATGTGTTTTCTGAAGGTAGGATGCCTAGTAAATTGATAAGTGTATTGAAAGTAGAGTCTTTCTTGTTTCTTTCTTTTCTTTTCTTTCTTTCTTTCTTTCTTTCTTTCTTTCTTTCTTTCTTTCTTTCTTTCAGATTTTATTTATTTGAGAGAAAGTGAATGAGAGAGAGAGCACAAGCAGGGTGAGCACCAGGCAGAGGGAGAGGGAGAAGCAGACTCCTCTGCTAAACAGGGACCCAAATGCAGGGCTCAATCCCAGGACCCCAGGATCATGACCTGAGCCAAAGGCAGACACTTAACTGACTGAGCCACCCAGGCAGGCACTCCTTTCTTGTTTTTCTTAAGTAGCTTTTACTAATCTGATTTCTTATAATCTGTAGTGTCTCAGGTTAAAGAAGATATGGTCATTACCGGGTACCTGGGTGGCTCAGTTGATTAAGCATCTGCCTTTGGGGATCCTGCTTCTCCTTCTGCCTCTTCCTTCTGCTTGTGCTCTCTCTCTCTTTCTCAAATAAATAATAAATAAAATCTTAAAAGAAATGGCCATTATCTATTTTAGTGGCATGTATTGAAAAGTAATAGTAAGTCTCAGATTAAAATATAATTGGAGATTTTCACATTTTAGCATGCACTTAAATATTTTCTGTAATATTTATATCAAACATTTAAAAAAATTAACTATTACCAAAAAAACTTGAAACATGTATTTAATGGAACTATATTGCACCTGAATTATGACTTAGAAATTAATGTGGTAGAAAAAATACTAGCAATAGACTTGCTTGTAAACTTTGAATCTGATTTTAGCTTTACAACTAACTTGTTATGTTGACCAACTTGATTAGCAATTCTTTATATATTTTGGATACTCACCATTTATTAGATTTATGCAGATATCTTCTTTTATTCAGTAGGTTGCCTTTTCATTTCATTGTTTCCTTTGCTGTCCAGAAGCTTTTTATTTTGATGTAATTCAATAGTTTAGAGTTTCCCTTACCTCAGGAGACATATCTAGAAAAATGTTTCTATGTCAGAGAAATTACTGCCTGCGCTTTCTTCTAGGATTTTCCTGGTTTTGGGTCTCATATTTAAGTCCTTAATCCATTTTGAGTTTAGTTTTGTGGATGGTTTAAGAAAATGGTTCAGTTTCGTTTTTTTGCACATTGCTGTCCAGTTTTCCCAACACCATTTTTTGAAGAGACTTTTTCCCAGTGCATATTCTTGCCTTTGTCAAAGATTATTTGGCAATATAATTGTGGGTTTATATCTGGGATCTCTATTCAGTTGATATATGTGTCTGCTTTTGTGCTATTATCATACTGTTTTGATTACTAGAACTTTGTAGTGTATCTTGAAATATGGGATTGATTAATTTGAGAGTATTGAACCTCCTCCCTTTGCATCCTGAGAATAAATCATACTTGATGGTGGCAAATGATTTTTTAATACCTTTTTTGATTCTGTTTAAGTATTTTTTTGAGAATTTTTATATCTATGTTCATTAGATAGTTCTTTTTTTGTAGTGTCTTTATCTGGTTTTGGTATCAGAGTAATGCTGACCTCATGGAATGAATTTGGAAACTTTCCTTTTTCTTCTGTTTTTTGGAGTAGTTCGAAAAGAATATGTACTATCTTTTCCTTTAATGTTTGGTAGAATTCACCTGTGAATTCTTCACCTGTGATGTGAAGCCATCTGGTCATGGACTTTTGTTTGCTGAGAGTTTTAAAATTAGCGATTTGATTTCATTGCCAGTAATTCATCTGTTCAAATTTTTATTTCTTCCTGATTCAATTTTGGGAGGTTATATTTTTTTAGGAATTTATCCATTTTTTTCGAGGTTGTCCAGTGTGTTGGCATATAATTTTAGTAATATTCTATTGCAGTCTTTGTATTTCTGTGATTGTCAGTTGTTATTTCTCCTCTTTCATTTCTGATATTGAATCCTGTCCCTCTCCCTCATTTTCTTTCTTTTTTTTTTTGATGAGTCTGACTAAAGTTTACCAATTTTGTTGATATTTTTCAAACAACCTTCTTGCTTCATTAATCTCTCTTTTTTTTTTTTTTAGTTTCTATTTTGTTTATTTCTGCTCTAATCTTTATTATTTCCTTCCTTCTACTGGTTTTGGGTATTTTTTGTTCTTTTTCTAGTTCCTTTAGATATAAGGTCAGGTTGTTTATTTGAACTATTTCTTGCTTCTTGATGTGGGCCTGTATTGCTATAAACTTCCCTCTTAGAACAGCCTTTGCTGCATTGTAAAGATTTTGGTCTGTTATGTTTTCATTTTCATTTGTTCCCATGCATTTTTTTTTTAATTTTGTCTTTGATTTCTTGGTCAAACCATTCATTGTTAATATCCTGTTATTTAGCTTTCATGTTTTTGTGCTCTTTACAGATTTTTTCATGTATTTGATTTCTATTTTCATAGTGTTGTGTTCAGAAAAGAGCATGGTATGACTTCAGTCATTCTGAATTTGTTGAGACTTGTGTTGTGGCCTCATATGCAATCTGTTCTGGAGAATGTTCCATGTGCACTTGAAAAGACTGTGTATTCTGCCATTTTAGGATGGGATGTAATGAATAGATCTATTAGATAAATCTGGTCAATATGTCATTCTGAGCCACTGTTTCCTTGTTGATTTTCTGTTTGGACCTTCTGTCCAAATGTCTGATGTAAGCCAGGTGTTAAAGTCTCCTACTATCATTGTATTGTTACCAATTATTTCCTTTTTGTTTGTTATTAGCTGGCTTATAGAGTTAGGTACTCCCATGTTGGGTGCATAATTATTTATAATTGTCATATCTTCTTGTTGGATTAGTCTCTTTATGATTATATATTGTCCTTTGATTCCTGTTGCAGTCTTTGTTTTAAAGTTTGTTTTGTCTGATATAAGTATTGCTAGGTTGCCTTTCTTTTCACTTCTATTTGCATGATAAATGCTTTTCCATCCCTTCACTTTTTTTTTTTTAACTTTTTATTTTATTTATTTAATAGAGAAAGCACGAGCAGGGGGCAGTGGCAGAAGGAGAGGAAGAGGCAGATTCCCCACTGAGCAGGGAGCCCAACATGGGGCTGTGTCCCAGGACCCTGGGATTACACCCTGAGCTGAAGGCAGACGCTTAACCAACTGAGTCACCCAGGCGCTCCTCCCTTCACTTTCAATCTGCATGTGACTTTAGGTCTGAAGGGAGACTCTTGTAGGCAGCATATAGATGGGTCTTGTGTTTTTTTTTTTTTTTAATTTATCTATTCTGTCACCCTGTGTCTTGATTTGAGTGTTTAGACCATTTACATTAAAAGTAATTATTGATAGGTGTGAACTTATTGCCGATTTGTAGCTTGTTTTATGGTTGTTTTTGTAGTTCTCTGTTCCTTTCTTCCCTTGCTATCTCCTTTCATGGTTTGCTGGCTTTCTTTCGTGATATAGTTGAATTCCTTTCTCTTTATTTTTTGCATATCTGTTACTGGTTTTGATTTGTGGTTACCAGTAGATTTGTATACAACATCTTATGCATATAGCAGTCTATATTAAGTTGATTGTTGCTTAAGTTTGAACTCATTCTTTGCTCCTCTCCCCCATGTGTTAGGTATATGGGGTCATATGTTCCATCCTTATAGTTTGTGAATCCCTTGACTTCTTTTTATAGTCTTAATTTTACTGCTTTTGTACCTCCTACTTTTCATACTCATGCTTTTGGTCTGTCCTTTTCACTGAAAGAGTCCCCTTTTTAACATTTTATGTTGTGCTGGGGCGCCTGGATGGCTCAGTTGTTGAGCGTCTGCCTTCAGCTCAGGGGCATGATCCCAGAGTCCTGGGATCGAGCCCCACATCAGGCTCCTCTGCTGGGTGCCTGCTTCTTCTTCTCCCATTCCCCCTGCCTGTGTTCCCTCTCTTGCTGGCTGTCTCTCTCTGTCAAATAAATAAATAAAATGTTAAAACAAAAAAAATAAAAAATAAAACATTTTATGTTGTGCTGGTTTAGTGGTCATGAATTCCAGTAACTTTTGTTTGTCTGGGAAACTCTTTATCTCTCCTTCTATTCTGAATGACAGTCTTGCCGGGTAGAGTATTCTTGGCTGCAGTTCTTTTTCTTTCAGCAGTTTGAATATATCATGGCATTCCCTTCTGGATTGTAAAGAATCTGCTGAAAAATCAATTGATAGTGTTATGGGGTTTCCCTTGTATATAACTGTTTTCTGTTCTCTTGGTGCTTTAACATTTTTCTCTTTCTCACTCCTTTTATCATTTTGATTACTACGTGTCAGGTGGTAGACCTCCATGAATTGATTTTGTTGGAATATTGCTGTGCCTCCTGGATCTGGATTTTTGTTTTCTTCACATTTGGGAAGTTTTCAGCTGTTATTCTTCAAATAATTTTTTTGCCCCCTTTTTACTCTCTTCTCCCTTTGGGACCCCTATAATGCAAATGTTATGCTTGATGGTATTGCTGAGTTCTTTAATTCTATTTTAAGTTGTAATTATTTTTTCACTCCTCTCCAGCTTGTTTGGTTTCCATTACTTTGTCCTGCTCGATTGCTTTACATTACTTTGTCCTCTTTATCACTGATCTTGTCTTCTGCTTTTTCTAATCTGTTTATTCTATCTTCTGTGTTTTTAATTACATTTATTATGTTCTTTATCTTTGGTTGGCTCTTTTTTATATTTTCCATGTGTTTTTTAAAGATCTCAATGAAGTCCTCCTCTTTTTTCTCAAGTCCAGTTAGCTTCTTTTTGACCATTACTTCAAGTAGGCTCTGAACACAGGTTGGAGCCCAGTGAGAGGCTTGAACTCTTGACCCCGAGATCAAGACCTGAGCTGTGATCAAGGGTCAGACGTTTAACTGACTGAACCACCTAGGTGCCACTTAACCATTACTTTAAACTATCAGGCATATTACTTACCTCCATTTTGTTTAACTCTCTTGCTAAACAAAGCTCTGATTTTGTCCTGTTCTTTCATTTAGGACATGTTCCTCAGTCTCCTCATTTTTTTTTTTTTTTTAAACTCTGTGTCTCTTTCTCTTTGTTGGAAAAGTTAACTTACATCTTCTACTCTTGAAAGGAGTTGCCTTATGAAGAAGTCCAGTAGTGTTCTGTAATGCAGTGTCCCCTGTTCACGAGAAGCTGGTGCTTCATGTGTGTCTCTTACGTGTGTTGGGTGTTCTTTAAATCTGGTGGCTGAGCCACTTTTGTGTTTAGTCTAATCGTTTGTAATGGTTGTCTTTGCCTGTTCTGGGCAAGGTTCACCCTCTGTGTCATTGATGTGCCAATATGATGCTGCTTTGGGTTTGAGTTGAGTCAGACCAGGTGTTTGCCAGAGTTGTGACAGCACCGAACTTCAGGGTGCTTTCCCTGGGCTGTCCCTTGACAAGCTTTTGTTGTTGGGCAGGGCCTGCTATCAGACCAGATGTGTGCCCCAGCCTACTGCCGGGGCTGCAGTGGGACTGGTTTGTTGGGTTATTTTCCCCTTTCCCCAGGAGTCACTTCGGAGTAGAGCTGTTTCCCGCCAGGGCTACTTTCACCCTGCTGGGCTTGTGGCACTGCTTTGGAAGGGCTCCAGCCAAGGGCTTATTGGAAGAAGAAGGTCCATAGGACAATAGGGTTGGGAAACATGGTCTTAGGAAGGATTTCCCTGATGTGCTGTGGGAAGGGACCTGGAGCCAGTCCTGGCTGGAGGAGATGTGTCCACAGGAGAATGCAGGTTGAGTGTGGCTGTTATCAAGTTAGGTAGCAAGTGCTGGTGCTGTGCTGGGTCCCTCACATATCCCTGTGTACAGGCTGAGGGGTGGGGGAAGGAAATGGCACCCACTAGCTCTTTTGTTCTTGGAGAAGTCTCACAGGGATCCGTGCTCCTCTGGCACATGATCCGAGAATAGTGAATTAATCTCCCTCCCTTACACCCCAGGGGTTTTTCAGACTGCTGCTTCTACACTGTATCTTTGTGAAGCTGTTTGTGTGCTGTGTCTTTAAGAGCAAGGACTCAGTCTCCTCTCATCCTCTCTACCCTCCCAGAGCAGAGTCCACTGATTTTTAAACTTCTAGGTGTTAAGCCCCACTGATGGTAAGAATTTGCAAAATTGTGTTCCTCTTGTTTTCAGAGCCAGATGTTTTGGGGATTCTTCTTATCTGTGAAGGTTACCTGTGCCTGGGGTGCCTGTTGTGATGGTCTGTTTCTTCCCCCTCTTCACACCCGTGGTGTCCCTCCCTTCCATGGACAGTTCCCCGGGTCTGTTTAGCTCCCGCCACATTCCCGTCCTACCTACCCTTTTTGATGTGACCTCACTCTGTATTTAGCTGTGGGAGAGTTTGTTCTTTCAGTGTTTGGGGTGTCTTCTAGGTTATTTACACTTATGGGGTATCTATGGGAAGAAGTGAGCTTAGAGTGTATCTATGGGAGGTGTATCTATGGAGGAAGTGAGCTTAGAGTCCTCCTACTCTGCCATCTTCCCTGGAACTTAGATCCATGAATACTCTTAAAAAACACTACCAGACTGTTTTCCAGCATGGCTGAACCTTTGTACATTCCAGTCAGCAACAATTCAGGTTATCCAGTTTCTTTGCATCCTTGCCTGCATTTGATGCTATCGCTGTGGGCTTCTTCCTTTCTTTTTTTAGGCATTCTGCTAGGTGTATAATGACTTTTATTTGCATTTCGCTGGTGATGAAGGACCTTTTTTCATGTGCTTCTTTCCCATGTATTTCCTCTTTTGTAAAATGCTTCTTAATTTTTGTCCATTTTATAATTAAATTATTTATTGTTTTGCTGTTCAGTTTTGAAGAGTTCTTTATAGATACTTGTCCTTTGTTAGATACGTAATTCACAAATATTTTTGTCACAGTTCTGTAGTCTTTTCATCTTCTTAATAGAGTCATTTCCAGAGAAAAGTTTTTATTTCAAATAAGGTCCAGTTTATCAATTTTTACTTTTATGGATTAGTTGTGTTTTATGTGAAGTTTACAAATTCTTTGACTAGCCCCAGTTTCTTCTCTACCTGTTTCTCTAAATGTTTAATATTTTTAGTTTGACATTAAGATCCATGACCGAGGAGCACCCGGATAGCTCTGTCAGTTAAGCGTCTGCCTTTGGCACAGGTAATGATCCCAGGGTCCTGGGATCGAGGCCCACATCTGGCTCCCTGCTCAGTGGGGAGTCTGCTTCTCCCTCTCCCCTGCTCCTGTGTGCGCGCTCTCTCTATCTCTCTCTCTCGCTTGTTGTCTCTCAAATAAATAAAATCTTTAAAAAAAGATCCACAACCCATTTTGAGTTCATTTTTGTATAGGTTTGAGGTTTAGTTGCAAGGTGGTTGGTTTGTTGTTTTGCCAATGGATCCCCAATTGCTGTAGCATTTTTTGTTGGAAAAGCTCCTCCTCCATTGGATTGTTTTTGCAAATACGTCAGCAATTTGTTAGGCATATTTTTCTGTGTGTGTTTCCGAGTTTATGTTCTCTTCCATTGATTTATATGTGTATTTCTTTGCCAATATCATATTGTTTTGATTAATATAGATCTTAAGTTCAGTGAAGTTGATTTTTTCCACTTTATTGTTTTTTAATATTATTTATTCTAGGCCTTGTTCCTTTCTGTATAAATTTGAGAATTAGTTTATATGTCTTCAAATAACGTTGGTGGGAGTTTGATAGAAATTGCATTGAATTTATAGATCAGTTGGGGAGAATTGAAATCTTTACTGTGTTGAGTCTTACAGTCTCTGAAAATGTGGTGTTTGTCCGTTTCATTTGAGTATTCTTCAGTTTCTTTTACTAGCATTTTCTAATTTTAAGCACGTAGATCCCATACATATTTTGTCAGCTTTATACTTAAATAGTTCATTTTCTTTGTGTGATTGTAAATATATTTTAATTTCGGTTTCCTCCTGTTCTTTGTTGGCATATAGAAATATAATGGCTGTGTGTTCATCTTGTATTCTGTGACCTTGCTGAACTGACTGAATAGTTCTAGGAGGTTTTTTAAATTTTTAAAAGTTTTTTGTAGATTTGTTGGGATTTCCTATGTAGAGAATCATTTGTCTGCAAAAAGGGATACTTTTATTTCTTCCTTTCCTGTTTGTGTTTTATTGCAGTGGCTAGAGCTTTCAGTTCTGTGTTAAGTAGAGGTGGTGATAGTAGTCCTCTTTGTCCTACTTGTGATCTTAGGAGGAAAGAACTTGCTGCGAATCTTGTCATGAGATGATGTTGGGTTGTGTCAAATGCTTTGTCTACATCACATTACATGGTCATATGATTTCTGCAGTTTATTGATATACTGGATTACATTTACGAATACTGAACCAGCCTTGCGTACATGGAATTAATTCTAGTGGTAATTGTGTATAATTTTATATATATATATATATATATATATATAATTTATATATATATATTTATAATTCTATATATTTATGGATTTCATTTGCTAGTATCTTATGGAAGAATTTTGCATTTAAATTTATGAGAGATCTTGGTCTGTAGTTTCCCCCCCTTTTTTTGGTACTGTACTTTAGTTTTCTTTTACTTTGTTCTCCTTGTGCTTACTCCTATCAGAGTAACACTAGTCATAAGACCAATTGGCAAGTTTTTCCTTCTCTTCAGTTTGCTGAAACAGATTGTATAAAACTGGTGTTCATTCTGCAGTAAATGTTTGGTAGAAATCTCCCGTGAAACCATCTGGGCCTAACGATTTCCTCTATCATTTTCACTCTACCATTGAGTTCATCTAAGTGAGTTTATTTTGATTATTGTATTTTTCAGTTATATAATTTCTATTTGGTTATTTTAAAACTTATTAATTTGTTTTTAAAAGAATTTTAATAGCTCGTGGATGCATGTGTGATAGTTGCTTTAAAATCCTTGTCAGACAATTCTAGCTTCTGATTCATCTTGGATTTGACATTTGGTGGTTGTTTTTTCTCATTCATGTTCTGGTTTCTTGGTTCTTGGTATGGCAGCGATTTCTTTTATTATATCTGGGTATTATAAGAGTCTAGATCCTATTAAAGATTTTTTTTAATCAACCAGCCCCCCGGCCGCCCACACTGAAGTGTCACATGAGGCCTGGGTGAGTGTGTTTCCTTAGAAACCCACTAGTCCCCTCCCCACCTCCAGTAATACTCCAGAACAATTACAGCAAAAGGAGGACACTCACTCCTTCTGCTTTGATGCCGATGGGAAGGTTGGATATTCCCCATCCTCTCTTGGGGATTTGGGTTGTAGTTTCAATTTCCTGCTGAGCTTGCTGCCACCAGCGGAGCGATAATGGGAAGGGAGTGACATCTAGGTATGTATCACAACACCTCATTAAGACAGAGTAGGGTTGGTACTCTGCTCCCACCCCAGCCCTGCTGACACCAGCGGTGTGGGGAATTGGGAGTGTTGATTAGCCCTGCCTGGCACTGCTGTGTAGGTATGGAGATTCAGGTCCCCACTTGGCCTCAGTGATGCTAAAGGAAGGGAGATGGTAGAGTGGGGACTAGTTCCCACTTCTGTTATCTTGGTCAGTCTCATTGATTTTGCATGAGTGGTGACTAGCTCTGTTTCAGTAGACTTCTTTTTTTTAATGTAAATTCAATTTAATTAACATATAGTGTGTTATTAGTTTAAAAGGTAGAGTTTAGTGATTCATCAGTTGCATATAACACTCAGTGCTCATTCCATCATGTGCCCTCCTTAATACCCATCACCCTGTTACCCCATCCCCCCACTCACCTTCCCTCCAGCAACCTTCAGTTTGTTTCCTATATTTAAGCATCTCTTATGGTTTGTCTCCTTCTCTGTTTTCATCTTATTTTTCCTTCCCTTCCCCTATGTTCATGTGTTTTGTTTCTTAAGTTCCACGTACAAGTGAGATCATATGGTATTTGTCTTTCTCTGACTGACTTCTTTCGCTTCACCTAATACCCTCTAGTTCCATCCAGGTCATTGCAAGTGGCAAGATTTCATTCTTTTTTTTTTAAATATATATATATATTTTTAAAGATTTTATTTATTTATTTGACAGAGAGAGAGACAGGGAGAGAGGGAACACAAGCAGAGGAAGTGGGAGAGGGAGAAGCAGGCTTCCCGCTGAGTGGGGAGCCTGATGTGGGGTTCGATTCCTGGGATCACGACCTGAGCTGAAGGCAGACGCTTAACAACTGAGCCACCCAGGCATCCCGGATTTCATTCTTTTTGATGGCTGAGTAGTATTCCATTGTGTATATATACACACCCACCACCAGGGCTACATGCACCCCTGTGTTTATAGCAGCAATGTCCACAGTAGCCAAAGTATGCTAAGAGCCCAGATGTCCATCAGTAGATGAACAGACTGCTTAAGATTCTTAATAAATCTAATTACTGTTGAGTAGAGGTGGAGGCTCAACTTTTTGCTACTCGAAGATGCTACTTTGATGGGGGAACTGTAGCAACTAAGAAGAATGAGCAACATGGGGAATGTAGAATGATCTCCTCCTTTTGCCCACTGACAGTAATCCCATCAGAACAGTTGGATCATCTAGTTCTCCCTGGTAGGGAATGGAAAACCAGCCTGCCAAACTGCCTGATTTGCTACCTGTGGGGGAATTAGGTTGTCTTTTCATATGTGTGCAGGGATAAGGTAGGGTGGGGATTTGGGGGTAGAAGTGCAACTTCTCATTTGGCCTGCTTGAAGGGGAGAATGAGGTTTTTCCAGGGATGATTGCCTAGAGTGGGGTGCTTATTGCCAAAAATGTTTACTGTTGTTTCAGTCTTTTCCTTGCCCTTGATTAGCAGGGAACGAGGTTTTCTTGGAGTTTTTATTGGTCTTCTGCAGTACCCTGGCTAGTGTCTATGGGAGGCAATTCGGAGGTCTTGGGCACTCACTGCCATGCTGTCCCTCAGGTTGTGAGTTTCCTAGGTATCCAGCCTTCTTTGTCCATCTTTCAGAAACTTCCTGTGTTTCTTTGTTGCATTATAGCTAGGGATTTTTAGCTGTGAGAGAAAAAGACCTGGGATCTGTGGGGCTTTCCATCTTGCCAAAACCACATGTCTCTCAAGATATTATTTTTGTTAACATGAAAGCACTTACAAATAAAATTAAATGTTCTTGCTACAATGGAGTATTATTTAGTGAAAACTTTTTCCACGAAGATTTTAATTGATTTCTACATTGGATTGATTCATTATCAGCCTCTTTTGTTTCTAGAATCACAGAATTATTTTCTTATAAAACAAGGAGCATCTAAACGACCCTTTTTATTGGAGCAAAATATATAGAAGATAAAATTTGCCATTTTAACCATTTTTAAGTATACCGTTTGGTGGCATTAATTATATTCACAGTGTTGTGTAACTATCATCTCTAAAACTTTTTTATTATTGTTGTTAATTAATGAACTTTATATTTTTGAGTTGTTTTATTAGGTTTACAGAAAAATGAGTGGAAAGTACAGAAAGTTCACATGTGTGTCTTCCTTCCTTTTCTTCTTTTGTTAGCATTTTACATCAGTGTGTTAACGCTTGTTACATTGATGAGCTGTATACATTCTGTGGGTTTTGACAAATAGACAACATGAGTCCACCATTAAAGTGTTATCTGGAGTAGTTTCACAGTCCTAAACATCCCCTGTGCTCTACCTATTCATCCTTCCTCCTTCCTTCTTTCACTATTCCTAGCAACCACTTATCTTTTTACTATGCCTAACTCAGTATTCTAAAATATCCATATTTTAAAAAAATTAGTTCATCAAAACATTTGGAAAATGTCATTGTTTCAGAACATAAGAAAGGTGAAATATAACATAAAAACCATTTTTGTAAATGTTCATTATAAACTACTCATATGTTGTTTTATTTTGCAAAGGTGCTGTTTTGATTTATAGCTCATAAAAGTGAAAGCCGATTTAAGGAGTTACCGTTTCACACCGTTCTGGCAGTTGATGTTCATGCTTGCTCAGTTTTCTGCTTATTTGTCTCACTTTTCATGTCAAGTGATTAATGTTAAAATGCTAATGGTATATATCTTCTTAGATTTTGGGCATGTATTATAGATGAACAAGAAAGGAGTCAGACTTTTTTGAGATAATATATTTACATTACCCTTATTATATAGGAGGAACTAAGTTCCAGAGATGTAAAAAGTTAATTTCTTATTCTATTTGTTTAGAGAAAAGCAAAACCTAACATATATTAAACTCTTGCTTCGTAACTATAATATGTCCTCATATATTTTGTGTATTGATAAACCTGTGGGTAGAGAAATGGGTAATCTTGCCCACAGTCATTCAGGAAGTTCGTGGCAGAACCCAGATTAAAACTCTCAGTCACGGGGCGCCTGGGTGGCACAGCGGTTAAGCGCCTGCCTTCGGCTCAGGGCGTGATCCCCGCGTTCTGGGATCGAGCCCCACATCAGGCTCCTCCGCTATGAACCTGCTTCTTCCTCTCCACTCCCCCTGCTTGTGTTCCCTCTCTCGCTGGCTGTCTCTATCTCTGTCAAATAAATAAATAAAATCTTTAAAAAAAAAAAAAAAAACTCTCAGTCACTCTCCAGTACCTTAGCAAGGAAGGACTGCACCTTGAAGCTCTTCCAGACTTCTTCATTCACTTTTTTACATTGAAGCCAAGTTGCTGATCTAGGATGAAGGATCAGAATCTAATGGATCCAGTTTATCCCTTGATTCAAGAATTATCCAGTCACGTCCCCATTCTAACCATTGGAGTCATAATATGATAAACATGTCCTATTATCCAGTAAATTGTGTGGGTATGCAGGGCACAAGTATGAAAGGGTGGAAGGCAGTGGGGGGAGGGGGGAGTAAAACAATACAGTAGATAGTGACAGTGCAACATGATTAATCCTGTGATTGAAGTCATTTTGGGTATACAGGGTAGTACATCAGCGATGTCTTCCCCCCAAAAAGAGATAGCTAAACTGGATTTTGCTCAGGGCCGTTAATGTCTCTGAAGCATCTATCTCTGGGACTTTTGAATTACATTCGAGGTCCTTTCTTGCTCTATGGTGACAGAGGTTTTTCCAGCCTACTGAGAGTCTAAGCCCAATTGAGAAAATATGTTTTACAATTATTGGAACCATTACAAAGAGTAAAAATTATGTGAGTACTACAGGTGAGAGGTAGCCATGACAGTGCCATTTAATAAAAAGTAGCTTTTTTTATGGTGGTAGGAGCTCAGCTCTGAAATCACGTAGAACTGATTTGATTGAATCTGGATCCTGCAGTTGTGATGATGAATAAAGTAGATCATTTCTATAACACAGGATACTGCACTATACTGTTCTGTATATTAAATGAGATTATGCTTTTAAAGATCTTAGCATAGTGCCTGGGTAAGTACTGAGTAGTGCAATAACTGTTTTATTAGTTAGTGAGTCTTACTTTAATTGTGTTTGTAATTGTAAAAATTTAATGTTAATACATCTGACTTTGGTGCTAAATTTGTGCTGAAAATAGTTGAAAAACTGTTTTATTTAAGTTTATGTAGACTTACAATAATATTTCCAGTAGCAACCATAAATTTAAACACATGTGAAAAAAATGAGAATTAAGAGCACTCCTATTTTTGTAAATAGATATTAAACAATGTTTTTCTAAGAAAACTACAAAGAATTTACCCATAGAGTTCTTCATTATGTGACATCAGGATGCTTTAGTATTTGTTTGTGTTTACCAGAAATCTGTATGCTCTGTGTCAATCTTTCTTTCATCACATCATTGGGCCAAGAAGTTTTTGATAAAGAAATTTCTTGTTTCATTAATAATCTTAGATTGCTTCTTCTATCTGTGTTGAAGGATTTTCAGTACATTTGCTTCACTACGAAATTTTTTTTATGTCTTCAGATTTTTTTTTCTTTCTTAGAAAATGTTGGATCCATTGTTAATCATAAGAAAGTTGTGATCCCAGGCTTCAAGAAGTTTAAAATATGAGATGAAGAAGAATGGTACAAATATATACAGGGTAACTTAAGGATAATATTTTAAATGTCACAGAAATAAGAAAATAAATAAACCATTTCTATTGGAGTTCCATCTCAACACTTTAAAAAGCCAAGTGGAGTTTTTGTGAATGCCTTAACCCAGGAGGGGTTGATTTCAAAGAGTTATCTACATTTTTAACAGCTAGGTATTGGTCTTACATTAGATTGTGATCTTACTTTTATCAATCTTGAAATGATTCACTGTTCAAGTTGGGGGCACTGGTTTGAAAGGTCCTCTTCAGTTATAAGCCATAAAAATGCCATGGTGGTTTGGGGTTTTGATTAAAAATAGAGTGTGCTGATTTCTGTGTAGGCGTGCTTACCATATTTGTTTACATTTATTCAATGTTGGTATTACTTTTATTTCTAGCAAATATTTCTTAAGTGTATTTTTGTCCTGTTTGTGTTATAAAACAGAAAAAGCAATTAGGTGTAAATTCATACGCATTTTATAACATGTTAAAATAAGGTATTCATTTTAGCAAATAACATCAGAGAAGTTGTCTTTTTTTCCTTTGCCTCTTTCTGTACCTTTCTCCTAATACATTAGAGCCCTATGATTAATTAAAATTTGTTTGTTTTCATTATCTTAAAGCTGATGTTTAAAACTAATGTAGGTACAGAAAATGAATACTTTTTTGAAATTTAAACAGTTATTTTAAACATAAACTGTTCTGCTGGAGATCCAGTAGTCAGGATTCATAATCAGTCCATTCACATGTGACAGGAGTGGGCTTATTTGGGTACCTTTGAGATTTGAAGCAAATCTGTAAGAGCCTATTATTGATAGTCTTTATTGGCCAGAGACAGAGGCTTTTATAGATTTACTTCAAAACATAAATTAAAAAACATCAGCAGCTACCATGTATGTAATATTTAACTGTTTGTAGAGCCTTATAAGTACAAGATGTCCTCTTGATCCTACCACCAACTTGATGCAGGGCTGTTACTATCTTGGAGAGCTTAACTGGCTTGCCTGTGATCCTAGCACCTATTAAGTCACATCACCAAGATGGAAGATTCTAGATTCCATATTCTTTTCTATATTCCCCAAAGAAATATCTTGACTTTAAAATTAATCTTAATGAATATTGGACTCATGAGAACTTAGAATTATTTTATATGATCTTCCATTGCATTTTGGGGAAAAAAAATTTAGCAGAAGTTAAGGCAGTATTCTTATGTTACCAGTCAGAAATGACAACTATAGAGCTGCTGTGAATCATTCGGCCCTATGAAAATGAAAGTAATTGTAGGATCCAAGTTAAGTAAAAGAAAATTATATTCACATCCTGAACACAGAACCAAATGAGAAGTCCAGATCAAAATTTTAAACGAAAATAAAATAAAAACAAATGAAAATTTACCAAAACACCAGTTATCCTTGTAGTGATGCTATTTTAATATATCTTTTTAAGGTAGTGATGATGCATTAAAATCCATATTAAAGATTATGATAAACGTGCAGATGTACTGTAGTTCCCTTAAACACAGTTTCCCTGGACTCATCTCGCCTACAAGGGATTTGTGGACTTAGTCAACAGTCAACGAACGTAAACATTTCATTTGGCTGGAAAGGGCAGAAAGATTTTTCTGTAGAAAAGGGAAATGCTCTACATGTGGAGACTGAGGAAAATTTCATATTCTATGATCTTGTTCTAATCCAGAAAAATGTGAGGAAACACTAAGTACGACCTAAAGTCTTCCGTTGCCATTAATTCAACCAGGCTCACATTTGTACTCAGTGTAGGACTACTTCTAAAAATGTTGTTTTTCTTCCATCAGTCCCAGGAACAATAATTATGTCTCTGTAACTAATACAAGTATTGCTGGTATTGTCCTTTAAAAGAGTTAATTTCCTACCTAGAAGTCTACCAAGAGCTGTTTTCCAAACCATAGCCCTTCCCAAATGAAAGTGAAGCAACTGTTTACTTCCCATGTTAAAAAATAGGAGGGAGAAAGCAAGCTGCAGGGTATGGTTTCCTATTCCCACCTCCTGAGACTGTGCCCTGTGGGTCTATTTTGAGTTGCCAGACTCAAAGTCAGTAATTTCATTTCACATTTTCTTTGTATACTGGCTTGAAGTTTAACTTCATAAATTAAGAGTAAATTCCATTGGAAGCAGCTTATGCTTTTTAACCAATTTTTGTTGCTTTTCATGTACTGTGACTGCAGTTCTTGAAATACTGGTATGAGTCTTCTTTCCTAAGAGGGAAAGAGATTTTAAATATATTATTGTTCTGACTAGAAAATATTAAAACTACATTTCACAGAGTGAGCTTCTATAAAGACCCTTAGATCACTGAGCTCACTGATGAGGGAGCCATAGCAGAACAATCTGAAGAACTTGTCCACACATTTCCTCGGATCATTTGATTGGATAGTTTTGAGTTGGCTCCTATGCATGGCGCAGTTTTATAAAGTTGCTGATCAGCATTCATCGTGACGAACTACCGAAGCCCAACATCTTACTTTTCAAGGAAGGTTTGCCCAGAGATTGCTGGTGGTACAGCCCAGAACACATTCTGGTCTCCTACCTCAAATCCCGTGGGTTTTTTTACCCACTTTATCTAAAGCACCATCTAATTTGGATGTTTACACTACCAGTGGAAAACCCTCCTTTCTCACTTGTTTCAAACATGTGAGATTGTGGTTGTGTGAAATGCTTAAAGACTCTGGCTCCAATATTAAATTGTAAGTGATTTCAAGACAGGAACAGAGCATGGTAATTTTTTTAACCTCTGGTCCCTGTTTGACATAGTTCTTTTAGTATAAGCACTCAATAAGTGTTTATTTGTTTGTCTGTTTGTTTGTTGTTAAAGATTTTATTTATTTATTTGAGAAAGAGAGACCGTGAGTGGGAGGAGGGGCAGAGGGACAACCTGACCCCACACTGAGCATAGAGCCTGATGTGGGGCTCGATCCCAGGGTCCTGAGATCATGACCTGAGTGGAAGTCAGACACTTAACCAGCTGAGCCCCCCAGGCGCCCCAGTAAGTGTTTGTTTACAGAGTAGCTCTGATTCGGAATAATGTAGCATTTAGTGCCGCCTGCATTTGGCTCATGGCCAGTATTGTTGGTTCAACAATATTTATTAAGTCAGTCTTCAGGGAGTCTTTTTATAATTTGAAGCATAAATTCCATTTTCCACATAATTTCTGCATAATTTAAAATAAGTTTTATGATTTAGAATGGTTTTATTTTTCTAGAATAAAAGTTTTGTTTACTTTATGTATAATAGTAGCGTAGTAGTTGCTTCTGGAAATAGATCACATTTGAGTAATAAAAAGAGTGATCAACTTCATATGAGACTAGATTACATCACTCTCTTGGCTTTAATTTTCCTCCATCTTTAAATGCACGAGTCAGTCTAGATTTCAGCTCTAAAATTATGAGACTATATCCTACTCACCCTGTTTCTTTAGATACGTGTAAAGATATATCTTACTGTCTCTCTGGAGAACCCTAATACAGTCTCTATATATCTTTCTTAGAAAATGTGTAACACAAATGAAGGTAATAGTAAGCACTTTGAAGAATGACACAGGAGTTTGGGGTCTGGAGAGTGGTGGCAAGTGCCATTTCAAATGGAGTAGGCAGAGAAGGTCTTTCTGATTAGATGACATTTAGAACAGAGTCCCAAAGAATGTTAAGCCAGTAGATAGCATAGCAGCAGAGAGAAGTGTGTGTTTGTAACAGCTTCATCACAGTAACTCAAAACTGAAAATAATCCGAATGCTCATCACCTGGTAGATGAATAAACAACTTATGGCACATGTATACAGTGGGATCCTGGCCACTAATAAATAGCAGCAAGTTATTGGTACACATAGCAACATGAATATATCTCAAAGCATCATGCCACATGACAAAATTCAGCCATAAAAGAATATACAGTGCAGGATTCCATTATTATGATGACATTCTGGAAAATCAAAACTAGGAATAGAGAACAGATCAGTGGTCGGCAGAGTTGAGGGGCAGGAGTGTCTGTAAAGGGCTCGAAGAGGGGTGCTTGGGTGGCTCAGTCGGTTAAGTGGCTGATTCTGGGTTTCGGCTGAGGTCATAATCTCAGGGTTGTGGGATTGAGCCCATGTCAGGTGTCAGGCTCTGTGCTCAGTGGGGAGTCTGAGATTCTCTCTCATTCCCTCTGCCCCTCCCCTCTGCTTAAGCTCTCTCTCTCTCAGATAAATAAATAAATCTTTGTTAAAAAAAGGGCTCAGAGAAACTTTGGGGGTGATGGAGATGATCTGTATCTTGATGTGGTTATATTTACTACGTCTGTATTCATTTGTCAAAACTCAAAACAATACATTCAAAAAGGGTGAATTTTACTGTATGGTAATTATACCTCACTAAATCTGGCTTAAAACAGTTCTTTATAAGTAACATAATATGAAGTAAACCTAATACACATTGAAAATATGCTACTTTTATCTTATGGCTTTCTATTATCTTTAAGGATAGAAGTACCTCTGTTGCAGTTTGAGAAACATGGGGCCAAGAAAATTTTCAGATAGCTAATTACGATGGTTAATTTATTAATAATTTCAGCTATGAAGAAGTGTTCCCTGGCATAAATATAGAAGCTTTAGAAAGCAGTAGTTTCTTGGGGCACCTGGGTGGCTCAGTCGTTAAGTGTCTGCCTTCGGCCCAGGGCATGATCTCAGGGTCCTGGGATCGAGCCCCGCATCAGGCTCCCTGCTCCACTGGGAGCCTGCTTCTTCCTCTCCCACTCCCCCTGCTTGTGTTCCCTCTCTCGCTGGCTATGTCTCTCTCTGTCAAATAAATAAATAAAATCTTAAAAAAAAAAAGAAAGCAGTAGTTTCTTGACGAACACAAATAAGTACTCTAATTACACACTAAAATCAAAAGATGTTGTTAGGGGCGCCTGGGTGGCTCAGTTGTTAAGCGTCTGCCTTCGGCTCAGGGCGTGATCCCAGAGTCCTGGGATCGAGTCCCACATCAGGCTCCTCCGCTGGGAGCCTGCTTCTTCCTCTCCCACTCCCCCTGCTTGTGTTCCCTCTCTCGCTGGCTGTCTCTCTCTGTCAAATAAATAAATAAAGAATCTTTGAAAAAAAAAAAAAGATGTTAATACTGTGCTCACAGATACGGTTTCATATGATGTGAGAAGTGGATTTTAACTGCCAGTGTCAGCGTCAAAACCTGAGTCAGGCTATTGCCATGTTTCATCAAAAGTTCAGTAAATATTTCTCTCAATGTTTTCATCATCTTCTTAGTTTTCCTTATTCCAGCCAGAAAGGAAAAAAATCAGCCAAAATCACCAGTCTCTTCCTTCCTCGGATTTTTAATTGAATGCCAAAATCCCTCAAGTAATAAATGTTGAGTCTAACCAAAAGATGCAAATGGATCAAGACTTTAAAAATATAAAGCAGTTAATTTAGCACATGAGCAAAGACAGAAAAGGTCAGGAAAAAAAAAATCCACCAAGCCTTCCCTTCACCCTTTTTATTGGCCACGATAGTAAAACTGACCCTTAAATAGTTTCTTAATATAACTGCATCCCAATCACTTCAGTGGAATTAAACGATTCTAGCAGCTTCATGGGAAAGACAAATCTTTAGTTCTCATTTAGTAAGCTCATTGAGAGCAGTGGAGCCAGAGGTAAAGTTCTAAGAGAAATTTCCAAGAGAGTATCAGACTTTGGTATACCTGCAGCATACACTTTTTGTTGCCATCCCTCCTCGTTCTTGCCATAGCATTAGGTTCAGATAAAACGAAAGCAATGACTTTGACTCGCTAGGTTTTATATTGCCTACAACCCCTAGCCTTTCAAAACGTTTAACCTTTTTGGAGAATCCTTTCCAGGAGTGATCTTAAACTACATGGTTGTATCTTTTCAGGGATCCTAATATGTTCCTGGCAATTCAAATTTAAGGCTGTTTTTCTTAACCATTTGTTTACTCTATTGGCTGAATAGCTGAGAGTGGCATTGCTTGGTCATATAGTGCGCATTTAACTGTATAAGAAAAATTGTCAACATATTTTCCAAAGTGCTTATACAACTTTACTTCTCCACCAGCAATGAGTAAGAGTTCTGGTTACTTCACATCCTTGGCAGTGCTTATTATTGTGTCTTTTAAGTTTTAGCTATTCTGGTGGGTATGTAACTGTATGTAAGTGTGGTTTTAATTTGTTTTTCCCTAATGACAAATGAGGATGCACATCATTTCATGTGCTTTTAGCCATTTGATATATTCTTTGGTGAAGTATCCTTTGCTCAGTTTTTATTGCTTTTTGTTTTATTTTGGTTTTTGTTTTTTTGGCCTTTTTATCATTGAATTATGAAATTCCTTTATATATTTCAAATATAAGTCTTTAGTAGGTATGTTACAAGTATTTTCTCTCAGTATGTGACTTATTTCTTCTCCTGGCATTCCAATTTTATATGTGTTAGGCCACATTTTTTAATTGAGGTAAATTGGTATTTAACATTATGTTAGTTTCAGGTATAAACATTATAATTATTTGTATACACAACAGAATGATCACCTCGGTAAGTCTAGTTACCATCTGTCCAAGTGCCCCCTGTCACCTTTTTGCCCACCACTCAATGCCTTTCCCCTCTGATAACCACCAATCTGTTCTCTGAATCTGTAAGTTTTGTTTGTTTTATTTTTTAGATTTCACATATAAGTGAAATCACATGGTATTTGTCTTTCTCTGTCTGATTTATTTCACTTAACATTTATTTCACTGCCCTCAAGGTCCATCCGTGCTGACACAAATGGCAAGATTTCCTTTATGTTTATGGTTGAATAGTACTCTTTATCCATTCATCCATTGTTGGACACTCACCCTGTTTCCATATCTTGGCTACAGTTCATACAGAGGAGCATTTATCTTTTCAAAGTAGTGTTTTCATTTTCTTTGGATAAATACCCAGGAGTGGAATAGCTGGATCATATGCTAGATCTATTTTTAATTTTTTTGAAGAACCTCCATACTGTTTTCCATAGTGGCTGCACCAATTTACATCCCCACCAACACTGTGATAGGGTCTCCTTTTCTCCACATCCTCTCCAACACTTATTACCTCTTGTCTTTTTGATAATAACGTCATTGTGATTCTGATTTGCATTTCCCTGATAATTCACGATGTTGTGCATCTTTACATGTACCTGTTGCCCATCTATGTCTTCGTTGGAAAAATGTCTCTTCATTTTTTTAAAAGATTTATTTATTTTAGACCGAGAGAGAGAGAGAGAGAGCGCGCGCGCGCATGAGTGGGAGAGGCAGAGGCAGAGGGAGAGAGAATCTCAAGCAGACTCTGTGCTGAGTGTGTAGCCTGATGTGGGACTTGATCTTA
This sequence comes from Ursus maritimus, assembly GCF_017311325.1. Taxonomy (NCBI): domain Eukaryota; kingdom Metazoa; phylum Chordata; class Mammalia; order Carnivora; family Ursidae; genus Ursus; species Ursus maritimus. The sequence continues at coordinate 4,444,505 of NW_024425452.1, read as the reverse complement.
CGATCCTGATTCCGACCTGAGTTGAAACCAAGAGTCAGCTGCTTAACCAACTGCACGACCCAGGCACCCTGAAAAATGTCTCTTTAGATCCTTTGCCCTATTTTAATTGGATTGCTTGGTTTTTTGCTCTTGAGTTGTTGGAGTTCTTTATACATTTTGGATATTAACCCCTTATCAAATATATGATTTGCAAATATTTTCTCAGTAGGTTTTTCATTAGGTTTCCTTTTTATTTTGTTGCTGGTTTCCTTAGCTGTACTGAAGCTTTTTAGTTTGACGTAGCCCCACTTGTTTATGTTTGCTTTTGTTGTCTTTGCAACATCAGAGTTGAGATTCAGACCATATACAGCTGACCCTGAGTAGGAACTTCTTGCATTACATTGCTGTGCTGCCTGCAGTCTTCATCTTCTGGTCACCTCTGTAGGAGAGCTGAATCGAGGAGGCAGATTGTCCCCCTGTTATATCTTAGCTGGGAATTCATGTATCTCCAACTCTTATTTTTTGCCCCTCTGCCTGTGTTTGTGAATAATCATGAAAATACTGTAAATATTGATTTTGGGATTTACAAATAAATTTTAATGAGTAGGTAAATTTAGAAATATGAAATTCGTGAATTATGAGGATCAACTGTATTTACTTTTCCAGTTTCCCTAGTAGTTAGAGGAGGGTAGAAATTGTATTCTTGTCATAAAAATAATCTACATATCATTTACCACTATGAACAAGTCTCCCGATTCTCAGAGAATGAGTATCCAGGGACTGGGGTTGGGGTCTGATGCTAGATCTGTCCTTTAAACTACCTGGGCAAGTCCTCAGATAGCTCCTCACATAGTTTGGGAACATCTTCGGGTTAGGAACCGTATCTTACTCATCTTTATATCCACAGCTCTAGCACAGGGCTTTATAATAGGTAGTTCTGTACCCACTTGCTTTGTTGAATTGTCTCTTATTTAGATATAACGTTTCATTTAAAAAATGGGTCTCATTAAATTATAGGCAAGTCACATAATATGGAGTTATTTTGGTGCGTTACCTGGTCATTTGTAAATCTGTAGAACAAAGATCCTGTCTGTTTTTGTATTGTTGAGAAAATGAAATTATCTATCCCCTTTAAAAGCATACTATACCATTCCCTTTGTCACTTTCATGGTTTTTTAAAAACATGTTCTGAAGAGTTACATGCAATCTGTATATTTTCATGGGATATTGTGGTTGTTATACTTGAAACTAATGTAACATTGTGTGTCGACTACACTCAAATAAAAAAAAGTAAATAAATAAATCTACATTTAGTACTTGCTATGTTTAAGGGATGATCTGACATAGAAAAGAAACAAAAGATATAATCCTTAACCTTCCTGGTCTTACAGTCTTATTGAGTGCTAAAGACATTTGAATTAAATTGTTCAGAAATAGTGCTGGAATAAAGTAGTATAAAATAAAGTGTCTACTTGTAGGATGCTGAAAAAAACAACAACCACCGAGAGTTTGATAGTGTGATAGGTCTTCATTAATTGCTTATTGATTGCCAACTGTGATCAAGGTCCCAAGACAGGCTTTGTGTGTGTTGAGAGTTAGTAGCTTTGGGGTAGAAAGGGAGCCAGCCACAATTCTTGCCTTCACGGAGCTCTGTCAATCAGTGATAGTGGCTTTTAGCAGAAATGGTGCTTCCAAATGTGCTTTAAAAATGCGGCTTGGGAGGCTCCCAGCCATAGTTCATTATAGAGAAGGAAGAAGGTAATAAGAGTTCAGACAGTGGAGAGACTTCTCTGGTGTCTGTCCTTTAGAGACTTTTGTTCTTGAAAAGTACTGCTTTGCATAGAGCTTAGGTCTCCTGACTTAGGCAGAGTAAACCCAAAACTTAAAACGTGGCTGTGAACTAGAGTTCCTTTTACCTGTGGCCCAAGAGTCGGTTTTATAGCCAGCCCCAGGTAATGCTTCCTTCTGACCACTATCATTTGTCAGTTAAACATTACCCTAATTCAGAGACAGGAAAATTTGTGGATTGGTTAAAAGATTTCATAGAAGGAGCCTCTATCAAGACCTAGAATAGACTTTGGGTATCCAGATTTTCCCCTGTATAAGGGAAGCGTTACTCTCTTACCAATTATACTTCCTTTGCTTCCATGAGTAGTTTTATTTTATTCATTAATTTTTTCCATTGTACTTTTATTTCTTATTCTACTCTTCTCATTTAAACATACAAATTTTACAGATTTTTTTTTTTTTGTTTCAATTCAGTATTCATTTCAGGCAGTTAGGAAACTCACCATAATTCACTTACATATAAAAAATGTTTTTACCAGCTAAAACAATATTTTTAGTTTCAGATTTTGCTATGCTTGCAGAATCTATGTGTGTTGTGATTCATTTTTATGGAAAATCTTTACATCTCTAGACTGTAGACATAGTACTTATACTTTTTGGTCATCTAATTTTAGACTAATTTTCAAGAAAACATTTGGTCATGCATTTAAAATGTTTTCTCTTCTACTCCGAAGCCCTACTGTTTTGCTACTCCTTTGAGTATTTGTCGTAGACCTATCTTTCTGTAAAGTTCCTTTTAACATTTCAGAAACTTTTAACTGCTCTGTTTGGAGACCTGACTCATTCTAACAATTTTTCAAAATAAATAATATGTGAGTTTGTATTTTAATTGACAAGAGTGTAAATTAGTTATATCTCAGATGTAAATGGCTGTTTAAGAAAAACACTTTGTTGATGTGTTGATGATCTTGGTTTTAACCGTTTGAGAAGTACATTCCATGCTTCCATGCTTTAATGCTAGCCCTTATGATACCTACATTTCAAATATTTTAAAGTTCTATTTCATTTCTCTGGTGACTACAACATAAGCTAATCATTTGGACCCAATGTCATTTTGTAACCTAGAACTAATTTTTGAGATGTTGGACTGACCATCTTGTTGTTGGTGATGGTCATGGTGGTGGTGGTGGCGGGGTGTGTGTGGGGGGGAGGGGATCGTGGTGGTGGGGGGTGTGTGGGGGGGAGGGGATCGTGGTGGTGGTGGTATGTGCGTGTGTGTTTAAACTGTGGCTTCTAATTTCTACTTTCAAGAAAAAAGCTGAGACTAATAATTGTCTTTTGAAAATTGCTGACATAACTGACATGTATTAATATTTTACTCTTACATTTCTGAAACAAACAGAACATGCAATAATTCAAGAGCAAGACAAACCAAGCAACAAAAAAATAATAGAAACTAAGTAATTATCAATTTTACTGTTCATAGCTAAACAAATAAAAGAATAAAAATGCTTTAAAAATTATCAAAATTTGGGACACTTGGGGGACTCAGTCAGTTGAGTGTCTGACTCTTGATTTTGGCCCGGGTTGTGACCTAAGGCTCATGGGATCGGGCCCCGCCTGGGCTCCATGCTCAGTGTGAAGTCTGCTTGGAATTCTCTCTCTGCCTCTCCCTCTGCCTCCCCCCTGCTCGTGCATGCATGTGTGCGTGTGCTCTCTCTCTCTAAAATAAATAAGATTTTTAAAAAAATAATAAAAAATAAAATCTCTAAAATTTATGATAGAGTTGTGTAGAAACTAAAAATTTATAGTCTATTTAAAATGCAGAAGTGTTGACTTCAGAAACTATGTAGGAAAATTGTGAATTATGGATAAATCTGCATGTTTGTAGCTAGTCTCCATGACACTTCTTTCTGAAGAAAGTTTAGGTGAGGCTAATGATCCCAGCCAATTTAATAATGGTAACCGCAAGCACAGGGCTTTATGAGAGGTCTATTCCTTACGAGTTGGATTTGATCCCCTTTGATCTCTCTTGTTTCTTTGATCTTGTAAACACTTTCCCAGTGAGAGAGCCCTACTCAGTAGCAGGGGCCATCTGCCTCAGGGTGCCCGGTAGTGGTAGGGTATGTGTTGTTGTTTTCTCATTATCTACATATTCTTGATGCCAGGACCTGTACAGTGCGTTCATATCAGGATATGACTTTTGTGTCTGTGTCTTCGTAACGTAAAACTTGTAAGTCAGTACAGTGGGAAACAGGAATATTTTTGGAAGCCTTTCCTATACCGTGACAACGGTGGTATAGAACCACATGGCCATGTATCTTAGACTTCTCCAGAGCCATGGCAAGATCTGATACAAGTGAGGAGACCTGAAGCTTAACTTCATTAATTTCATGGTAAATCTACTTGTGTGTTTGTTCAGTGTGCGTGTTGTTTAAAATAAACTTGAAAGTTATTACAGGATCAAGAAAACACAATACAAATAAACAAAACAATATGAGTCTATCAATATAGTATTGCAAAATAGTATACCTACCACTGTAGGTAGGTAGGTAGGTAGGTAGGTAGGTAGATAGGTAGGTAGATAGGTAGATAGATAGATAGATAGATAGATAGATAGATAGATAGATGCAGTTTGCTGGATAAATTATATGTAAAAGCTCTGAATTGATTTTTAATTTAAATAAAATATTTTATATCTAATCTTTCCTCAGCCTTATTTTAGGTTTTATGGGGATTACAAATGTAATTCTTATCTTTGGGGAGTTTATAAATATTGGATAATATAATCACATGGAATAAGAGTAATTTACAACATATGATAATTATATCTAATTATGTTCATTGTGTGTAAGAATCTTGCTATCTTCACAACAGTTCTGAGTTACCCAGAGAGAAGTCATTTTATAATTTCAGAAACACAATCAACAAGTAAATCTTGGAGCTGGGACCAAGATCCATGTCATTTGCCTCTTTATCTTTTTTATCCTTAAGTTTCTAAAATTCATTTCCCTCTTTTATAAATAATGAAACACTTTCTATAGTTTCATGAAGTATAATTATACTTTATTAGTTTCATAGGGTTGCTGGCAACAAAATAGCATAAACCCAGTAGCTTAGAACAAACACACTGTGTTGTGTTGTCTCACAGTTCTGGAGGCTGGACGTTCTAAATCAAGGTGTCAGCAGGCTTTGTTCCTTCTGAGAGCTCTGAGGAAGAATCTCTTCCCTCTTTTCTCTCCTAGCTCCTGGTGATTACCAGCATCATTGGGATTGGTGGGTTTAGATGGATCATATCGCCTCTGCTTCCATCTTTACATGGCATTCTCCCTCCCTGTGTCTTTGTGTCTTCACATGGTCATCTTTTTATTAGGATACTAGTTACATTAGATTTGGGGTTCACCCTCCTGCAGTATGACCTCATCTTAACTCATTACATCTACAATGACCTTATTTCCAAATGAGGTTACTTTCTGAGGTAGTGGGGTTTAGGACTCCATATCTTTTGTGGGGAGACACACAGTTCAATCCATAGCATATACTTAGGCAGATTATTATTGTTTGTTAAATATCATTTTTCTCTTTGAAATTCTATCAATAGAGAGTTTAAGGAAAATAGATCCAAATTTGGTCACAGAAACCACATTATTTTAAGCAAGCCATTTAACCCCTTGCAATGAAGAAAAGATAACCCTGTCTTGTCTAATTTATAGTATGCCTTCGAGAATCGAGTGAAGTGATAACTTGAAAAATGCTACTGCTTTTTTTTTCCAGTGAAACATTAATTTCAGATCATTGCATTTTCATTGAAAATTATTGACAGTGGCGTTCCTTTTACTTATTAATGTTCTCTCATCAGATCAGTGAGGTCAATATAAGTGGTGGTGTCTGTTAACATTTCTACACATGTATCCTGAGTTCAACTAGATTATCAGAATCCCACATCCTTTTTCACTAGTACCATAAAAATTGTGGTATTAAAAAGTTCTTAGAATTAACTGTCATGTTTTTTAACTAAAAATATTAAAAATTATCCTTCAAGTTAGTTATTTTCAAAAATCTTTATGACAAAAAGTAAAAAAAAAAACAAACCCCAGTATTTTATTATTCTAAAATATATATATTTTAAGAGAAGGCCTGCGTACTTTTTTATGTGACTGGTTTTTTCTTATACTTGTTTGTAATTACTGTCATGGAATTGGAGCATTAAAAAAACTTGTTTCTTGTTGTGCTCATAAAATTGTTCATATTTTCTCTAGATTGACAGATGAATAGTGCAAAGCTGGCATTGATTTAAACACTTTTAGAAGGAAAGATCCCAGAAACTTTTTTGAAATCATATTTAATCATGTGAATAGCAGAACAGAAAAGGAAAGAAAGAGGAGGAAAGCATTTGAAATTTAAGTCAGTCTGTGCCTTTAAATGTGGCAGCAAAGGTTCTCTGAAGAAATGTTTGCATTGAACCTTTTGACCATTCTACAACTCAGGAAGGATGCAACAGTTTTGTTAGTTAAAAAACACTATACAAATGTTGAGGATATCTGCATAACATTAGGGGATAGAAATCATTTTGTCATCCTGTGATAAGAACAAGGCCAGGTGGCTCCATTCTGTGGCTTAGGATGTGGGTTTCTTTGGTTTTGCTAGCCTCTGATGCTGAGGGAAACAAGTTATGTATGTAAAATGAGCTGTTTTTTTAAGGGGCATATAGTGTGATAGCATAATTATTGGCCGCAGAATCTGTTCTGTTGAGCATTTTGTGACATGCTGTTTTCTTTTTTGTTTGTGTTTTTATTTTTGTTTTTTACCTAGAGTGTACATGGGTCATGCCGAGCAATTACAAATGCATTGTTTGCGCTAAGGTAGCAGTGCTGTGTTTGGCATCAGTCTTATTGTGTTTGATGGTCAGATGATTATTTGCTCTGATGTGTATTTCAAAAATGAAAATTGCCAATTTTTAGGTAGAATGGCCTATGATGCATATATAGAGGAACTTTTTTCTTCTTCAGCAGAATGCCTCATACTAGGGTCTAGCGCCATTGCCCTAATCCGTGAGGTTCATTTCCTTAACACAGCCACCCTGAAATCTCGGTCTTGCCCCTTTAATCCCTATGACAGTGTTGTAAGCCTTGTAAGCCGTCTTTTTTATTTTTCCATTGTTTAGTCATTCTTTCATTGGTCATCCTCCAATCTTTTTTCTTTCTTTCTTTTTTTTTTTAAAGATTTTATTTATTTATTTGACAGAGAGAGATAGCGAGAGAGGGAACACAAGCAGGAGAGGGAGAAGCAGGCTTCCCGCTGAGCAGGGAGCCCGATGTGGGGCTCGATCCCAGGACCCTGACATCATGACCTGAGCCGAAGGGAGATGCTTAATGGCTGAGCCATCCAGGCACCCCCTTTTTTCTTTTTTTAATAATAGATTCACACATGCAGTAAGATGACTTTGCACAATATAAGCTGTCAAGTAGTCACATACTTAAGATGAATTTTACCTGTAGGGTAAAGGTCGTCTTCAGAGTACTCATAACTTTGGACGTCAGTTGTCTATTTGCAAATGGCAAATATGTTTATGTGCCTAAACGCAGAAAAAAAAAGAACTTAAAAATCGTTTCTACTGTGAGCCCATTATCATGTCCGTGAAGGCGTTGTTGCTGATCGTAACTATATATAATGGATGCGAAGTAAATCTTTGAATGGATGATACAGGTATCAAGCTACCTGTCATTTGTAACCAAGAAGGCAACACACAAGGTGTTAACCTTTAGGATTCTTCTTCATTTGAAATTAGCTCTAAGNGGAAAGAAGCAGCTTCCTCAGGTTAGACTCCATCTCTCTCAGGAGTCTGAGTAGACTGACATTCTTTCTGCTGCCATTTGTGTCTTTACGTGGCTCGCATCCCAGAAGGGACAGATTGTCAATGATATTATTATTCTGAGGTAGATATAGCTATTCCAGTGATGTAAGCATTGATGATTAAGAATTTTAAAGCTACTTTAGGACTTTTGCTTTTGGACATGCTGTTGAATTACTAAACATATGTCTTTTAACACATTTTTAAGCCAAATTATGCTGAAAAACACAGCACTTCCCTCAACTTTTAAGCCATTTAATGATAAACTTCAGCTAAAGCCTTTACCTTCAAAATAAATTGAGATAAAGTTCCTAAGGCCACATGTGCCCAGAAACGTTAAAAGAAAAGGTTTATTTTATCTTTTTAAAAAAGATTTTGTTTATTTATTTGAGATAGAGCGAGAGCGAGTGAGCGAGTGCACAAGCAGGGGGAGCAGCAGAGGGAGAGGGAGAGGCAGAAGCAGGCTCCCCACACTGAGCAGGGAGCCCGATAAGGGACTTGATCCCAGGACCCCAGGATCATGACCTGAGCCGAAGGCAGACGCCTCACCGACTAAGCCACATAGGTGCCCCAAAAGAAAAGGTTTAAATGAAAACATTTGAAGTGTGTCTAAAAACAGATCTTGGCAAGAGTAAAACGATTTGCTTTACAGTGATCACATTTGTGATTGAGACGGTTTTTTCCTTTTAAAATCCTGTATAGCTCAATTGAATTTCAGTGAGTTCTTAATAAAGCTAGTAAACATAACCTGTAATCTTTTGCATTTCCCTTTCCGTTATCCATGTATTTATACAGAACGTTTACCCTAATTCGATTTCTCAGTATGGTTTTGCACTGCACTTTGTTTTGTGTTTGGGCAGAGAGAGGCATATCACATAGAGATCTCTCATGATACAGTACAACCAGCAAAACTGGCTATGAGGTTAATTAATTTACGTTGACTTAAAACTAATTCTTAGAACCAGAGGAGGGATAGAGAACACATTAGGTATCGTTTTCAAACATGTTACAGATGAAGTGATCATACAGAACCAGTGCCAGGACATAACTGACAAGTAAAAACGTACATAGAGAAAGTGGGATATCCTGTCACTAGAATGTATTACCACGGTGAATTTGTCTCCAAGCAATGCAAAATGAAACCTCACATTAAATTTTTCTGTAAACGAGGAACAAAAAATTACTTCTTATCCCAAAAAATGGTTTTGTTCAGGAAGTAGGATTTGTTTTACAAACTGCATACAATGCTTTTATCCAGTCGACTATACTAAATTTCATTTTCACTATTAACTGAAGACTGTCAACTCCTGAAGTCATATTGGAACCTCCACTCTCTTGTCTTATTGTAAAGTAGCACTTTGACCAGAAGGGACATTTTCCTCTTTGGAATTTCCTAAATACAGTCATAGTAAATGGGATGGATATTGAAATCCTAGAGGAATAAATTGTCAGGATATCAGGATCCCTCTTCTTTGTAGACCCACTGTTTTTTCTCCCCACACCCATGCCTAAAAATAGATCAGTTTAGTTTTACCTGTTGGGCTTTCATGTAAGATTTTAAGGACAGAATTCCAGCTGCTTAAAGAAAAGAACACTAGTGTTAAATCACTGGACTGGATAATCTTTAAAGTCTCTTTTTTCTCCCTTCTTCATTGTCTCTCAAAATAAAAGTCTGTTTTCCTGAGATGATTCTAAATATGAAGATGTCTAAATGAAATTTTCTAGAAATGTAAGTTATATGACAGATACACTCTTCCATATTTTGTCAACAAAGAACAAATAGATGAACTATATAAAGGATTTTTATGTTTATAAGTAATTGTAATGAGTACATTTTGTATGGTGGAGGGTGATTCATGGAAATAATGGTTAGACAGGGTGGGGTTGTAGAAAAATCCCCATCTTACATTAGTAAGAAAAAACTAAACCTAATGGGGTGAGTGAACTTTTAAAATCTATTTTAATTATGGAAATATTGACTTGGCAACTCAAACAATATAGTACTTTGTGAATGTTGAGCAATAACTTTTGACCTGTCTTTAGTAAGAGAAATATGCACAGTCATTTTCCATTTAATATTTAATAATATATTATAGTTTCTATGTAGGTTTAGTCACCAGTTTTTTTTTTCATCGTCTCATTATCCATTTTACTTTACTATTGAAAGTTATTTATGAACATGAGAAATATGGCCTAATGTCTGTTGTCCTTACTAAGTGACTAATTCCTATTTTTTCATTCATGTTTCTGTTAAGAGCTAATGGCTACTGGAGGTGCAGTAGTGAACAAGAGGAAATTTCTGTCTTCATGAAGCTTACATTCTAATGGCAGAGGCAGACAGTAAACAAATAGATACATGATATGTCTGCTAGTGATAAGTCCTAGGATGAAAAATAAAGCAGGTTTAGGGGATATAATATGATGGAAGCTGATATTTTCAATACAGTGGCCAATATGGAAATCCAATCTGACAGTTGATGTTTGAGCAGAGATTTGAGTGAAATTACGCCAGTATCTGGGGAGAGAATCTAGTTGGCAAGATTTTCTAATAGATCAGATGTGGAACGGAAGAAAAAGAAAGAAGTCAGAGTTGATTCTAAGGCCTTTGGATGGAAGAATTGGGTGAATGAATATATATATAGTCATACTAGATCATATAAAAGAGAACTGGAAGTTTAAGATGTTCAAAAAGCACATTGTGTGCAAACAGTTTGGGGTGAGCACGTACATAAAGGTGGGAGTCCCTATAACTTATTGGCTCTGAAATGAACAAACTTGGATAACACTCCACAGCTGAGCTCTGCTATTAATGCAAGCATTTGTCGCTAAAAAATCAGCATGCTATGAAAAACTACACAATGAAAACTATAGGACTTACGGGAAAATGATACTCCGGCATAATACTCAAAAACTTGTTAGTGACATATTTTTTTTTAAACGATCATAAATGTTAAGTGGTTAGCAAATAAATACTGCAATATATTTGGTACTTTATATTTCAAAATATATTATTCCCTTGTGGAAGTGGGTATGGAAAGCGTTGCAAGATTGTGAGTTTCTGTGGAGTGATGCAAGGAGGCTTACTGAAATCTGAAGGAAAATTGTAACACCAGATGTGAGTGGTTGTGAGTCACACCTCACACAGTGAACCAAGGTAGCTGGTAGATGTTTGTTTTGAAGTGTGTGCTTTTCATGTATTCCTGGTTCAGCTGGGTGCAGTTTTTTGTTTTTTGCTTTTGGGTTTTTTTGCATTCATCTTGTTTCTTGTGGATGAAATTTCTCATAAATGAGCAAATGTGAAATTTGTTATACCATTATTCCCTAACTTATCAATTGCACTGGAATAAATTTACATTTCCAAAAGAAGTTGTACAGCAGAACTAACATCTAGTGGCTTTGGGCACATTACTTACCCTCTCAGAGCCTTGGTTTCCTCATATGTAAAATAGGGATAATAGTATTCACCTTACAGTTTGGGGGAGGGTTAAGTGAATGTAGGCATGCTAATTGGGAAGAGAGTATTTGTTAAAAATTGAAGACTTTCCTATAACCTCTATTTAGAAATTGCTTTACCTAAAAAAATTAAAAATGTAAAAATATGTTTTTATGATTTTTATTTTTCTAGTTTGGTATCGATGTAGGTACATAGATTTAGCTTCTTATAGGTGATATAAGTCTATGTCTGTAATTAGTTGCTATAAGCAGTAATGTCTTGCTTTCCTGTGGGGAGTACATGGTAGAAAGTTAGCATGAGATTATTGCTTAATTTTCTCTATAATGATACATTCCTTTATTAAAACAGTGTAATTATGTTACTGCTAGCTAATTGACATCACATCTTTTATCTTCTTTCCTCTTTTCTTTACTCCCTTTGTCTCAGTTGAGGCCTACATTTTTTGTCTTTCATTTTACTGTAATAAAATTGAATTCCCTCTGTTTTCTGCCTCTCTCTATCCCTGATACTAAGATGTACCTTCTTCCTCCATCACTCCAATTCATCCATCCTCCCTGCTGCTGCCAGAGTGACAAAGTGATCCGCCCATTTGCTTGCTCAGAACTCTGCTCTCGCCCCAGCATCTCCTCCTATGACATAGCACACTGCAGCCATCCCGGATGAGCTGATTCTTGCCCGAGTTGCTAGATAAGCCTGGAGTGTATCTGTGTGTTGCAGTCCCATCCATTCTTGATGTGTATCCCTTCCACAGCAATTACACTGGATGATAATTCTTTCTAAATTATGGCCTCACTGAAGTCTAAGCCTTTTATGGTCGGAGATTTTGTATTTCTTGTTACCCTTTGGGCGTCTAGCACATACCAGATGTTCGATAAATATTAGGGAAATAAATGAAGGAAAGAAGGTCCAAACATTGAGCCATGTGTAGATCCGGATTTTTACAGAATTGAACACCTGGGTTCAGCGTTAATGAGTTGTTTACTTTAGCTTTCATCATTCATTGTTTCACTTAACTCTACATTCCTTTATTTTCTACAACCAGAAAGAAAATACTTACGTATCTCAGCCATATATTGTAATGGTTAAGAGCACGGTCTCTGGAACCAGACAGACTTAATTCTACTCTTGGTTCTGCCACTTACCAACGTGATGACCTTAGGCAATTTATCAGACTTCTCAGTGCCATAGTTTCTTGATCTGTAAAATAAGAATAATTATATCTCATTTACCTCCAAGGCTTATTGTGATGATTAAGTGAACTGTTAATTGTAGCTGGCACATGGTTAAGTAATCAATATTAGCCATTATTAGTGTTCTCAATTATTTTTAACTGCCTTAAGAAAGGTGCCCGTTCCCCTTTCTTCCTTGAGGTACTAGGTTCCTCAAGACATGATATTTTCTGGCTTTTCTCAGGCTTCAGGGCAAACCCTGGCAGATTTTTGCCCAGCTGTTATCTCAGCCGACGAGTCATGATGGTATAACTTGCTGTTAAGTTTTCCCTTCCTTCACTCTAAATCATCCTTCCTCCTACCCTTCAAAGGTAGGAACAAAGATCCTGTAGGTCTTGATTCACAGACTCTATAAAGTCCTTTTTCTGACTATTTTCTCCCTCTGAATAGAAACATAGTTGATTAACAACTGAGTGTCCCTCCCTGATAAGTTGTTTCAGCAGCTGCTGAACACATTCCCTTGCATAAAATAAATGCCCCTTCAGAAGATCACTGTTGAACCATTGCATCTGGCTGACTGTGTTCTTTTTGCTATCATTTTACAGTGGTTCAGACTTCTCAAGTAGTATCCATACCTTTTTTTTTCCTTGACATTTTTTTAAAAGATTTTATTTATTTATATATTTGGTGCAGAGAGAGAGAGAACACAAGCAGGGGGAGCAGCAGGCAGAAGGAAAGGGAAGAGCAGTCTCTTCCCACGAAGCAGAGAGCCCTACGTGGGGCTCCGTCCTAGGATGCTGGGATCATGACCCAAGCTGAAGGCAGACGCCCAACTGACTGAGGCACCCCTCACGCAGGCACCCCTCTTGAACATTTTTTTAAACACAGGAGAAAATATAGAGAGTTACAAACAGAAGAACATTCTCAAACAATTCTTGGCCGTACTTACGAGGTGGTGATGCTTCCTTTAAACTGAATAAAGAAAATCTGGCCCAATTTAGGTGTCTGTCATTGATGCAAGTTAATGAAGGCTAAGTTTTTAGTTTACCAGTCTTGAAGCAGTCAAGGTAAACACCCTTTTGTACTGCTCATTAGGCACTGTATTTTTGCTCCCCATCCTGTACATGTCAACTGTTCAGCCAGCTATTAAAGGTAAGAAACAAGAAAAAAATACTTTTTAAATAGAAAGTGACTCAATATTGTTTCACCAAGATTCTTAACACACAATAATTGGTAAATGTAAAAGAAGTTACTTTATAAAGTTAGAAAAATTTTGATTTGTATTTTTATTGCTGATTACTTACATGTTATGTTATTTCCCCAAATAATGTTTTAAATCATTAAATTTTACCTTTGATCTTTAGTTTATAATAATTATATGATAAAAATAGGGGCCTTCCTCTCGATTGGATATGTGTTTATTTATTTTTATTTTTTATTTTTTTTTTAAGATTTTATTTATTTATTTGACAGAGAGAGAGAGCCAGCGAGAGAGGGAACAAAAGCAGGGGGAGTGGGAGAAGCAGGCTCCCAGCGGAGCAGGGAGCCTGATGTGGGGCTCCATCCCAGGAGGCTGCGATCATGCCCTGAGCTGAAGATGGACACTTAACAGCTGAGCCACCCAGGTGCCCCTGGATGTGGATTTAAAAACAATGTGGTTGAGGGGCGCCTGGGTAGCGCAGTTGTTAAGCGTCTGCCTTCGGCTCAGGGCATGATCCCAGCGTTCTGGGATTGAGCCCTGCAGCAGGCTCCTCTGCTAGGAGCCTGCTTCTTCCTCTACCACTTACCCTGCTTGTGTTCCCTCTTTCGCTGGCTGTCTCTCTCTGTGTCAAATAAATAAATAAAATCTTTAAAAAAATAAAAATAAAAAAAATAAAAACAATCTGGTTGAAAACGGGAAGACATTTAACCAGAACTATGTTTAACTGCTGTAGGTAGAGAAGAGTTTTTTTCTTCTAAAATTTCAGAAGATGGTGACGATGCCCAAATATGTCAATCATTAGGTGGAGTGTTATTCTCTGACACTAGAGTTGAACTAAATGTTGCAGTAAAAATGTACTTGACAATATTTTTTACTTAGTCTTTTCTGCTGCTTTATTGAAGTATATTTTGCATAGTGTAAAAGTCAGTATTTTAAGTGTTCAGTGCCTTTTTTAAAAAATTTTATTTATTTGACAGTGAGAGACAGCGAGAGTGGGAACACAAGCAAGGGGAGTGGGAGAGGGAGAAGCATTTTTTAGCAATAAAGTATTTTTAATTAAGGTACTGACATTTTTAAAGACATAATGCTATTGCACACCTAATGGACTACAGTATGGTATAAACATAACTTGTATACGTACTGGGAAGCCAAAATACTCATTTAACTAGCTTTGTTGTGATATTCACTGTATTGGAGCGGGCTGGAACTCAACCCACAGTATCTCTGAGGAAGGCTTGTGTATCCTTTTTTTCTCCCCTCCTTTGTTCTCTTGTCATTTAAATTGCATTGCTATAAACTTAATACATAGTGTTACAATTATTCCTTTTTTATAATCTTGTGTCTTTTAAAGAAGTTAAGAGAAGACATGAGAACATGTCTGTTTATAGGATTTTTTATATTCACCCACCTGTTTGTAATTTTTAGCACTCTTCTGCTAGATTTGTTACTGTCTTATATTACTCCCCATCTTTTTTCATGTTAAATAAAATTATATCATTAAATATGTCATAATCAATACATGTTAATATGATTATATTCTTTATGATGTATGAATATGTTAGTTAAAATTAAATTAAAATACATTTTTATTGAGCTATAAGCCTATAATATTGTATATGCTTAAGGCATACGGTGTGGTTTGATACATTTATATATTAGAATATGATTACCACTGTAGCGTTAACTAACACCTCTGTCACTTCACACAATTATTATTTCTTTTTTGTGGTAAGAAGAATTAAGATCTAGTTTCTTAGCAGCTTTGAAGGCTCTGATGCAGTATTATTGTCTGTAATCACTATGCTGTGCATTTAATCTCTAGGACGTACCTTATCTACTAGTTACAAGTTTGTATTATTAAACATCTCCCCAATTCCCATACCCCCAAGTCCCTGGTAACCACCATTCTGCTCTCTGTGTTCACAAGTTTGGCTTTTATAGATTTCACATATTAATAGTATCCTATAGTATTTGTCTTTGTGTCTTACTTACCTTACTTAGCATAATGCCTTGGAGGTCCATCCATGTTGTCACAAATGACAGAATTTCCTTCGTTCTCATCAATGAATAATATTCCATTGTTTATATGTACCACATCTTTTTTATTCATTCATCTGTTGATGGACACTTAGTTTTTGTCCATATGCTGGCTATTTTGAATAACTGCAATAAACATGGGAGCGCAGACAACTCTTCGAGATGCTGTTTGCATTTCCTTTGGATGTATGCCTAGAAGTGGAAATTCTACTGATTCTATTTTTAATTTTTTGAGGAACTTCTCCACTGTTTCCCATAGTGCTGTACCAGTTACATTCCCACCAACCGTTTTCTTTTCTTCACACCCTCACCAACACTTACCTCTTGTGTTCTTGATAATAGTCATTATAACAGGTGTGAGGTGATACCTCATTATGCTTTTGATTTGCATTTCCCTAAGGAATACTAATGTTGAACATGTTTTCGTATACCTGTTGGCCATTCAGATGTCCTCTTCTGAAAAATATCTTCTCAGTTCCTTTGCCCATTTTTTAATCAATTATTTGGGGGTTTTGTTGTTGTTGTTGTTGTTGTTACTTAGTTGTATGAGTTCATTAGAAGTTTTGGATATTAACCCTTTATCTGATATATGGTTTGCAAATATCTTCTCTCATTCCATAGGTTGCCTTTTCATTTGTTGATTGTTTCTTTTGCTTGCAAAAGCTTGCAGAAGCTTTTGAATTTGGTGTGGGCCCAGTTGTTGATCACATCACTTCCCTTTCAGTCTGAAAGATTTGCTTTAGTATTTCTTATAAGGTAAGTTTGCTAGCAACATTTTCTCTTAGTCTTTGTTTATCTGGACATGTCTTTATGAAAAATGGTTCTGCAGGGTATAGATTTCTTGGTTGGCAATTTTTTTCCTTTAGCACTTTGAACATGGTATTCCATTGCTTCTTGCCTTCTTTTTTTTTTTTTTAATGTAAAGTTATTTGTTAGTGTTATTGTGATTCTCGGTATGGGACCAGTCATTTTTCTTCTGGCGCTTTTATACTTGTCTCTCTTTTGAGGATCATATAACATGTCTAGGTATGAATGTCTTTGAGTTTATTCTACTTGGGGTTTGTTGAGATTGGATGCATTGATTAATTTTGCTGTTTGTTTCTAAATCAAATTTTGTTTTCAGCCGTAATTACTTTAAATATTCTTCTTTCCTCTCACTTTTTCTGGGACTCTGTTTACACTTATATTGGTGTACTTGATATTATCTGAGATTCTGTTAATTTATTTTTTGATCATTGTTTTTCTTTTTTAGAATGGATAGTTTCTGTAAATTTAAGTTCAAATTTACTGATTCTGTATTTCAACAGGTCAAATTTGCTATTGAACCACTCTAGTGAATTATTCATTTCAGTTATTGTAGTTTTAAACTTAAGAATTTTGATTGATTTTTTAATAATATTTCTTTATGATATTCCATTCAGTATATCATTGATATCATGCTTTAGTTCTCTGAACATGGTGGAACATGTTTAGTTGTTTCAATTAATTTATAATAGGTGCTTTGTAGTCTTTATCTGTTAAATCCAACATAAAAGGACATTCAGAAGTTGTTACAATTGATCTCTTTTTTTTAATTTAATAATTTTTATTTTATTATATTAGTCACCATACAGTACATCCCCAGTTTTTTATGCAATGTTCCATGATTCATTATTTGCATATAACACCCAGTGCACCATGCAATATGTGCCCTCCTTACTACCCATCACCGGCCTATCCCAATTCCCCACCCCCCTCCCCTCTGAAGCCCTCAGTTTGTCTCTTTTTTCCTGAGTCAGTAGTTACACTTACGTGTTTCTTTATATGTCTCATAATTTCTTTATGTTGAACACTGGACGTTCTAGATAATATTTTATAGCAATTCTAGATTCTGATATTTTTTTCCCCTGAGGGTTGTTGTTGTTGTTCTTTTTGTGTGTTTAATTATTATCTAGACTAAACACCAAACTGTGTGGTCCCTGATGTCTTTATTTAGTGTGTTTTGTTTTTGTTTTTTTAACCATCTTTCTTTTTCAGCCTCGCTTCGTAGGTATTTTCCTCTATTTCTCCTTAGCTTTATCTTTAATCGGTTATTGGTCAGAGATGGTGCTCAAATGGTTGGAACCAGTATGGCTTCCTCTCTCTGGTTATAGACCTGTGCTGATTTGGAAAGCATATTCAGTGTTGAGGCTATTGTGAGTTTTTCCTGGCTCTTATTTTCCGCTGGGCTCTGTCGTATCTTCTCTGTGTGTTAGCTCAGGTTCTGTTTTCTAAGGATGTGTGAGTGGCTTGCACGTAGATCAGCCTCAGTCAGTGCAAGATGTTTGGCGAGCTCATCTGGCCCCATGTGGCTGTCTCACCTCCCAAAATCACCTATTCAGTTTCTCACTTGCCTGCCAGGCTGTTGCTTGCCTGAAAAAGACCCGGTACTTCAAACAGTTGGAAGCAGTGCCCACCCCCCCATGTGCCACTAAGATCACCATTTTAATGGACAACACTTTAAATCAAGTGACCCCGTTGGACAGCAGCAGCAAAACTTGCAGTTATCACATTACGCCTTGCCTTAATTGAACTGCTGCACATACAGAGCTGGGGTTTGTCAGAAGCCCCAGGAAAAATCGCCACTGTTCTTATTGATGCCATTCTTACTGAAAGTTCAGTGGTTTTTATTAATAACCATTTCTCAGTTTGTCATAAGCCTCTGGTTGATTTTTTGAGTGCTGAAATAGTTGTTTTTGACAGTTCTGTTAAGCTTTATGGGGTTTTGGGGAATGGCGGAGGTCTTGTTGCCCTCCTATCATGCAGGAGTGAACCTGCATTTGTGTTTAAGTATGTAGTGCAGTTTATTTTCCAAACTAAAATGGTTCAAATATGACAGATAATCAGAAATTCAGGTTTTCGTAGTTATCTTCTCCCCTTGTCTGAATATTCTGTATTTGAGGGGGAAAAAAATCCACTGTGGAAGAAAAGGACTCCCTTAATTCACATTTCAAAACACTTTTTGAGGTTAGGACGGCAGGAGACTAAATATGTGAGTTGAATATCTGAACAAGTTTTATATAGGGCATTAGCAAGAAGAAAAGCGCTTTGTGTCAAATCATTCATTGTTCAAGTTCATAACTTTGATATTGCCTCCTCAAGCTGAGCCCGTGCTAACCAGGCTGAGCGGTTAAGTAGAATTGGGCTGAAAGTAAGCAGGTGAAGATTATAACTGTTAAGTGTATGTGTTGTGTTTACTCTCAAGAGAGTACTCTTCTCTCTCACTCCTTTATTCATGGGATGTGATGTTTGTACTGGTTAAGAGCCCCCTCGGGATGTGGAGTCAGACAGACATGGATTCTAACACCACCTTTGTGCCCTTGTGTAAGTTACATGACTAGTGTAAGTCTCAGTTTTCCTTTTGTAAAGGGATAAGAGTAATATCATTTTTGTGTTTTCTGTAGGGATTGAATTATATCATTTCTATTATTGTTAGAGTTCTATTAATGTCTAGACCAATACTTCTAAGCAGCAATGTTCTGTTGGCCATCTGTATGTCTTTGCAAAAATGTCTGTTCAGGTCTTCTGCTTTTTTTTTTTTTTTTTTTTTTTGGGTGTTGAGTTTGACAAGTTCTTTTCATATTTTGGATATTAACCCCTTATCAGATATATCATTCACTAATATCTTCTCCCATTCAGTAGGTTGCCTTGTTGTTTTGTTGATGATTTCCTTTGTTGTGTAAAATCTTTTTGTTTTGATGTAGTCCCACTAGTTTATTTTTGCTTTTGGTTTCCTTGGGATAGGAGATATATCTAGAAAAATGTTTCTGTGGCCAATGTCAGAGAAATTACTGCCTGTGTTCTCTTTTAGAATTGTTATAGTTTTACGTCTCACATTTAGATCTTTAATCCATTTTGAGTTTATTTTTGTGTGTGGTGTTAGACAGTGGTCCGGTTTCATTCTTTTGCATGTAGCTGTCCAGTTTTCCTACACCATTTATTGACAAGATGGTCTTTTCCCCATTTTCTATTCTTGCCTTCTTTGTCATAGACAAATTGGCCATATAAGCATGTGTTTATTTCTGGGCTCTCTATTCTGTTCTATTAATCTGTGTCTGGTTTTGTACTAGTACCATACTATTTTGATTACTATAGCTTTGTGGTATATCTTGAAATCTGGGAATGTGATATCTCTAGCTTTGTTTTACTTTCTCAACAGACACATAAAAAGATGGCTCAAACTCAGATCAAGGAAATGCAAATCAACATCTCAATGAGATATCACCATATACCTGTCAGATTGGCTTGTATGAAAAAGACAAGAAATTAAAAGTGTTGGCAGGGTATGGAGAAAGGGGAGTCCTCCTGAACTGTTGGCAACAATGTAAATTGGTGCAACCACTATGGAACACAGTATGGAGGTTTGTAAAAAAAAATTAAAAATAGAAATACCATATGATCCAGTAATACTACCACTGGATATTTACCCAAAGAAAACTTTTGAGAAGTTATATTGCAGCACTATGTTTATTGCAACATTATTTATACTAACCGAGATATGGAAACAACCCACGTGCCCATCAATAGATATGAGTGGATAAGAAGATGTGATACACACACACACATACATACATACATACATAAAATGGAATATTACTCAGCCATAAAAACACTGAGAGCTTGCCAGTTGCAACGTGGATGGACCTGGAGGACAATATGTTATGTGAAATAAGTCAGACTGAGAAAGACAAATACCATATTTCATTCATATGTGGAATTAAAAAAAAACAAATGAATAAACAAATGAGAAGCAGTTCCATAAATACAGAAAACAAACTGATGGTTTCTGAGGGGAGGGAAATGGGGGGTAGGCAAAATGGGTGAAGGGGAATGGGAAATCAGGTCTCCAGTCATGGAATAAGTAAGTCATGGAAATGAAAGGCGCGGCATAAGGAATATAGTCAATAATACTACAGTAGTGTTGTATGGTGACAGTTGGTAGCTATACTCGTGGTGAGCGTGCATATTGTCGAATCAGTGTGTTGTACACCTGAAACTAATGTAACATTGTGTGTCAACTATACTTAAATAAAACAAGTTTTAAAAAATAATCAATGATCATACAATTAGCTTGCGGTAATATATAATACTAAAGTAAGGCATGTAATCATTTGAAAAATAAAATCACTTCCTATATTTACTTTTATGAATTTGGGTGGATTCTCTTACATACCACCTGAAAATTTATTTTTATGCATTCAGAGGGGTCATTTTCCATTGGGCTGTTCTAAAGCATAGCACACTGATATATTTGGATTTGTTTTTTTTTTTCCCATGAACAATCACTAATAAAAAGTAAATGCTAATCTGCTAAGTCTTTTGTAGATTTATTAGTAAACATTTCAATCAAAATTTAACACACTGTATTTCAAATAATTTAATATGTAAGATGATTGGTCTCAGGAAAGGTCCAGTAGTCAAAGAGAAATGTAAGAAATGAAAAAAGAGATCTCTTTTCTATGCTATCCTGTCGTTCATTTCCTTGGCTGGGTTCCTAGGCTATCAGGTATTATGTAAAACATATAAAGTAGGTGAAACCCTTGAGTTTATGTTTTTGTTACAGTGTAATAGATTCAGATGTGGAGACATTCAAAGTCTTCTTTTGCAACAATTTTAAGTGGGAAGATGGAATTGAAAAAAGCCTTACTATTGTCTTTCAGTCTGTGTATCAAAGTTAATAAGAGGTTTGCAAACAATCTAAAGAGGCCAACTTCCTATCTCTCAGTTTGGACTGCTTCCATAGAATATAGAGATCCAATTTTAGAGGATATTTGGAATTGCCAGGATCTGGGGTAGAAAATAAAGACAACATTGTTCCCACCATCCTAAAATTTCTGGTCACATAATTACAATGAAATAATACTTAACTAAAGCTGTAATTTACTTGTTCTTCTCTATTTCACATTGCTTCTTGGGAATAATATTTATTCTGTATGTTTAGCTAGATTACAGTAGTTGAAAAGTGAAGAGTTAAGTCGAGTATTAGATTTTGTTCTTTACCTATAATTTTACATCAACATTAACTTCCAGCAATCTGAAGATATTTTTATATATGATGTAAGATGGGGGGCTAACATTTGTATCCCAAATTGCTATTTAGTTTATTAGTATCACTAATGGAATAATCTATTCTTTCCTCATTGATTTGAGAACATATGTATTGTTCTTATATATAAATGATGATGTTGCTGTATGCTATTTCACTTCATTTGTTTGTTCATTCGTTGAGCAAGTTGGTCTTGAGTACCTACTATGTATCAGGCATTATCTTACAAAGTAGGAATACCTTAGTAGTTGAAACAGCCATTAAATAAATGCTTTAGGTATCATGTAAAATTGCTAGTATTATAAGTGCCACAGAGGAGAGGTGTTTAATTCTATGAAAACCTACTACAAAGTATTTATCTTTTCCTGAATGTACTTTTTAAGTACAGCTCCTTATTGTTGTATTGCAAAGTTTCTTAGCTAGTTCTACACCTCTTCTTTTCCAGATTAGTTCAAAAATTTTGATTAGTTCCTGTTGAAATTGTATTGAATTTTTGGATTAACTTTCTGACGGTCAACATCTTTGGAATAATAACATTTTGTAACCAAAAATCTATGTTTTTTATTTCTTATGTTTTTCTTCTATTCTTTAAAATAATTTTTATTGTGGTAAAATACATAAAATGTAAAACCATCTTAACTATTTTTAAGTGTACAGTTAAGTAGCATTAAATACGTTCACATGGGTGTGCAACCATTTCCATCATCTGTCCCCATAACTCTTCATTTTGTGAAAGCAGAACTCTGTACCTGTTAACCAGTAAGTTTTCATTTTCTCCTCCCCCAGCCCCTGGCAATCACTTTTACCTTTTCTGTCATTTTGATTTTGACAACTCTAGGTTCCTCATATCAGTAGAATTATACTATATTTGTCTTTTTTATGACTGGCTAGTTTCATTAGCTTAATGTCCTCAAGGTTCTTCCATGTTGTAGCATCTAGTGTAGAATTTCCCACCTTTTTAAAGCTGAATAATCACAATCAAAAAATTATACAAGCACGCCTCAGAGATATTGCAGGTTTGGTTCCAGGCCACCATAATAAAGTGAATTTTGCAATAAAGTGAATCAAATGAATTTTTTGGTTTCCCAAGTGTATATAAAAGCTATGTTCACACTATAGTATAGTCTATTAAGTGTGAGTAGCATTATGTCTAAAAAAACAATATATAATACCTTAATTAAATACTTTATTGCTAAAAATGCTAACCATCATCTGTGCTTTTAATGAGTCATAATCACTTCACAGATCACATAAATATAATAATAATGAAAAAGTATGAAATATGAGAATTACAGAAATGTGATACAGAGACAGGAAGTGCACAAATGCTGTTGGGAAACTGGTAGACTTTTGGATGACATAGAGTTGTCACCTTAATTTCTTAAAAACTCAGTATCCGTAAAGCACAATGAAGCAAGGCACAATAAAATGAAGTATGCCTCTGTACCACATTTTATGCTTTCATGCATAGATGGATACTTGGGTTCTTCCAAGTTTTAGCTATTGTGAATAATGCTGCTGTCAATATGGGTATACAAATATCTCCTTGAGACTCTGTTTTCAGTTCTTTGGGGTTTATACTAAAAGTAGAATTTGTGGATCACATAACAATTCTATTTTTGATTTTGGGGGGAACACAATGCTATTTTCCATAGGATCTGTATCTTTTAAAATGTTTACCAATGATGCACGTAGGTGCCAATTTTTTATATCCTTTCCAACACTTGCCATTTGTGTGTGTGTGTATGTTTTGTTTATATTTTTGAATATTAGCTCTCCTAATGGCTGTGAGGTGCTATCATAATTTTGATTTGCATTTTCCTGATGATTAATGATATTGAGCGTTTTTTCATGTGCTTATTGGCCATTCCATCTTCTTTGGAAAAATGTCTCTTCAAGTCCTTCCCCATATCTGAATCAGCCTGTTTGCTTTTGTTTTTGAGTTTTAGGAGTTCTCTATACATTCTGCATGTTAATCCCTTTTCAAGTAAGTGCTTTGCAAATATTTTATTTCATTCTGTAGGTGGCTTTAGTAAAAAAATACCGTCCTGTTGATATTGTCCTTTGATGCACAAAATTTTTGAATTTTCGTGGAGTCCAATTTGTCTGTGTTTATTGTTACTTGTGCTTTTGCTGGATATGTCCAAGAAATCATTGCCAAATCCAATGTTGTGAATCTTTTGTCCCAAGTCTTCTTAAGAGTATAGTTGTTAATTATGTCCTTGATCCATTTTGAGTTAATTTCTGTACAAGGCTCATGGGTCCAACTTCATGCTTTTGCATGTAGGTATTCCATTTTTCCAGCATCATTTGTTGAAGAGACTTTTCTTTCTCCACTGAATGGTCTTGGCATCCTTGTCGAATTAACCATATATGTGAGGATTTGTTTCCAGGCTTTCTTTTTTATTCTTTTGGTCTATATGTTTGCCCTTATTGCCAGTTCCATACTGTTCGGTTACTGTAGCTTTGTAATAAGTTTTGAAATCAGAAGTGTGAGTCCTCCAGTTTTTGGTTTTATTTTTTTAAGTTTGTTTTGACTATTTAGTGTCCTTTGAGATTGCATATGAATTTTAGAATGGGTTTTTCTATTTATGCAAAGAAACAATATTGGGATTTATAGCAATTGCTT
Organism: Ursus maritimus; assembly: GCF_017311325.1. Classification (NCBI taxonomy): domain Eukaryota; kingdom Metazoa; phylum Chordata; class Mammalia; order Carnivora; family Ursidae; genus Ursus; species Ursus maritimus. The sequence continues at coordinate 4,420,333 of NW_024425452.1, read as the reverse complement.
TAAACGCATATTGCTTTAGGTAGTATTGACGTTTTAACAATATTAAGTCTTCCTATGAATGAATATGGGATATGTTTCCATTTATTTATTATCTTTAAAAATTTCTTCCAGCAGTATCTTATAGTTTGTATTTTGTATACATGTCTTTAGCTTGCTTAAGATAATTCTGAAATATTTTTATTCTTTCTGATGCTATTGTAAATGGAATTGTTTTTGTTTCAGATTACTTTTTGTTCATGTGTAGAAGTGTGATTTGTGTGTGTGTGTATGCATTGACTTTGTGTCCTGATACTTCGCTGAATTCATTTATTACTTCTAAGAGGTGTGTGTGTGTGTGTGTGTGTGTGTGTGTGTGTAATCTTTAGGATTTTCTACGGATAAATCATATCTGCAAACAGAAATCATCTTCTTGCTTTCCAGTTTGAATGCCTTTCATGTCTTTTTCTTGCACAGTAGCTGTGTCTAGGACTTTGATTTCTGTGTAGAATAGAAGGGTGAAAGTGGGCATTTTTTCCTTGGCCTTGAACCTTGAAGAGAAGCTTTCAAACTTTCACCATTGAGTATGATGCTTGCTGTGTTTCTTATATATATATAGATTCTTTTTATATATATTATATATATAGATTCTTTATATATATATATAATATATATATATATATATGGATTCTATTTGTTAGGTAGTTTCTATCTTTATTGAGTGTTTTTATCACAAAAAAATGTTGAATTCTGTCAGTTGTTTTTTCTGCATCAATTGAGATGGTCCTGTGGATTTTTTCCTTTCATTCTGTTAATGTAGCATATTACACTGATTTATTTTTGTCGAATCATCCTTGCATTCCAGAAAAAATCCCATTTGATCATGATGCATAATCATTCAGTATACTTCTGAAATCTGGTTGCTTCTGTTTTGTTGAGGATTTGTGCATCAATGTTCATAAGGGTTATTGGTCTGTAGTTTCTTTCATTTGTAGTGTCTTTGACTGGCTTTGGTATCAGGGTAATTCTGGCCCTATAAAACAAATTAGGAAATTTTTCTCCTTTTCAAATTTTTTGAAAAGTCTGAGAAATATTGGAAATAATTCTTCTTTACATGTTGGGTAGAATTCACCAGGAAACTCATCAGATCTAGTGCTTTTCTTTGTTGGGAGGTTTTTTATTTACTGATTCAATATCTTTATTAGTTATAGATCTATTCTGATTTTGTTTATGATCTCATCATTTAGTATGTTTTATATTCCTAGGAATTTTAAAATTTCATCTAGGTTATCTAATTTTTGGCGTACTATTGTTCATAATACTGTGTTAGAATCCTTCTTGTATCTGTAGAATCAGTAACAATGTTTCCACTTTCATTTCTGATTTTACTAATTCCAGTCTTCTTTTTTTATAAGTCCATCTAGCTAATGGTTTTTCAGTTTTTTTGATTTTTTTTTTGTTTTTGAAGAATCTTACCTTGGTTTCCTTTAACTTTTCTCCATTTGCATTCTCTGTTTCATTTATCTCTGATTTGTTATTATTTTTTTCCTTCTGCTAGCTTTGCATTTACTTTGTTCTTTTTGTAGTTGTTTAAGTTGTAAAAGGAGATTGTTGATTTGAGATATTTCCTGTTTTTAATAATGTCTGCATCATAGCTATAAATTTCCCTCTTTACCTACATGATTTAAGAGACTAACTTAAAGAAAAAGAAACAACCAGTGTAAACTCAATAATACTGTAACTTTAGTTTTTAACTCAAAATATTCTTTCCTATATAACTTAAATAGACTAATGCATTTTAAATAATTATTTTAAAAATTATTAGTGCATCTCACATCTCACTAGAGTGCTGCATCTCACGAGTTTTGGTATGTTGTGTTTTCATTATATTCATCTCTAATTATTTTCTGATTTCCCTTGTGATTTCTTCTTTGATCCATTGGTTATTTAAGTTTGTATAGTTACATTTGCATTATTTTGTGACTTTTCCGGTTTTCCTTTTGTTGTTGATTTCCAACTTTACCCTTTTAAAATCTAGTGAGAGATAATTTGTGTTTTAACATATAGTCTGTGCTGGAAAATGTCCCATGTGCACTTGAGAAGTATGTTTATTCTGTGTTTGATAGAGTATTCTGCAAATATCTTTTTGATCTATTTGCATTATTGTACTGTTCAGTGTCCTGTGTTTGTGTACTTCTCTTCTGTCTCGTTGTTCTGTTCACTGTTGTGAGTGAAGTATTGAAGTCTCCAACTATTGTTATAGAACTGTTTATTTCTCTATTCAATTCTGTCCTTTTTGCTTCTCATTTTCTGATTGTCTGTATTTGTTATAGTCTTTTGCTGTATTGAACCTTTTATTAATATATAATGTTATTCTTTTACTCTTATAACCTTGTCAAAACTTTAAAATATTTTGTCTGATATTAGTATAGTCATCCTTCTCTGTTTTGGTTACTATTTGCATGGATCTTTTTCCATCCTTTCACTTTCAACTTATTTGTCTCTTTAGCTCTCCTGCTGGTCTCTTATAGACAACATGTCATTGGGTCATGTGTTTTTATCCATTTTACCAATCTCTGTCTTTTGATTGGAGACTTTAATAAACTTACATGGAAAGTAATTACTGTTAAAGAGGGATTTTTGTCATTGTGCTGTTTGCTTCCCAATGTTTTACAGTATGTTTAGGCCCTCATTTTGGGCATTATATCTTCTTTTGTGTTTAGTAGATATTTTTTTTTTTTTTGTAGTGAAATGTATAGATTTGTGTGTGTGTTGTATAGCTATTTTCTTTGTGGTTACCCTGGGGAATGCATTTAAAATTCTAAAGTAATAACATTTGTAATTGAATATATACCACCTTAACTTCAGCAACATACAAAAACTCTGGTCCTTGACAGGTGCACAACACCCCTTTGGTTGTTCATGTCTTGAAATTACATTTTTATACATTGTGAGCACAAAACTATAAACTAATAATTTTTAAAATAATTATTTAAAATGCATTAGTCTCTTTAAGTTATATAGGAAAGAATATTTTGAGTTAAAAACTAAAGTTACAGTATTATTGAGTTTACACTGGTTGTTTCTTTTTCTTTAAATTAGTCTCTTAAATCATGTAGGTAACAAAAAAGTATAGCTGCAATAATGCTAAGTTTCATGATTTCCCATGTATTAACCAATATTGGGATCTATATTCCTCCATATGGCTTTGAGTTACTGTGCATTGTCCTTTCATTTAAGCTTGAAGGGACTCCCTTGGGCATTTACTGTAGGGCAAGTCTTTTGCAACACCCAGTGCTCAGTGCCAGTGTTCCAAAGTTTTTGATAAGAAATTTACTGATAATCTTATTGAAGCTCCCTTGTATATCATGATTTGCTTCTTTATTGCTGCTGTTAAGATTCTCTTTTTGTCTTTGAAAGTTTTATTGTAATGGTGTGGGTCTCTGAAGTCATTTTACTTGGAGTTTGTTGAGCTTATTAGATTGTACATGTCTTTTATCAGATTTGGGAAGTTTTCAACTATTATTTCTTCATATGTTCCCTCTGCTCCTTTCTCTCACTGTTCTTCTTGGGCTCTCAATTTGTGTATTACTGACTTTGTGATGTCCCTTCAGGTGCTTAGGTTCTGTTCATTTTTCTTCTCATGTCTTTTCTAAAACTTGCCTTGGGCATTCATAGTCACTTTAAAATTTCCTCTGCATATAGAATTGTTTTTGGATGTCCTAGTCCTTAATGTTTGGCCCCTGAAAGGGAAAAAAGGTGAAAAATGAAGGGTAGGGGAGAAGAAAAGGACCCCAGCTCTTTAAATCCCCTTGAGGTCACTTTATCCAGAGGATGAGGTGCTTGCAACAATGGGGAAGTAAGCTTTTTATTCTTTTTTTTTAAACTATTTATTTAGTATTGTTTATCCTCAAACAATGAATGCTTCATTATAATGAAAGAAGTTTATGTTGCAGTTGGAACTTTACATGAGTTCTGGAGGATAGGCAGGATGGCGTTTGGTTTGTTTTTTTAAATGAGAAATCAGGGCTGAAGTCATATTTTTATTCATTTATTAATGGAATACATCTGAAAGTAGTGATTGAAAGACCGGTATTTTTGTTTCTTCTCTCATGAGGCAAATTATCTTGGCTAAGTCATTCTTTATGAGTTTGTGAAATTAACATTTGTTAAGTGGAGCACAGGATTCTAGACCATTCAACAACACCACAAGAGAAACTGAAATAAAGATGTTCATCGCAGGTCTTGGAAGAAGTACCTGGCATACCTCAAGGTCCTACACGGGCAGGTAAAGGCAGAGTGCAGAACAAAGAGAGTCACGACCTGGGGTCCATGCTTTTATTAGGGTCCAAGAATAGACTGCTTTGTGTTTCCTGGATTATGCCCAGATAGATCATTTCAAACCAAAACAACGGGGTTTTGGCTGCTCACATAGGGGTCTGACCTAAGGGGTGCATAAAGCATACAGGTGCTGGGAGGCAGGGGAGACTCTTGATCACAAGGGTTGTTGGGGAATTCGTATCAGGAATTTATATTTGCTTGTGGCTCTGCAGCTGCTTTGTAGGGCATGTGCTTGCATGAGGGGGCTGATGTTAGTTTAGGGTCTCTGCAGGCTGCACAACGTGGGTGCCAAGGAAGCAACATCATGAAGTAGCTTAGTTAAACATTTAAAATCATTTATACTTTTCTGAGATTTAATGACTTCATCTGAAAAATTAAAAGACAATATATAAGCTTTCTCTCATAAAAATTATTGAGGAAAACCACCTGCAGTCGCCAACTGTGTTATAAGACTTAGTACTTTCTAACAAATGAAATATATTGTGAAAAAGTAAAATGTAAAATCAATAGAAAGAAGAAATAAATATTTAAGAAACCACGGAAATAATATCTGTTGATTACCTCATGCAGGATCATAATAAGCAGAAATGTGATCACACTTGGTACTTAAGAAACAGCATTTTATATTTCAATGCAATTGACATTTAGTATATTCATTAAGAAACTGCTTTATCTTAAAAAATTTTTTTTGTATTAAACTAATTCTTGTGACCAGTGTGTTGGTAATTTTATTACCCTGTTCATTTTTTCTTGTTTTATGCCTTGAATGTCTAGATTGTTACTAGCTTTCAAGGATGACTTTTTGAAAAAACAAAAAGACTGTGAAATTTAATAGAACTATTTGTGGGTTTGGCTTATATGTATGTGGCTTATATGTATGTGTATGTATATGACTTTAATGGATTCCTTTATCAGAACTGATGTGTAGGATATTAATGTGTGTTTTTACTTTGACCATATTATTAAAAACCCACATGTACTTGAGGTGCAGTGGTTACGTATAAGCTTGAAAATATATTAAGTTATGCTGATTTCTGGATAATAAGATATGTTATTAGAGAAAGAATAGATTCCTATTTTATTGTAGACTTTGTGCCATAAATCTGACAGAATATGGGGGGGATAACGTTTTTCTTTCTATCACTTTAGTTCATTATATCTGGAAGGATGAGGCATTTAACTTTAAACCATAATACTTTAAAACATAATACAACTTTAATTATTAGCTCAACAACCCTTATTCACAGATGAGGAAACTGAGATCCTTAGAAGGAGAGTGACTTAATCAGTATTATAGAGCTGATAACAATAGACAGCATTGCAAAGGTAACTCAGATTCTTTGGACTCTTAGTCCACTGCTCTTTCTTGGTACTTAAACTTTTTTTTTTTTAACTTTCTTTTTCTCCTGTAATGTACCATCGAGGTTCTTTCAATTTGAAAGGATAAGGGATTCCCTCAGATGATGTGAGTTTACAGTAAAAATTAAGTAGGAAGTACAGACACATAGACCCACCATCCCAGCAGCTACAGTGCAAGTCCTTTAAACTTGTGCACAAACATTAATAACAACATTATTTATTTATAATGGCCAAAATGTGGAGAAACATGTCCATCAGGTGAGTTTTGTTATAGATAAAATGGTATATTTTGATCTTGGGAAAATGTCAGCAGAGTAGAAGGACCCTAGGATCATTGTATTGTCCAATGAATACAACTAGATAACTATCAAGTCATCCCAGATATTCCAGAAATTGACCTGAAGACTGTCAGAACAAACTCCACAACTAAAGATAGAGAAGAGGACACACTGAAGAAGTTATGACATGCAGAGATGAGGTTTAGGAGTGAAACAGATTGTGGCCACTGTGGTGGAGAGGTATCTATTGTTGAGAAGGGCGAGAGACAGACTAGCACACAGGGGCGTGCCCAGGGAAAACAAACCCCCATAGCAATTGGTTTGGAAAGTGAGAGGTCCCAAATTTTGTGAGTTCTTGAAATCAGTGCATAAAGCCTAGAGTTCTAAGTCACTAGGCTTGGCTTGGGAGAGCCCAGAGGCGATTGGGGCTGCTCTTGTAGAAAAGGCAGGCAAAGAGCTCATGGACATATAGTATGGAAAAGCGATCTGAAGAGCACCTGGGGCACACAGTGGGGAGGTGAGTTGCTTCTCTTGAAATGTGTCTCAGATAGACAACGTTAACAAAGAGAACTCTGGGAACAACGTAATTGGCTGGTGCCATTTCCCTCCTCTGCCCTTTAGCATAAGCACAGGCTGCCTACAGGAACCAGTGCAGTACTGACATTCATTACCTAACGTGCTTACACCAACCCCATCCCCCACCCCCACTAGGGTGGAACTACTCCTCCCATTCATGCTTGCCTCAGTCCCAGCACAGTGGGCTCCCTCCCCCAAAGACTACCTAATCCCCTGCTCACACCCTATCTCCTGACATGGGAGTTTGTGGAGCCTTGGTTCTGTTGGTGGTGGCAACAGATCTCATTTCACAAACAGACCAGAGCACACTTAATTAAAATGTGCTATATTCAGGCCAGGGAACCAAATACTGCCCACAATAGGCAAGGAGAGCTTCTGCAAATGACTGGCCTTTAACGATAAATCGGCCAGGATGAAAGAGCAGACACATGAGCACACCTTAGAGAGACCCCTAGGAGCACCAGGCCCTGGGGAACAGGGGACACTATACAGCAGGGTGCTACAGGACCTCTTTTCATAAGTCCATTACCCACAAGAATAGGAGACATAGCTGAATTTTCTTTTCTTTTTTTTTTTTTTTTAAGAAAATTTATTTATTAGAGAAAGAAAGAGAGAGAGAACCAAGTGGGAGGAGGGTCAGAGGGAGAGAGAGGGAGAATTCTCAAGTAGACTCCCTTCTGAGCACAGAGCCCAACACTGGGCTTGATCCCAGGACCCTGAGATCATGATCTGAGCTGAAATCAGGAGTTAGACTCTTAAATGACTGAGCCAACCAGGCGCCCCTCAATTTTCTAACATAGAGAAACAGGCACAGAGACTTAGACAAAATGAGAAGACTAAGAAATTTATTCCAAATGAAAGAACAGGACAAAGCCATAGCCAGAGATCTAAGCAAAACAGATAAAAGCAACATACCTGATAGAGAATTTAGAGTAATGGTCATAAGGACACTCACTGGACTTGAGAAAAGAGTGGAAGACATGATTGAGACATGTAACACAGAGATAAAGAATAATATAGCAGAGATATAAAGGGCTCGGTAAACAAAATGAAAAACACACTTGATGGAATGAACAGCAGGCCGGAAGAAGCAGATGAGTGAAGTAATGATATAGAAGACAGAGTAATGGAATGTAATCACGCTGTACAAATGAGAGAAAAAAGAATTATGCAAAACAAGAAAAGACTTAGGGAAGTTCTTGACTCCATCGAAAGTAATAACATTCGTATTGTAAGAGTCCCAGAAAAAGAGAGAGAGAAGGGAGTAGAAAATGTATTTGAAGAAATAAGAGCTGAAAACTTCCATAATCTGAGGAAGGAAACAGGTATTCAAATCCAGAAGACACAGAGAATGATCATCAAGGTGAACAAACACAGATCTACACCAAGACATTCTGTCATTAGATTGGCAAAATATAGTGATAAAAAAATGTAAAAGCAGCAAGACAAAGAAGGTAGTAACTTACAAGGGAAAACTCATAAGGCTAGAAGGGAATTTCTCAGCAGTAACTTTCCAAGCCAGAAGAAAGTGGCATGATATATTCAAAATGCTGAATGGGAAAAATCTGCAGCCAAGAATACTCTATCCAGCAAGGCTATCATTCAGAATAGGAGAGATAAAGAGTTACTCAAACAAAAATTCGTGACCATTGAACTAGCTCTGCAAGAAATGCTAAAGAGGACTCGTTGAGTGGGAAAAAAGAGGCCAATGGTGACAGTATGAAGGTAGTAACGACAAAAGTAGTACAAATGAATATGTCTGTAAAACAATCAGTCAAGGAACTCAAAAAATAAAAGGATGTGAAATACGATACCGTAAATCTAAGATGTGGGAATAGAGGAGTAGAGAATTGGTTCAAACTTGTACAGCCATCAACTTAATATAGAATATTCTATGTAGAAGAGGTTATATACAAACCCAATGGTAATCATATATCAAAAACCACTAATAAATATGCAGAGAATAAAGAGAAAGAAATCCAAATATACCACTAAAGAAAATCAAGAAACCATGACAGAGAAAAACAAGAAAGGATCAAAGAATATCTTCAGAAACAAACACAAAATGTCCAGAATAGGTAAATCTGTAGAGACAAGCTGATTAGGGGTAGCCTGGGATAGAGTAAAAGTTAGAAGAGGAGACAGAAATGGAGAATGACTCTTAATAAATAAGGGAGGGGGTCTTTTTTAGGTGATGAAAGTGTTTTAAAATAAGATTGTGGTGATGATTTCACAACTGTGAATATACTAAAAACCACTTACGTATACACTTTAATTAGGTGAATTTTATGGTAATGTTATTTATATCTCAATACTGTTAAAAATAATTTTTTGAATAATCTGATGACCTAGCTGTCTTGTGGTATGACGTATTACTTATTACTCCAGTCTTAACGCTGTCAATTTTGTGACTTGACTCCCTTCTGCTTGTTTCTCCTCATTTGTCTCCTACATTTCTCTCCATGTCTTCCTCATGTCCCCATTCAGAATTTCCCTGAAAGGGGTGATCAGACAGATTGTTTTGTTAATTTCCATGAAGAGGAGGCACCTTTTCCATAATAGAAGGTTTCTTTTTAAATAAATTTATTAAGTAGAAATATATATGAACTTAGAGAAAATAATAAATGGCAGCCTAACCAGAACAAAAAACCAAAAAACAAAAAACACAACTTGTGAAGGTGATAGTTAAGTGGCTGACATTTGGTCCGCACTGGTCTAGGACATAATAAGCTTTCAATAAGTTTTGTTTAGTGTTACAGTTTTCCCTGTTTTAAAGATGAAATTGGTTCTTGGGTATCTACACAAGGAAACCACAAATTTGAATTGTAGGGTCACATAAGTAGGATATGCAGACAAGGACTTGAGTCCACATCTTTATTATCCTATATTAAGCTTGTTTATTACTGAGTACCATTGTCCAGATGGCCAAACTAAAACCTTGTTTTGCCCCCAAAAGCCTGTTTAAAACATATATCTGTAGCAAATAATTCTGTTGTCTCTTACATAGCAGTTTTCATAACCGTATAAAGAGAATGAATTTGAAGAGTTTTGTGTAGTAGCATACTAGGTCACAGGGCTTGGGCAGAGGATTTTCCCCCATCCCAGTTTTGTAGATATGCTTGACATACAGAACTGTGTAAGTTTAAAGTGTACAGCGTAGTGATTCGACTTAAACTTATTGAGAAATGATGACCATAAGGACTTTAGTTAACATCTGTCATTTCATATAGATTTGAAAAAAAGAAAAGAAATAGAAAAATATGTTTTTCTCTTTAGGATGAAAACTTTTAGGACTTACTGTCTTAACAACTTTCAAAATATTCTATATGTCAATATTAACTATAGTCATCCTGTTGTACATTACATCCCTAGTTGTTTATTTTATAATTGGGAGGGTGTACCTTTTGACCACCTTTATTTGGTTTACCTTTTCCTCATCTCCTGAATTTGGTAACCACAAATCGGATATCTTTTTCTAGGACTTTGTTTTTTTTTTATTTTTAATTTTTTAAATTTTAGATTCAACTTTTAAGTGATATCACATTGTCTTTTTTTGACTCATTTCACTTAGCATTACGCAGAGTATATCCATGTTGTGTCAAATGTCAGTATTTACTTTTTTTGTGGCTGAATTTTATATATATATATATATATAT
>NW_024425452.1:4346375-4410137 GCF_017311325.1 Ursus maritimus | reverse complement strand
TTTCCATGAAGAGGAGGCACCTTTTCCATAATAGAAGGTTTCTTTTTAAATAAATTTATTAAGTAGAAATATATATGAACTTAGAGAAAATAATAAATGGCAGCCTAACCAGAACAAAAAACCAAAAAACAAAAAACACAACTTGTGAAGGTGATAGTTAAGTGGCTGACATTTGGTCCGCACTGGTCTAGGACATAATAAGCTTTCAATAAGTTTTGTTTAGTGTTACAGTTTTCCCTGTTTTAAAGATGAAATTGGTTCTTGGGTATCTACACAAGGAAACCACAAATTTGAATTGTAGGGTCACATAAGTAGGATATGCAGACAAGGACTTGAGTCCACATCTTTATTATCCTATATTAAGCTTGTTTATTACTGAGTACCATTGTCCAGATGGCCAAACTAAAACCTTGTTTTGCCCCCAAAAGCCTGTTTAAAACATATATCTGTAGCAAATAATTCTGTTGTCTCTTACATAGCAGTTTTCATAACCGTATAAAGAGAATGAATTTGAAGAGTTTTGTGTAGTAGCATACTAGGTCACAGGGCTTGGGCAGAGGATTTTCCCCCATCCCAGTTTTGTAGATATGCTTGACATACAGAACTGTGTAAGTTTAAAGTGTACAGCGTAGTGATTCGACTTAAACTTATTGAGAAATGATGACCATAAGGACTTTAGTTAACATCTGTCATTTCATATAGATTTGAAAAAAAGAAAAGAAATAGAAAAATATGTTTTTCTCTTTAGGATGAAAACTTTTAGGACTTACTGTCTTAACAACTTTCAAAATATTCTATATGTCAATATTAACTATAGTCATCCTGTTGTACATTACATCCCTAGTTGTTTATTTTATAATTGGGAGGGTGTACCTTTTGACCACCTTTATTTGGTTTACCTTTTCCTCATCTCCTGAATTTGGTAACCACAAATCGGATATCTTTTTCTAGGACTTTGTTTTTTTTTTATTTTTAATTTTTTAAATTTTAGATTCAACTTTTAAGTGATATCACATTGTCTTTTTTTGACTCATTTCACTTAGCATTACGCAGAGTATATCCATGTTGTGTCAAATGTCAGTATTTACTTTTTTTGTGGCTGAATTTTATATATATATATATATTTTTTTTTTTTTTTTCCATAGCTTTTTTACCCATTCATCCATTGATGGACACTTAGGTTGTTTCTGTGTCTTGGCTCTTGTAAATAATAACTGCTGTGAACATGGAGGTGCAGTTATTTCTTTGACACAGTGGTTTTTTTCCTTCACGTATATTTCTGGAATTGGAATTGCTAGATCATATGCTAGTTCAGTTTTTAATTTCTTGAGGAACCTCCATAATTTTTTTTTTAGTAGCTGTTCCAATTTACAACTCCACCAACAGCATGCAAAGTTTCCTTCTCTCTGCATCTTCTCTAGCAGTGTTCATCTCTTGCCTTTTCAATGATAGCCAGCTCAGTGGGCTTGAGGTGATACCTTACTGTGGTTTTGATTTACATTACCCTTATGATTACTGATGTTGAGCACCTTTTCATATATCTGTTGGCCATTCGTATATCTTCTTTGTTAAAATATCTGTTTAGGTTCTTTGCCCATTTTTAAATTGGATTCTTTTTTTTTTAACTACTGAATTGTGTAAGTTCTTAATATATTTTGGATGTTAAGCCCCTATCTAAATTATGGCTTGCAAATATTATTTTCTATCATATAGATTGTCTTTTCATTTTGATAATTTCTTTTGCTCTGCAGAAGCCTTTTAGTTTGATGTAGTCCCATTCATTTTTTTATTTTGTTGCCTGTATCCCTAAAATCCATATCTATAAAATCTGTCAAGCTTCCTTTTCTCCAGGCAGTTTTATGCTCTCTGATCTTACATTTAAGCCTTCCATTTCAACTTAATTTTTTTGAGTGATGTAAGATGAAGGTCTAAGTTCATTCTTTCACATGTGATGTCCAATTTTTCCAGGACAATTTATTGAAGAGACTTTTTCTCCATTGACTATTTTTGGCTCCTTTGTCAAATATCAGTTAACCGTATATACATATTTTTATTTCTCAACTCTTGGTTGTGTTTTTCTGTTTTTATGTCGGTATTGTATGTTTTCATTATTATAGCTTTATAATACAGGTTTTAAGCAGGAAGTGTGATGCCTCTTGCTTTGTTTTTCTTTCTTTGGATTACTTTGCCTATTTGATAGCATCTTTTGTGATTCCATAAAAATTTTAGGATTGCTTTTTCTATTTCTCAAAAATGCCATTAGAATCTCGATAGGGATTACATTAAATCTGTAGACAACTTTTGGTAGTACAGACATTTTAACAATAGTAATTCTCTTAATCCATGAACATGGGATACTTTTATGTTTATTATGTCTTTTTAAATTTCTTTAATCACTGTTTTTTAGTTTTCAGTGTAGAGATTTTTCATTTCCTTTTAAATTCATTCCTAAGTATTTTATTTTTTTCATTCTATTATAAATAGAATAATTTCCTTTATTTCCTTATCAGATAATTTGTTGTTACTGTGTACAACACTTCTGATTTTTTGTATGTTAATTTTTTATCTTGCAACTTAATTAAATTTGTTGATTAGATATAGCAGATTTTTGGTGGGTTCTTTAGAATTTTCTGTGTATAAAGTCATGTCACCTGGAAATAGGACCAGTTTTACTTCTTTTCCAATTCTGATGCCTTTTTTTTCTCTTCCCTGATTATTCTGGCTATGATTTTCCAGGACTACATTGAATAGGAATCATGAGAGCAGGTACTTTGGTCTTGTACTTGATTTTACAGGAAAAGCTTTCAACTTTTCACCATTGGATATGGAGTTAGCTGTGGACTTATCATTTGTGTTCTTTATTATATTGAAGTGTGTTCTTTCTATATCTTATTTGGTAAGAGCTTTATCATGAAATGTTGAATTTTATCAAATGCTTTTTCTTCATCTCTGTTGAGAGGATCGTATGACTTTTTCATTCTTTTAATGTAATGGATCACATTTATTAATTTACATATGTTGAAACATCCGTGTATCTCAGGGATAGATCCCACTTGATTAAGGTGAGTGATCCTTTTAATGTTTTGCTGAATTTAGTCTGCTACTATTTTATTGGGTGGCTCAGTTGTTTAATTGTCTGCCTTTGGCTCAGGTCGTGAACTCGGGGTTCTGGGATCAAGCCCTGCATTGGGTTCCCTGCTTAACTGGGAGTCTGCTTCTCTGTCTGCTACTCCCCTTGCTAGTACTCACTCTCTTGATTTCTCTCTTTCTCTCAAATAAATAAAGTCTTAAAAAAAAAAAAAAAGAATCTTCATATTCATCCGTGAATTTTTTAGTGTCCTTTTTTGGTTTTGGTATCAGCATAATGCTGGCCCCATAAAATGAGTTTGGTGGTGTTTCTTCCTCTTTGAGTTTTTATAAGAGTTTTAGAATAACTCATTTTAATTCTTCTTTAAATTTTTGTAAAATTTACTAAGCGATCTGGCCATGGGCTTTTCTTCATGGATGGATTTTTGATTACTGATTCAATCTCTTTACTAGTAATACATTTATTACAGATTTTCTAGTTTTCTTAATTATCTTAGCAAGTTGTATATATTTCTCCTAGATTGTAGTTTATTTTTGTGTAGTTGTTCATAGTAACTTCGTAAGATTGTTTATATTTCTGTGATATCAGTTGTAATTTTTTCTTTTTGATTTATAGTTTTGTTAATTTGGTTCTATTTTTTTTTTGCCTTGGATAGTCTAGCTAAAAAGTCTCAATTTTATTTATCCTTTTAAAGATCCAATTCTTTATTTCGTTCATCCTTTCCGTTGTTTTCCTGTTCTGTATTTCATTTATTTTAAGCATGTTATAGTTTAAGTTCTGCCTGTAAATATTTTTTGCTCTTTACAAATTGATAATGTGACTTATACATGCATATATAAAAATGTTCCATCTTTTATAAAATCTTTTGCTTACTAAGGAAGTCAGTGAAATGATAAATTGATAAGTTTGTTGTAAATCCATGATGAAAAGTGGCGAAGAATCTTTTAATAGAAAACAGTCATTAATTCTAGAAACTGGACTCATAATTTTCTAAGACTCTCATATTTTGTATGAAAGTTTGTCATAGTTCATGGGATATTGTTGTTTACTTAGAAAACAGAAGGAATAAATAAAATTCATATAATGATGATAAACACAACATGTCAGGATTTGTAAGATGAATCTAAAGCAGTGCCTCCAGGGAAATTTATAGCTCTAAATGGTTATATTAGAAAAGAAAAAGGTTGAAAATCAATATTCTAAGCTTCTACCTTAGGGTAGAAAAAGAAGTGCACATTGAACCAAAGTAAGTAGAAAAAGTTATTAATAAATATGAGTAGAAATCAGTAAAATAGAAAACAGAAGATAGAGCAAAATCAATGAAAATAAAAGCCCGTTCTCTGCAAACATCAAGAACTTGATAAACCTGTAGCTAGATCAAGAAAAAGAGAAACCAGAATATACAAGTATCAGGAATGAAAGAGAAAACATCACTATTGATTCCACTGTTATTAAAAGGACAGTAAAGGAATATTGAAAACTAAGATGAAATGGACAAATTCCCTAGAAATACAAATTACCAAAATTTAGACAAGAAGAAATAGGAAAAAAAATTCAGTAGTTCTATAATCAAATAAAGACATTTAATTACTAATTAAAAGCCTTTGTACCAAATAAATTCCAGTCTAGATACTTTTATTAGACCACCATTATCCTGATACCCAAACCAAAATATAACAAGAAAACTGCAAATCACTATCTCATGAACATAAAATGCAAGAATTTTTAGGTAAATATCAGCAAATCTAACCCAGAGTATATATAAAGGATAATACATAAAGACTAAGAGGAATTTATTCAACAATGCATATTTGTTTTAGCATTTAAAAAAACCCATCAATATATTTCTGCACATTAATATAATAAAGGGTAAAATTCATAATCTTAGAGATATAAAAAGAATGTGATGAAATTCAATATCTATTCATAATAAAAACTCTCAGAATACTATAAATGGAACTATGCCTAAACTGATTAAGATCCCTTATGCAAACCTATATATAATATCGTAATTAACGGAAAGACTGAGCACTTTCCATATGAAGATAAAGATCGAGGCATGATGTTTGCTCTTACCATTTCTCTTCTGTATAGTACTGTAAGTCCTAAACAGTGCAGGAAGTCAAGCTGAATAGATAAGAAACATTCCAGTTGAAAAGGAAGAAATAAACTTCTTTTTATTCATAAATTACACAATCTTGTATAGAGAAAATATCTAAAGAATGATTATAATAAAAATAATTTTAAAACTACCAGACCTAATAAAAGAATTTATCAAGGTCATAGGATACAAAGTTAATAAACAAATTAATGTATTTCTGTAACTCAGCAGTGAAGAATTAGTAAATGAAATTTATTATTCACTATTATCAAGACATGGAAGCAACGTAAATGTCCAATTGTGGGTGAATGGATAAAGAAAATGTGGTATATACATACAATAATATTTTTTTTATTAAAGGTTTTATTTTTATTTGTTTTAGAGAGAGAGGGCATGTGTGAACAGGGGGAGGGGAAGAGGGAGAGGGAGAGAAATCTCAAGGAGAGAGCACAGAGCCCGATGCCGGGCTTCATCTCAAGACCGCAAAATCATAACCTGAGTTAAAACCAAGAGTTGGCTGCTTAACCAACTGAGCCGCCCAGGTGCCCCTACAATGATAAGTTATTCAGCTTTAAAAATGAAAGAAATCCTTCCGTATGTGACGACATGAATGAACCTGGAAGATATTATCCTAAGTGAAGTAAGTGAGACACAGAAGAAAAATACTATATGATACCATTTATATGAGAAGTCTAAAATAGTCAACCTCCCGGAAGCAGAGAATAGAATGGTGACTGTCAGGGTCTAGGTGGAGGGAAAAACAGGGAAGTATTAGTCAAAGGGTATAGAATTTCTGTTATCCAAAGTAAGTAATTTTATAGAACTACTGTACAGCATAATGCCCACAGTTAATTCTGTATTACATACTTTCGAGTTTGCTCGGAGGCTAGATATTACGTTAAGTAATTTTATCACAAAAACTAATAATAATAAAGAGGTGATGGATATGTTTATGGCACGAATTTTGGTGATGGTTTCATGGATATGGATACGTACTTATTTCCAAGTTCATCAAGGTGTATGCATTAAGTATTTATAGCTTTTTGTATACCAGTCATACCTCATAAAAGTTGTTTAAAAATGAGGTTTAAAATAAAACCACTTATAATAGAATTTAAAAGGATACAATAGGAATAAATTGAAAATATAACAAGTTTGTACAGTGAGAATTACAAAATACTTCTGAGAGAAAAACATCAGAGTAAACAGAGATATATACTACTGTAATTTATTATAAGTTCTCTCCAAATTGATTTATTGTTGAATGCAATCCCAGTGAAAATCTTCGCTGTATCTTTTAAAAATAAAATTTGACATGCCTATTCTGAAATGTATATGTGGACAGAAAATAGAACAGTTTTTAAAAAGAATAAAGTTGAAGGCTTTACACTATCTGAATTCAAGACTTGTTAAAAAGTAAAATGCTATAGTATTCACAACAGTGTGGTAGTGGCAGAAGGATAGACATACCTCAGTGGAAGAGAATAGAGTCGACAAACAGACCCACAAAAATGGCCGATTTATTATCTGCAATGGCGCCAGGTGATTACGTGATGAAGGGATACCCTTTTAACTATTTGTGCTAGATCTACTGAAATTTTATATTAAAGAAAATGAATGAGTGGGCCACAGACCGACAGAACATGTTTGTAGTACCTATGTCTGACAAAGGAATTGTATCCAGAATATCTATATACCTGATATGCTTCAATTATATAAAGTTAAGCAAACTAATAAAAAATTGGCAAAACCCTGGGCATTTTACAAAGGAAGGCATGTGAAATGCCAAATAGCACATGAAAAATGCTGAATGTCATTAGTCTTCAGGAAAATATAAATAACTATAACGAGATACAATTACACTTAGTAACAACTGCCTGTGCTTGAGATTCTTACCTCTACCTACGATTCTCCCTGTATTTGCTGTGGCTTTATTCTCTTTTACTGAATTCCCTTTTCGCTGTCCTTTTTTCTTTCAGTTTTTGATTACTTGGGCTTCTGTTGCTCCACTGCTTGAGTTTACTCTTTTCTCTCTGTTTCTTTACTTCTGCCTGTCCCACTTCCTATTGACTTTGTCAGTTTTCTGAGAGGATAAATATAATTCATACGTTATTGTAGAGCAGGGCTATTATGTGGTTCCACCTCATTGTCTACAGGCTTGTCCATAAATATATCTCTTTAGTGTAGGCATTGATCCCAGTTAGTTATGACCTGAGTTTTTGAGACTGTCAGGGTAAGGTAAAGTGCCTGTTGCTTTCATTGCTTTATGACCAATGCCTATGCCAATACTTCTCACAATAATGTTCAGTAAATATCTGTTGAATGAATGAGCTACTTCTGAGAATGAAGTTGAATGTGGCTGCTTCACTGGTAAGGGTGCACATGTCGTGTTCAGCATATGATCCTTACAAAATGGTACTTTCAGGGAACTGTGTGATTTCTTCTTTTTAAAGATCTAGAATAGCCTAATACTTAAGAGCGCTGACCCTGGAACCTGAATCTTTTTTTTTTTTATAATATTTTTTTATTATATTATGTTAGTCACCATACAGTACATCCCTGGTTTTTTATGTGAAGTTCCATGATTCATTAGTTGCGTATAACACCCAGTGCACCATGCAATATGTGCCCTCCTTACTACCCATCACCAGCCTATCCCATTCCCCCACCCCCCTCCCCTCCGAAGCCCTCAGATTGTTTCTCAGGGTCCATAGTCTCTCATGCTTCATTCCCCCTTCTGATTACCCTCCTTTCTTTATCCCTTTCTTCTCCTACCGATCTTCCTAGTTCTTACGTTCCATAGATGAGAGAAACCATATGATAATTGTCTTTCTCTGCTTGACTTATTTCACTTAGCATTATCTCCTCCAGTGCCATCCATGTTACAGCAAATGTTGAGAAATCGTTCTTTTTGATAGCTGAGTAATATTCCATTGTATATATGGACCACATCTTCTTAATCCAGTCATCTGTTGAAGGGCATCTCGGCTCCTTTCACAATTTAGCTATTGTGGACAATGCTGCTATGAACATTGGGGTGCATATGGCCCTTCTCTTCAGTACATCTGCATCTTTGGGGTAAATACCCAGTAGAGCAATTGCTGGATCATATGGTAGCTCAATTTTTAACTTTTTAAGGGACCTCCACACTGTTTTCCAGAATGGCTGTACCAACTTGGATTCCCACCAGCGATGTAGGAGGGATCCCCTTTCTCCACATCCTCTCCAACAATTGTTGTTTCTTGCCTTGTCAATTTTTGCCATTCTAACTGGCGTAAGGTGGTATCTCAGTGTGGTTTTGATTTGAATTTCCCTAATGGCTAATGATTCTGAACATTTTTTCATGTGTCTGTTAGCCATTTATATGTCTTCATTGGGAAAGTGTCTGTTCATATCTTCTGCCCATTTTTTGATTTATTTGTTTCTCGTGTATTGAGTTTGAGAAATTCTTTGTAGATCTTGGATACCAGTCTTTTATCTGTAGTGTCATTTGCAAATATCTTCTCCCATTCCATGGGCTGCCTCTTAGTTTTTTTCACTGTTTCCTTGGCTGTGCAGAAGCTTTTTATCTTGAGTTCATTTTATCTTTTGTTTCTCTTGCCTTTGGAGATGTGTCATGAAAAAGGTTGCTGTGGCCGATGTTGTAGAGGTTGCTGCCTATCCTCTCCTCTAGGATTTTGATGGATTCCTGTCTCTTCTCAAGGTCTTTCATCCATTTGGAGTTTATCTTTGTGCATGGTGTGAGAGAGTGGTCAAGTTTCATTCTTTTGCAGGTAGCTGTCCAGTTTTCCCAGCACCGTTTATTGAAGAGGCTGTCTTTTTTCCACTGGATGTTTTTTCCTGCTTTATCAAAGATTAGTTGCCCAAAGAGCCAAGGGTCCATTTCTGGGTTCTCTATTCTGTTCCATTGGTCTGTGTGTCTGTTTTTGTGCCAGTACCATGCTGTCTTTGTGATCACAGCTTTGTAGTACAACTTGAAATCCGGCATTGTGATGCCCCAGCTTTGTTTTTCCTTTTCAACACTTCCTTGGCGATTCGTGGCCTTTTCTGGTGGAACCTGAATCTTAGCTTGAATCACAGTAGGCAGTTTTACTATGTCTCTGACCTTGAGCACATTACTTCATCTCTTTGTGTTTCATTTTCCTTACCTGTAAATGGAAATAACATTGCCAAACTCATAGTACTGTTGTGGAGATTAAATAATTTACTGATGCCAAGTTCCCGGAAGAGTAGTTGATACATAGTATGACGGGAGGGTTCATAGTTGTTACTGTTTCGATTACTATTATTACTATCATCATCATTACTACTACTGTTGTCTTTAGAGAGAAACAGCATTATTCATGTCAGGAACACAATGGAAGTAAGAATCTTCAGAGCCCATAATGTCTTTAACAGTGTAATTTTTTAGGCAAGCCTTTCCCTTTTTTCTCTCTCCCCCCATTACTTTTTTTTTACAAAAGGAACTAAATTACAGAGGTATTTAAACACTAGAAAGCACTTTGGAATCTTACAAAAAGACTTTGAAGTCAGTAGAGAAAAAGATACACTATAAAGCTTTGCTCCATGTCTGTTTCATCC
The DNA here is from genome assembly GCF_017311325.1 of Ursus maritimus. Classification (NCBI taxonomy): domain Eukaryota; kingdom Metazoa; phylum Chordata; class Mammalia; order Carnivora; family Ursidae; genus Ursus; species Ursus maritimus. The sequence goes on along the minus strand of NW_024425452.1, from coordinate 4,400,367 downwards.
CAGTTTCCCTTTGTTGTAACCTCTGTGTACTTTTCATTCTAAATTCTAGGCCCCTCCCTTAGAGGACAGGCATGCTCAGTGCCCTTAACCCTCACATCTCTCTGATGCTGTCATTCATATCTTTTTTTGGGAACCTTTAATTATCAATCCCAGAACATCCTATAAATCTTCATTAGGAAATTCCTTCTGAACTTTTGCTGAAAAGTAGTTACTGTGCACTGTGTGCGTAGCAGCTGTTTGCCTAAGTTAAAAAAAGTTGACCGTTTTAATTTGCTTTAAAAATATCCACTGGCACTGGTTCTCATTACAGATGTGTGGTTGTAACATTTCATTTTTAAAATGTGTATCCATCTTTTTTCAGTTCTAAAGGAGTCCAAAGAAACCATCTAAAACCTTAAAAATAACCACTAAACCTACAGTGTTTTTGGTTTTTAAAAATTCTCAAGGGAGGACATTTTTTATCTTGGACTTAAGCTTCATACAGGGTGGCCCATTTAAAAGAGGCCCTGTACACAGCCACATTATTAAATGGGAACTGTTTTAAATGGGCCACCCTGTAAATCAGGGTTTTTTTTTTCCAATGGATATTTACTTCTTTGCACACTTGTGAGTTTAGTTCAAGTTTTCAGTTACTCTGCTTGATAAGCAGCCGTGAAATTTAAATTTGGGCACCCAGATGACATTGAAATGCACAAATCTGAGTTCAGAGACATTAAGAAACTTGTAGGTTCATATTTTGAGAGCGCATGTTTGGAACTCTTTGAAAATTTGGCCAACATTCTATGCGAATCTTGGTTTTCAAAACATTTTTTTAATGGATGAAATACAAATAAACTGAAAATGGAAACTTTAACATAAACAGTTGAATGCAGCTTTGGACTTTGTTTTACTGGAAATCTTTAAAAACAGGAAAGATGTCCACTTTTTTTGGAATAGGTTAGGGTCAATAGTTCTTAATATTTTTAATCCAAAAATTCCAAACACATACTATTTTTTTCAATTACCAAAAAATAAATCTGTGCTTAAAATGAGATAGAAGTGATATTTTATTTGAATTATAATATGTCTGATTCAGGTTTTGTTCAAGCCCACCCCCAAAGTTTGTAGGGCAAAGAGCAAGAATTTAAATAATGACCCATGAACCATATGTCATCATAAATCTCCCTGAAATCACACATCAGAAGAGAAGCAGGAAAGTGGATCTTTAGCACTATTTGGAAACGGTACTTTGTAATGCAGTATCTTAGGCATTCATGCTGTCTGAGAGCAAGATTTGAGAACCTCAGCATTTCTACCACTTAATCTTTCCAACTCCCCAGAGCAGTGTGCATTTCCCATGTCAGTAGTAACATAACCCACAAACCTTTATGGCATTCTGATGCAGTAGCCTTTTGTTTTGAGAAATGTAGAGCATTTTCCCCCGAGGGCCTGAATGGTGTTAGTCACAAGAACGAAAGATTTGGTTTATGTGTTAGTGATGAGTATTGATGTTGTGTTTGTGACTTTTAGGTTCTGAGAAGAGTTCTCTCTTACCACATCTTAAGGTAATATGGTTAAACCCAAGTATAAGTTTAATTGGTTGATTGTGGAAATCTCAACTTCTGCTTTAAAAATAAATGGAATCTGTGTCTCCAAATTTGTACCTAGTATGCCTCTACTAATTTACTACCAAAGGGGTCTTTTGATACATTTCTCCAACTCTAAGGAATTTTTGCCCAAAGAAGTTTTTGTTATCTTAGTACATTATAGGTCATTATAATCTTGGGACTACGGTTAATGGCTTGGATTAGAACCTTCCACCTTGTTTTAATTCTGCACATTATAGAAAATAGTACATTGGGAAAAAAGATTAGAAAAGATTCCAGATAAAGTGTTTGTATAAATTGGAAGCCTGAGAAGGAAAAACAAAATAAGGAGTTGTAGCAACTAAATATGGCCTGGATCAGTCAGCTTCCTCTAGGCAAATGTAAAGAAATTCAAATTAAGGGTAAGTTCTCTTTAACATTCTTAGTAAACTCGCATTTTCAGAGATGTTCTATCAAAACACAGAATGAAGATACCAAATGATATCTTCTAATTTGAGGCTTTCTTAATACTCTTCAATATCTTATATTATACAAATTAAAATAAATGATTGATATATACTCTTAAAAATGCAATCTAACAGCTCTGTAGTAGTCTCAATGTTGATGATTTTATTTTTTCTGAGTGGCCTCCATCCAAGACAATGCCCCACTTTTTCTGTTTTTTGTTTTCCCCTCTAAAGAAGTGAGGCTGTGCTCACATTTAAACCGCTAACAGACCATTTAATGAAAATGTTAGAGCGTAACCTCTGTAAGAAAGTGCTCTTGAGTAAGGTAGGTATGTTTTTATTTGCTTAAGAAAATATGGTTTCTTTTATTCTTTAATGTGAAGCACCATCTTAAAAAAAAAAATTTGACATGGATCCAGATGAATTTCCTGGATGCTTATGTTACCTTCATTTGGAAAGAATGTAGCCTTAGTGATCTTTTCTTGGGTTACTCCGGAGCACATGAGGCTTAAAGAGCAGAGATGTACCATATGATCATTGAGGACACCAAGGCCACTAATTGCAGCAACCTAATTATTAACCATCTGCTTCAATGAGATAACTTTCACCAAGAGACAACAAGACAAGTATGATTCTGTCTTTCCTTCTGCCTCTTAGCTGTCTACCTTAACCAAAGAACATGTGCTTTGAGGTACTGAAGACAAGGAATGACTTGCTTGGTAGCCACAGTGTGCAAAGAAAATCGGTTTAATTTTAACGTGACAATTTTAGGGCATGGTTCATTTTATTTCAGACTTAATGTTTTATGTGTTCATTAAATGATGTGTTATTTGCATAATACAGCGACAGTCTTACAAAGAAAAAAAATCTTAATCTTTGTTGTTTATGTGTTAGTTTCCTAGGACTTTTGTAACAAAGTACTAAACACTGGGCTGCTTAAAACCACAGAAAGGTATTGTTCCGCAGTTCTAGAGGGAAAAAGTCCAAAACCAGGGTGTCGACCGGGCCATGTTCTCTCTCAGGTCTCTCTGGGAGAATCCTCCATTGTGTCTTCTAGCTTCCGGTGTTTTGCAGGCAATCCTTGGCATTGCTTGGTTTCTTGATGCCTCACTGCATTCACACTGCCATCTTCTTCCTTTATATGGTCTTCCCTCTGTGTGTGACTGTGGCCGTGTCCAAATTTCCCCTTTCTGTATGAATACCAATCATATTGAATTAGGCCCCACCCTGATGACCTTGTTTTAACTTCTTTACCTCTCTAAAGACCCGATTTCCCAATAAGGTCATATTTTGAGGTGTGACGAGTTAGGACTTCCACTTGTCTTTTTCCATAACCCGTGACAGTTTGTTTTTGTTATTTTAAATGTAAATATACAATATTTCAAAACTTGTACAGTACAGCTCACACAACAGCATGATGCTTAATTGCTCTTTGTTTGCTCCATGTTTCAACAAAATAGCATTTTCCTTTTCTTTCAGATGGTAGAACAGTTTTCTCTCATGTCCTTACTAGACAGTAGCTTCAGTGACTGAGTTCTCATTCTCCTTGGATCAACTCAAGCCCTGGCTCAAGTACTTCTTATTCCAAGAAGTCTTTCTTGATTATTCTAACGTATTCTCCCCTCTTCTCTCTGAATACCAGTAGTAGTCATGGGCAGTACATACTAGAGTCACTCTCAATCCACGTATTATTTGGGACTGATGTCCGATTATACCAGAAGTTGGCCAGCTATGGCCTGACGGTCAAATCCTGACAAGCCAGCTGTTTCTATACATCATGTGTAACTAAGAATGGTTTTACTTTTTTTTTTTTTTTAAGATTTTATTTATTTATTCGACAGAGATAGAGACAGCCAGCGAGAGAGGGAACACAAGCAGGGGGAGTGGGAGAGGAAGAAGCAGGCTCATAGCGGAAGAGCCTGATGTGGGGCTCGATCCCAAAACGCCGGGATCACGCCCTGAGCTGAAGGTAGACGCTTAACTGCTGTGCCACCCAGGCGCCCCAAGAATGGTTTTACATTTTTTAATGATTGGAAAAAAATCAAAAATATGTCGTGATATGAACAATTATGTGAATTCCAAATTTTAATGACCACTAATAGACTTGTACTACCCATATTCATTCATTTATGGATTGTCAGTGACTGCTTTGGGGCCACATGGCAGTTGCATAACTGCAACAGAGACCTAATGGCCCACGAGGGTGAAAATATTTACTGTCTGACCTTTCATAGAAAGTTTTCTGACCTTGCATTATACCAGTAGTTTCTTTCCAACCTGTTAGGCTACCTCACATATATATTTTTTTCAAAAGGTAGATAATCAATATAACTTTATGTTTGACTAATAGGGGCAGTTTTATTCATTTATTTCTATGCTCACCTACCAGTATGCTTTACATTATTTTTGCATTCTCAAGGACTTGGTGATTTTCATGTTTGTGTTCCTCAGCCTTTAATAGAGGCCTGCATTTTGGCTGATGTTAAATGAATATTGTTAAGCTGAATTAAATTTATATCTAAATTAAGAGGTGTGGGGGGTAGACATTAATAACCTCTGTTAACTAATAGCATATTTAGACTGTTTAGCTGTTGTAAAGAGATTTACCTCAGGTCCTCCAACAAATTAATGGTAAAGCTGAAAATAGAACATAGATAGACTCTAAATTTTCACTGCTCGTCTTCACTATACTGTACAGTCCAGAAAAATAGAATTTAGCAATTTGCAAGTGATTATTATTTGTGTTAATTGGATCTGAGAGTTTAGTATTCAATGTGATTTAAACTTAGAAAACACATGTGAGGCACTCCTCCTTGTGTAATGTGAAAATGTCTCCTGATGTGATCCCTCTTCAATGGTACTCCCAGTTTGTTTCCTTTGCACAAAAATTAGAAACTGAACTATTTTCTGGGGGTAAGAGCAACCTTCTTTTGTGTCTTTGCTGTTTTAATGATCTATGTGGCGATTTAGCCTTAAGGCTTAGCTTTGTTATGAAGACATTAGGATAAAAGTTAGTTACCAAAATAAAAGTAATGATGGTAGATTTAGGACCCTTTCAAAGTCCATTGTTTGGTTTTCATAGCAAATAGATTAAAAGGAAACATTTAAAAATCAATATTTATAAATGTTTAAAATAAATATATAAATATTTTTAGAAACATAAGTAAATATATTTTCTTATTCCAAAGGTGCTGCCAAATTGTCCTTAAATTAAGTTTTTTAAAGAGAAAATCTATAAGCACTTTAACCATAAAGGTGTGTGATTTTAAGAAAATTGAGGTAGTTATACTGAATTGAACCAAGGTTTTTCTGTTCTGTATTACTGTTAAACCATGTACTTAAAGTACTACAGACAATCTTGTTAGCTTCCTACTCCCTCACCAAAGCTCCATCCCACCCCAACCTCACCCCACCCCACCCCATGTCTGGAATAGATTGTTGTAGGCTCTTGCATTCGACAGTATAAGAAAGATGACACCTATGTGAAAATATAGTAAGGGTAAACAGTGTAATTTGGCATTTTCTTTTTTAAAGTCAAAGCTTATATATATATAGAAAATAGTATTTCCTCACTCCAGCATTCTTTTATTTTCTTCTTGCATTTTTGAAAATGAAATCTCTCTTTCACTTAACTTTCTTCACTTAGGGTTTTTTAAGAACACATTCATAAGTAGAAACAAGCTGTCTGCATTTAATGAAGAACAGTAGAACATGAACAATTTAATTTAAAATGTTAAATATTACTTTGAATCATCCAGCTGGGAAAGGTATATTTTAACAATCACCTAAGCATAATATCGTAGCTTTTTGAATTTTTGAAGTGAGGGGAGAGGGGGAGCTCGCTAAAGCTGAGACAACTCAGATTGTGCATCTAACACATAGTACTTAACAATACTAAGAGACACAAATTGTTCACACTTATTTGAAAATTGTAAACCTCTGGATCCCAGGGCATAGAGTATCCTACTTTCCCTTCTCCCCCTCAGAGTTGCCTAAGGATTCTGTCTATAAAAGCTAAGTAGGAACCTAAGGTTGCAGAAATTAGAGATCCTGTATTCCTTGAGTTACATGGGGAAGCCAAATTTTTTTGAGTTGAGGTTTTTCTCTGTTAAACTCTCTGTGTACATTATAGGAATGGTATTGGTGTCTTGAAGCTGCAAAGAAAATTTCACACTAAATATAATAATAATTACGTACCTAATTAATCAACCTGTTCTCAAGTATCAATTTTAATCTCTTTATCATATCTGTATTATATATTACATGATGAAATTAACCCTACACTTACTGTTTTGGTGTTTCTGCTAAAATGTTTTCGTATTTTTGCTAAATTAAAGCTTTTTTTTTGCCAAGTTTTATCCTTGGAAATTTTAACATTAATTAGTAGAGTGATTTTTGAACTTTGTTCCAGAACCCCAGTAATTTATGTATATGCATCTGTGATTTATGCACACAGGTACCATGGATTTTCCCAGCTATTCAGTTTTAATATTTACAATTAATTCTTGATATTTAAAAGATGAATTTCTTGTGAAACTCAGCTATTTGAATGATTAGAGGGGAAGCCATTTATTCACATTTGACTTGGAAGATTTTTTTCATTCATCTGTAGAGTTTTTTTTTTTTTTTTTTTCTGGCTAATTACATAAAAAGCATTTGATGTTCCAATTCTTCAGATTTTTTCTCTTAATTGTGTAAACTCAACTATCGTAGCCTTTTTACATAGGCTTACTTTTCTTCATATTCTGCACTTAATTGTCAAAAAGTTGCTTTTAACTTATCCAAGTGTCATCTAATACTCTACTATAATCACTCTATAGTTAAATATATGCTTATATGGTCTGAAATTTTTTATTTTATTTTTTAACTTAGTGGAAGTTGAAATAAATTACATCAGAGGTCCCTTCAGCTCCTATGAAAGACAATATTATTGAATAGTTAGGGGGCTGATTTTTAGAATTGGCAGATTGGTTGAGGATTGGAATTCCACTTCTGCCACTCTTTGAATATGAGAGCTTGGAAAATGGAAATAATAACAGTACCTACCTCGTAGGGTTGTTTCAGCATTTAAATCAGTTCAGTAGTATCTAGCAAAGAGTCACCCCTTAGTATACATTAAAAATGTCATCTTCTGTTAGTTTCCTCATAACTATTATTATTATACTGATTCCAAATCTTAGGTCCTTTCAGATTCACTGATTTTTTTTTCTTTTTTAAATATCTGCTGCTGTTAAAAAATATATCATTCGTCTGGTACCTTTTTGAATGATTTTTGCCCGTCCTCAAAAGCATATCAACTATTATAAAATTTTGAACATTTTTTCCTTAAGCTTTTGTTTCATTCAGTAAAAATCTATTGAGCTCCCACTATGTGCTATTTCATTTCATAAAGATGAAAAAGTTCAGGTCTTTACCATCATTTTAGTTACTGTTAGTGTGGTATTCTTAAGCTATAAATATGCATCTATTTCCAAGGCTATTATTAGTTTTTCTTGGGATAGATACTAGAGAGGATTTCATGGAAGGGGAAACATTTGATCAAGACCTTAAAAGATGTAGTGGTATTAAACAGGTGATGGAAGGGGCTAGCAGACTGAGGGAGGACGGCAAATCCTTGCAGGTAGAGGCAAAGTTATAGAAGCAGTGAGGTATGGGAAATGTGTATGGGATTATAGCAGAAATGGGGCCTCTTTCCTTTTGCATCTTTGAGGTTTTGCCTATTCCTTTGATTCTCTGCCCCGACGTCTACTGCATAACCTAATGCCACCCGGTGTTGTTGGCCAAAGTCTTGAAATTGTTGGCTCTTTCTTGCTAATACTGTATCGACAAGACCCATGAATTGTTGATATTTTTTCCCATTCAGCAGGCAGCTGCCTACGTGCAGTAAGGTTTTAATCTGCGCTACGAATATTGACTGTGTGCCTTCTGAAATTGTAAACCATGGGGAAGACTCCTTAACATCTGAGATCCCAATGAAATCAGAAGGGAGATGAATCCTATCCAAATACCAGTCCCTTCTACATCACCTGTATGTTTTTCCTTAGCAGTGTTTTTTTTTTTTAAGAGGATTCTCCTTTTGACTCTTGCCTGCCTCCCTCCCACCTTTTCTTCTTCCATCTTCCCTTCATTTTGTCCTTCCCTCCTCCCTTTCTCCCGCCCCACCCTCCTCCCTTCCCTTCTTTCTTTTTTCCACAAACATGTATTTCATGCCCACATGCAACTGGCATTGTGTTAGGTGCTGAGAATACAAATTTTAATAAGACATGCTTTCTCCTCTAAAATCCAGGGGGAGGAGAAATAAGTGAGTCACTATAAAAGTATAACGTAACATATGTGATGATAAGTGCTATGGAAGCATCTAGGAGGGTGGATATGTTATTTATTGCCACAATAATACTGCGTAACAAAAAGCCATAAAACCTCAGTAGTAAAAGCTCAGCATTTATGTGTATGTGTCTAGGATAGTACATTAGGCAGGTCCACCAGTACTGACTGGGTTTTGTCAACTGTCTGAGTATCAGCTGATTCAGCTGATCTAGGATGCCTCAACTGGGAGAACTGGGGTGACTCCGCTCCGCCCCCTCTGCCTTTGGTTTTCCAGCAGTGTAGCCTGGGCACGTTTTAATGGCCACGGCAGAGTCCAAGAGCACAGTTGAAATGCTGAAGTGTTCCTTAGCCTCCGCCTGCTCACATGTGCTAAGACCTATTGGCCAAAGCATATAACATGATTGATCTCAGGTATAGTATGAAGGCACTCAAAATTACTCGGTAGTGGGAGTGGATATAGTGTGTGGTAGAGTGTTAGGGCCCTCAGTGCATTATACCACAGAGGTGCATCCACACTAAACTGGGGATTAGGGAACAGTTCCTAACCACGTACCCCTTGAACTAAATTTTAAAGGAATTAGTCAGATGAAAGGAGAAACAAAGGCCATCTTTGTCAGAGAGAACATCGTAGACAGAGGCCAGAAGATGGGAAACCTGTGTCATCAGCTAACCACAGGTAGTTTGATATGTCAGGCCGGAACAAAGGATGCATGGTGGGAAATAAGGCTAGAATTAAAGGCAAAAGCCAGATTTCAAAGACTTTTATGCAATAAGCAAAGGAATTTGAAAGTTGTAGGATTCTGTGATGGTTTTAAGCTTAGGTGTTAACCACTATTTAATAGATGTTAATTATTATTAATATTTTTATTTGCTACCACAGCTAGTCCTTATGAAGGTACTTACTGTACAGGCTGGTACTTGGTAGGTACATAGATGATAAGTACATAATTTATAGGCTTATTTCGTCAGTGTTTTTATTAATATTTTTGGTACACTTAGAAGTCCGCACATGTTATTCATTGTAAGTCACTAGAAATACAGACTACGCTCTTCATAGTATAAAGATTAACATATGAGTTTCAGTGATAGTGTGGGTAAACATCTAGAAAAGATTCTTATTTATACATGCCACAATTTTGAAGTTGTAGAGTATAATCTAAAGTAAAACCAAAAGATCACTCATTATATCCTATATGTTTATTCTCAGTAGAATTGTTATATATAATTAAGTCTTAACATCTTTCTCATGTTATCACTTTTTTATCCATGTTCTTGAGAACAGACTTAAAATGCGTTTCTTCTGGGCATACTAAATTCCATTTTGATTTGAGGAACATTGTGGAGACTGGAGATAAACTTTTTCTTAATTTTCTCAGAAAAAAAGTGACTGATCATTGTCCAGTTTACATATTCTAGAAAGACAATTGTCTTGTACACTTCCTGATTGAAACTGAAGCCCTTTGTGAGAGCAAATGGAATGTATTATGTACTACAACTGGAATATATTATGTATTTTCCTGTTGGCAGTCACGAATATTTGCACAATTAATTTCCGAGTTGCCTAATTGGTAATATAACAACTTTGTACTGTTTTCCATATTTTTTAATTTATAGGCTTATTTAGTCAGTAGTATAGTATATGAGACTAAAACTATTGTTTGGGGTGACAAATTAAATTCTGGAAATACAAGTACGTTAGGAGAGAGATTATTTATAACAGTGGTATTAATTATTACCAGGTGGTTTTTCTAGAATGCTATTTAAGGAAGCATAATTAAGTTATAACTTTGGCATGAGTTTGCTCCATTTAAAAAATGATGGGGGAAGGGAGAGTCTAGTCATTATACCCTGGTGAACTTGACATCAATCTCAACAAAAATTCTGGGATCTGTAATTAGTAGGAACTTACATGAATTCTCAGTTGATATCAGAGTAAAATAATTTCCCTTTCTGATAGGTAGTGCCATGGCAGTAGAGTACAGCATTGCAGCAAAATGTTCTTATGGATGAGGTGGAGAATTGTAGTTCTGACAGAGGCAGAGTGATGGTTGGGTCACCCTTTCTGAGCCCACAAGTATTGATTAGTAGATCTGTTGTCTCAAGGGTATCTCTTAGCTACAGGGCTTTGTATCTGGCATACTACTTGTTCAACACTTAGGTTAGAGGTTTTCATTCCTTTTTTTTTTTTTTTTTAATTTAAAAGTTTTAGAATCTTTTTCTTCAAACGAGATCTTGGGCAGGACCTCAATATATAAACCACATAAATGCTGAACTACTCTAATTCAAGTGAGGATTGAAAGTGGTAATACTTGGAAAAGGTCTTTCCAGGGATATGCTGTTTAAGGAGAGACCTAAATGATAAGGAGTGGGGCATTTTTTACCTTGAAAAAGACTAGAGAGGGTACATGGTTTCTTCGGGTAGATTAATGGTCCCCTGAGCTGGGGATGGGAATGGGCACGAAACATCTTTTTGGAATAATGGAAATGTTCCAAAACTCGATTGTGGTGATGATGGAACAACTCTTTAAATTTATTAAAAATCATTGAATTGTACACCTTAAACATGTGAATTTTATGGCATATAAATAATATTCCAGTAAAATTGTTTAAAAAGTTTTTAAGCAAGTTTTCTTCATATTTTTGAAGACCTATCATGTAAAAGGTAGATTTAATATTTGATATTTCATCTAGGTCTAGGTGGCAAAACTAAGCCCAACATGTGGGAGTTAACAAACAGAATTTCATTTACTTTAATGGAATAGCTCTCCAAGATGGGAAGGAACAGGCATAGTGATACTGCGTTATGGGGTTTTTAAGAAGTTTAAATGATATAATTCATCTAAGTACACCAGACACATGTGAAACACTCAAAAAAATGCTTGCTGTTCAAAGAAAGATAGATACAGACAAACCTACAAATATGTATGTGTGTTTATATGTATATAAATTGTGTGTGCACATGTATAATTTTGAGAGAAAGCAAATGTTGCCAAAATGTTAACAATTGGTGGGTCTAAGTGAAGGAAATATGGGTGTCCATTGTACTGTTAATTTCCGGATTTCTGTTGATTTTGAAATCTTTCAAAATAAAACGTTTTCAAAATAAAAAGAGGAGATTTGGGCTCACCAGCTTGGGAGAGCAGACGTCCTCAGATGCTGTGTGAAAGCATAGTGAGACCATCATTCGGTGCCTGAAAAAGAGAAAACTGTGTGTTGTTTCTTATCCTAAAGGAAAGGCATGTGCTGGTCAATCACAGTCTCCCAGCAGGGAACGACAGCTGATCTTACAGAGAGTTTTCAGGAAGCAGTGGTGGTCTGGAGCTTGACGTCATCTGTAGAAGAGAAGTTACCCGGATGGGACTGTTGTGGGTTGGTTGGCACTCAGAGGCAAGTTTATTGGAGTAAGTCTCTTCTTGATTTGGCTTTCACAAGTGAGGAGCTGCCGTTGTTAGATGATCCCCTGACTAGCTTTAATACCTCTGGTGGCTGCTTACCATAGCTGCAGAAAAATCCTTAATTTGTGGGAACTTAAGAAATTCTCAGCTAGTGTAAAATTCAGTGCCTGACATGCTAGAGACCCACAGTAAATATCTGGTGAAGTGAGTAAAGAATTAAAAAAAAATTTTTTTATTCTCTCCACCAGCATCATCTCATTGTTTAAAACTGGAAAACTTTGAAGTTGTAACACGTCAGGGTAAAGCTCATTTGGAATCCCATCACTAAAGTTCTTCATTTACGTTGGGGATTTTTGTTTGTTTTGCTTATGTCAGTGTTTCTTGAAATGATTTTCAGTGCTCTGTAACTAAGTGGGCTTAGAAAAATGATTGTGTACACAGTAAATACATGGAAAACCAAAAGTTTCTTTCCTGCAGAATTTCTCAGTATTTCATATAATGTGTTGCAAATCTAGAGAAGAATAAACTATCAGGCATTTCTTAAACGGCTGTAACTACAGAATACTTTTCTTTCTGGCCAACATCCATTTGGGAAGTGCTGATACACGGTTATCCATTTTGCCAATTTGCTAAATATCTGCATAGTGCAAATTCACCTATCACTAAGTGACTCTCACATCACAGCATGTAATTCTGAAGCTTACTCTTTGCTAATGCCATGGGCAAATCTCCTCTAACTTTCTTGAATCTCTGATTCCCAGTCCATGAAATATGCTTGAAAATTTGGGTGAAATTTGTGATTATAGTGTGTCTATATCCAATGTTATAGAATGTTAATTTTTGACTGTTAAATTTCAGCAATAATGAGAAAAAGTCCTTGCATTATTAAATATTTTCAGGGCCTCGGGGACCAAAAGAACTTTCTTGAATCAATGATGTATCTCTCTAAAAGCCTTAAAAAATTATTTTGTTATACAAAGTAATTGCACCAGGTTCCCTTTATAAAATTATTTTGTTAATCTTAATCTTTGATAAATGGGCATTTAAGGTTAATTTGTCTAATTTGTTACAGTTTTTGCACATTTAACATGGTATTGCAGAAAAAGAGTTCTGGATGAAATAAAAGGCCTAGCTTTTGCCTCTAAGTGGATTTGTGACCCCGAGATGGTTATTTAACCTCTCTGACCTTTATTTTCCTTTTTTTAAAACAAGATGAATGGATTAAATAATCTTTTAGGTCCTTGCCTGACCTAACATTCAGTGATTGGTGTACTTCTCATTTACTGTCTTTCCTGTTCCTCAAGTGAGGAGCGCTTATCATCATTTGCTTTATGCTGCTTTTCATTAGGCTTTGAACTTGGGATATTTCCTTCTCAAGAATATAAGATACATCAGTGGAAGATACAAGCTTTCACTTATGGAATGAATAAGGCCTGGGAATAAAAGATACAGCATGGGGAATATATGGTATTGTAATAGTGTTATATGGTGACAGATGGCAGCTACCCATGTGGTGAGCACAGCATAACGTATATAGAGATTTTGAATCACTGTGTTGTACTCCTGAAACTAATGTCACATTGTGTGTCAGGTATAGTCAGATAAAGAAATTTTTAAAAATACGTAAGATATATGAGAGAAATGCTCCATGAATTGTTAAAAGAAATTTATGGGATATTATGCTATTTTTGTGAACTTCTTCAGATGTACATTCCATGCCTTGTGCTCTAGTAATTCTGGATTAGCTTTCCTAGCTGAGTCTTTGATTTTTACCAAGTTTTCTAACTTATCTTTTCACTTTGCCGTTTCTTAAGGCCATTTCTTCAAGTCAAAAACTAAAAATTCATAAATGTCCATTTTAATATTTCACACTGCCTCCCTTACCTTATTCCTTCACTTCCTGTTTCCTGATTCCGTGTTTTCTTTTTTCCTTTGTGGTCTTTTTAATATATAAATCTTTTATTTGGTAATCTGTTATATATATTGTTTCTCGCGTCCTTTCCTCATTGAAATACAAACCCTACTAATTTTTTTAATCTGTTTTGTTCATTGCTGTGTTCTAAGCAACTAGAACAGTGCCTGACACATAATAGGCACTCAGTAAAAATTTGTGGATTAATTAATTCAAATAGATGATTTAAATTTTTGCTTTTAACTTTTGTTTTACTCTAAACAAAGACCGTTAACATTCCTGTATTTTTTTCATGGTATTGTAATTTTTACATCATAAATAATTTTATAATCTTGCTTTTCTTGTATCTTCAGATATTTATAGTTATTTTGTACAGTGTCGTAAAATTCTAACAATATTCTTAGGTTCATTTAAATGATATATGAACATATGCTGTAGTAAAGGGGTTGGGGAAATTGATGAAAATTCAAGCAAACAATGAGAAAAATCGCTGCTAGAAAAACTGTCATCTTAGGTATTTATTTGATATTTTAATGTACTTATTAGTTTGGCTTTCTCAGCGCCATTCTTAAGTGCATTCATTTCTTTCTTTGAAAAACAGGTAGATAAAATTATAGAGTTAGGAAGGGTAGATGTATTAAAAATTGACGAGTAAGGATAATTTGCATGTGTTTATGATTGTCTGATTGCCTTAAATGACTGCTCGTGGTCAAACATCTGCACTTTTTCCCCCCCTTTGGACAGTGGGTAAATCAGTCTCAACAAATATTGGGTAAGAATGACATAAACAGTATGATGTCTGTGTTTGCATGTGCTGTCTAGTGCCAGGTTCGCTGACTAGAGTGTATGTTAGGGTTGTAGCCTGCTATTCACTCTAATTCCAGTTAGGAGAAATTCCTGGGTATTATAGTAATACCTACCCTATAAAAGTATAATCAAATAAGTGGTTTGAAGGGAAAAAGGAAACTTTTGGGGACAGAAAGTCACCCAGGGCCTTCTTACACCAAGCAGTAGTCACACGGTGCCCATTCTGAAGTAATGTCAATTACCTGAGTTGGAAAAACGTCCAAAAAACCAGAAGTAATAAAAAAAAAAAAAAGTAACTAGCTCCCAGGACCACAGCAATTACTTAACCACAGCATCCAGAATAATTTAACCACATTAGAGTTTGTAGCCAGTGGTAAGTACTGAAAGCAACTCAGCATCCAAGAAGACGCACACAGGGCAGTTAAGAAATACCTCTTTGTCCTTTTCTTTTATGTTTGGTCCTGGATGCTTTATGAGCTGATCTGCTGATGGGTCTCGTGTTCTCCAGCACCAGCCCGCAGGCTCTCTGTCACAGATTTTCACCAAAATTACCTCCTTGGTTTCTTTTTCACAATCTTATCCCCACCACCCTGCCCCCAGCTTTATCGAGGCATAATTGACAAGTAAAGTTGTAAGATATGTAAAGTGTACAGTGTGATGACTTGATATACATACACATGGTGAAAGGATCTTTTTAAACAATCCCTTTAATCAAAATGTATTCAGTCCTGCCACTCTGTTCTTAATCAGAGCTTGAAAATTTGAACAGAAGTATTTTAGACTTAAAAGTGGATCTTGTTAAATATACTGAAAAGGAATAATGTAAAATCCTGTGATAATATTCTTAAATACAAAGACTACTTAGCTTTTTTTTTTCCAATTTCTTTAGGAGGCAGTGGAATCTTTCTTGGGAACTATTTCCACGTTTAGGACCAGGAATAAGTTTTAGCCTTATTGCCCTTCCTCCAAATGGCTTTATTCTTTTAATTCATTCTATGCTATCCATTTAAAAAATGTATTTCTTCCTTCTTAATATCATGACTTTCATCCAATTTACTCAATTTAGTAAGATTTCATTTTTTAAAAGTAATTTTCTTAAAACATAATTTTTAATAGTTCTTGAAGAAATAAGCTTTTATGATGTAAGGATTACATCTGCTTTGATGAAACACCAAAATCGAATATCTGAAAAGGCACCTTTATAATCAGTCTAATCCAGTCCCCTTCTTTCATTGTTGAGGAAGTGAGGCATCCAGAAAGTTACTGGCCCAAGGTTACAGTACTCCTTAGTGGCAGAGTGTCAACTAGAACCAGGCTGTCAGACTCCCAGGCTAATTTCTTTTCATCATAACTGACTTCCTCTTCTTTGTAGCTGATGGCCAGGATGTAGTGGGACTTCTTCTGCAATTATTGTAATCTTCTTAGTTTGATAATGGACACATGAACTGTGTTTTTCTGGGCTCACATCTCTGGCCCCTATTCAGCAGATGCTGTTTCTTCTCTTGCGTGTAGGCAGGGACTACAGTGAGATTCAGCTGGGTAGCTGTGCCTCGTCCACTGTCATAAACTTTGTCCTCAACTTCATGAATGGCAAAGCATTATCTCCAAATGAACAGATAGAGTTCCCACGTGCTATTTGTTTCTCTATTTTGGAACCGGAGAACTGAAATAATTAGGGTAATTGAAAGTAAATTTCAAGTTTTATTCATTATTCATTCATTCTCTTAAAAAAAGAAATTTCTGGCTTGCCCTTTTTGTAAGAAGCATGTCATGGCCTTTTAGCATTAATTAAGCTACTTTATTTGGTAGAGAATAACTTGGAAAACCACTTAGTCCTAGGGAAATCGGAAGTGTTGGTAATGCTTATAATACATATATTTTAATCAAAGCAAAAAAGTTTTCCCATATCAATGAATCATACTTACTTTTAAAAACCTTTTGTTTTATTTTTGACTTCTTTGAAATGTTTGTTCTATACTAATAAAAAGTATTTGTATAACTTAAAAAGAGGTGAGTATTTTATACTGTATGTGCTTGCACAAAAAGTTTGTTTTTCTTAGTTAAAACCATTAAAAGAATTTGGGGTTGATTGCCTTTCACTGTTGGGGGGAAGTGGGTATATGGACTATGGGTCTATGAGGACATAATCGGATATAGACATTTACATAGGATCTGGAGGTTAGCTAAAGATTTTAGTAAATGAATAATGCTTTAGAATTTACAGAGACAGTGGAAGCATATCACTATATACTTGGGAAGCATCTTGGCCTGAATTACTAACAAAAATGTCAAGTACGGGCTCAGCCTAGAGTAAGATAACTATCTGGCATCTTTCTTTCTTCCTTTTGTTTTTGTTTTTTTTTACTTCTTTTTAAAATTCTTGTCAAGAACTACTGACCTGGGGCACCTGGGTGGCACAGTCGTTAAGCGGCTGCCTTCGGCTCAGGGCGTGATCCCAGCGTTCTGGGATCAAGCCCCACATCAGGCTCCTCCGCTAGGAGCCTGCTTCTTCCTCTCCCACTCCCCCTGCTTGTGTTCCCTCTCTCGCTGGCTGTCTCTGTCAAATAAATAAATAAAAAATCTTTAAAAAAAAAAACAAAAAACTACTGACCTGGAGCCTATTTTTTCAAAACACATAGTGACTATAGTAATATTCAGTGTATAGTTTTTAAAATGTATTTTCTGTGTTGTGGAAGTATCTCTGTAACTATTTCTTCTATTTTATCTTATATGCTTTCTTTTTTTTTATAATAATATTTTTTTATTATATTATGTTAGTCACCATACAGTACATCCCTGGTTTTTGATGTAAAGTTCCATGATTCATTAGTTGCATATAACACCCAGTGCACCATGCAATATGTGCCCTCCTTAATACCCACCACTGGCCTATCCCAATCCTCCACCCTCCTCCCCTCTGAAGCCCTCAGTTTGTCTCTCAGAGTCCATAGTCTCTCATGCTTCATTCCCCCTTCTGATTACCCCCCCTTTCTTTATCCCTTTCTTCTCCTACCGATCTTCCTAGTTCTTATGTTCCATAGATGAGAGAAACCATATGATAATTGTCTTTCTCTACTTGATTTATCTTATATGCTTTCTATTAATAGATTTTTTTTTTACTTTAATAGATGTCTATTTAAAGGATAGCCCCCAATTGTAGACTGTGTTGGGCATACACATAACAAAAATACTGAAAGGCTGAGTCTTAAGTTCTGCTTCCTTTTGGAACGATATCCCATGGTTTTGTTCAGCATACACCCTCCTATATCTGAGTATAAGGGTACATAATAAGGAGTGTAGCTTTATCTCATAAATAATCTTACTTATTTCATACTTTCATTACGCACTTGACAAGGGAATTGCAGAACTAGCTGCCGTAGTGCTTACCGAAGCATCTGGTCCTGGAATTGAAACAAACCAATCTTGTTTGGGTGAGAAGGTAGGCTGTAAGTGACTCTGATACTATCATTATTAGGTGGAGTCCAGCAGGATTAAGCTCTGGGCTTAAACTGCTTGCTGTGACCATAATTCTCGAACTTGACAGTCCTTCTAAAATGGAGGCTCGTGTGTTACAGCAGTAAAGTTACTTCAGGAGACCAGGGCAGGGACAGCCTTTTTAGGAAAGTTTCCTGAAAGACGTTTAGTGGAGGCTGGTGTAGGAGTACTTGTGTTATTAGAGGCACCTAGGCAGTATATGAAGAAATGGAGTATCAGGCCCTATTTGGAACTAGACCCAGGACAAGTCAGTGAAGGCATCAGTAAGTAGTAAGGTAGGTCTTGAATGGGGGAAAAAATCAAAAAGATTTTTCTAAGTGTCAGTTACTTGGATTTTGTCCTTAAGTGACTTAAAAATATTATATACGTTACAGAGCAAAAAGGAAGTGACTGTGGCTAGGTATAGTGGTTTTCATTTCTGTTTTCCAAAAATCACTAGGACAATGTCTAGCTTTCTGTCTGTGGGAAAAAAAATTGGCAGAAGTAATGTGAGAAAAACTGTGGAATTAAAGCTGAGGTACTAACAACCTTGAAAATTAAAATAGTATACTCCTCAGATCCCATCCTTAGTTTTAGATACCTGACATGTTTTAAGTACTTTACATGCTTATGCTAATGAAGACGATTTTAGGTAGAAAAATTTAAACTTTTTTTGAGGTAAAATTTGATAATTATTTGTACATTTTATGTACATTAATACAAGAAGTATTTTTAAAGTGTTCTTTTTACTAGAGATGTGAATTGAATTTGTTTTTTATCTTTGAGTCAATTATTTCATTTTGATAACTTTGTATTTTTTCTATAGTGAGATTTTCAATAATTTAAATAATGGAAGGGAAACTTGTTAAGGCATTCCAAAGAATTAAATACTGAATATATATCAGTGAACATAACAAGATTTTTGCCATTGTGGAGTTTACTCTCAATGTGGGCTTTTTATTCCCTTTCTGTTTTGTTGGTTTGTTTGTCCTTGTACCAGTAACACACTATCTTAGTTCTATAGCTTTATAATGAGTCTGGTAGGATATACCCTTCCACTTCAAAAATGTCTTGACTATTCTTGGCTCTTGGCTCTTTCATAAAAAGTTTAGAACCAATTTATATTTCTTTTTAATTGCATTTTCTGCCTCTGCTTTTTCCCCTAGCTTTATTGAGATATAACTGACAGTGTGTAAGTTTGAGGGGTGCGGCATGTTGATTTGATACACTAATTATTGCAAAATGATTACCACCATGGCTTTAGCTAACACCTCCATTACATCACATAATTACCATTTCTTTTTTGTGGTGAGAACATTTAAGAATTACTCTCTTAGCAACTTTCGAGTGTAAAATACAATATTATTAACTATAATCACCATGCTGTACATTACATCCTTAGAACTTAATTCATCTTATAACTAGAAGTTTGTACCTGTTAAGCAACATCTCCCCATTTCCCTCACCCTTGTAAACCTTGTAAACACCACCCTGCTCTCTGTTTTTATGAGTTCATTCTGCCTTTGTGTTGATGATGATATTTGTGGATTGATCCTATATTTGAAAAACATGATAATAACTTCCTTTATTAACTCAAATAGTTTGTTTCCCAATTATTCTTTTTTCTGTGTAGATACTCAGATTATATGTGAAAAAGAGTGGTTTAGTTTATTCTTTTTCAGTCTCTGTGTAGTTTAAACCTTTTCTTAGTTTTCTGGCTACAATCTTAAAATCTAAAAGTAGTGTTCCTCTGAAACCTTCCTAAGACAAAGTGGTGTAAAATGAGACATAATTACCATTAATTTATATGGAAAACGTTTTAAGTGTTCCCAGACCAGAAAAATAACCTCACATAGGCTTTTCTAATATCTTCGAACACATCTTATTAATAGATATACAGAATAAGTCAAGATAAAGCACATATGCTCATAGACACAGTTCTAAGCTATGGCAGCCTGATGCTGAGATGTTGAGTATAGTTCCCGGGCAAGGAGCTTCATGGTGCTACTCTCACTGTTTGGGGTGCGCCCTGCCTCTATAACAGCTTCTTGTAAGCCAAATGCTGAGCATGAGTTTTACTTTTCATCTTTTGTCATAAACTCAATCCTCTTTGGATTTCTCTAAATTAGCAAAAACAGGTACTACTATAGATCTTTTATATAAGCCAAGTGGTGTAATATGAACTTTTGAAAACCAGGTGATACTGTACAAAAGTGGGATAGCAGGAGTCCTTATACTGGTCTCAATTTCAAAGAGTATGAATGTCTGAGTATATTGTTTCCTGTATGGTTTTTGGTAGATTCTCTTAATCATATGAAAGAAAATGCTTTTTAATCCAAGTTCACTAAAATTTTCATCATGAATGGCTGTTGAGTGATTTTCCTGTATCTATTGAGATGAGATAATTTTTCTCTTTTCATATTTTAAGTAGTTAATTATTATCATTAATAGATTTATGTTTCACTCTTGCTTTCCTGGGTGTATTTACCTGTTTCCAGAGAAACAGAACCAGTAGGGTAAGTGTATGTGTGTTTGCATATATGTGTATGAAAGTGAATTATGAGCAATTGGCTATACAATTATGGAAGCTGAGAAGTCCTAAGATCTGCAGTCACCAAGCTGCAGACCCAGGTGTGCCAACGGTGTAGTTCCAGTCCAAGTCCAGATATCTGAGGAGCAGGAGAGCTGATGATATAAGTTACAGTCTGAGTCCAAAGGCATGAGATCCAGGAAAGCAAGTGGTATAAATTTTAGTTTCAGTAGAAAGCCTGAGGATTCCAAGATTCCAGTCCAAGGTGGTTGCCTCTTTCCATGAACACACCAAACCTGTAACTATACACGGATGAATTCCCCTTGAACAAAATCCAGAAACGAGCTAAGCAACTACTATATACCAAGCACATGAGAAAAAAAAGTCTATTTTAAACAGGCAGGAATGGGTGAGACATACTCGCCATAAACCCTGTCTTGGCACTGTGACATACAATCAGGTAGAAACTCAGAACTAGCTTCTCCCTGAGGAGCAAAGGATATGGAACAACTTTTAATACTTCCACCTGAGGGATGGGCTCCCACAACAACTGATTCTGAAAGGCAGTGGGGTTTTGTCTACAAGATGATAGCAAAAGAGGGACAGCTCATAACTGGGTTGCCAGAACCCCCAAGGACTCGCCTTGGCTCTCCCTCCAGGGCTCAGCTCAGCGGCACTAGACAGAAATGCCTATCTCCCAGCCTTTCCTTGAAAGGTGCCTGATTGCATTCTTAAAAGCTGCGGCCTGCAGCCAAGCATATATGAACAATGAATATTTGACAAGGGAGCCAAGAATACTCAATGGAAACAAAGACAGTCTCCTCAATAAATCGTTCTGGGAAAATTGTATATACACATGTAAAAGAATGAAACTTGACCCTTGTCTTATACCACTCACAAAAATTTATGTCAAAATGGATTATAGACTTAAATGTAAGACCTGAAACTCCTAGAAGAAAACAGGAAAAAAACTTTTTGACATAGGTCTTGGTAATGATTTTTTGGAAATCGCACCTAAAGCAAAGACAGTTAAAGTAAAAAATAAACAGTTTGGACTACATCAAACTAAAAGGATTCTGCATGGCAAAAGAAATGACAACCTGTGCAATGAGGGAAAAAAAAGTTGCAAATCCTGTATCTGATAAGGGATTACTATCCAAAATATATAAAGAACTCATACAACTCAATATCCATAAAACAAATATTAAATGGGCAAAGGACCTGAATAGACATTTATCTAAAAAGATATATAGATGGCCCACAGGTACATGAAAAGGTGCTTACTAGTCATCAGGGAAATGCAAATCAAAGCTATGAGATATCACCTCATGCCTATTAGAATGGCCATCATCAAAAAGACAGATAACAAATGCTTGTGTGGATGTGAAGAAACATGAACCTTTATGCACTGTTGGTGGGATTGCAAACTGTTACAGCCACTATGGAAAACACTATGCAAGTTCCTCAAATAATTAAAAATGGAAATATCATATGATTCAGCAGTTCCATTTATGGATATATATCCAGAGGAAACAGAAACACTAACATGAAAAAATATCTGCACCCCCATGTTCATAGTAGCATTATGTAAAATTGCTGAGACATGGAAACAACTAAACTGTCCATCAATGAGTGAATGAATGAAGATACACACAGACACACACACACATATATATGTATACACACAGCAGAATATTATTCAACGACATACTGCCTTGGGGTCCAGCTTCCAGTCGGCCTAAATCGGTGTGCTGACTGAGATCTTCTCCTATGGAACACTGATAGTTCCTGGCGTACCTAAGTTATTATAAGTCTCTAAGAACAAAGAAGGTTAAATTTAGAGAGACAACCAAGAACTAGGGCTGAATAATAAAGTTCATCTCCTACACAAGACTATTCAGTCCAGACTGGGAGAGGTGGCTATTTTATCTGATCCACAGAAATCAATACAGAGAATGAAGGGAAATGGGGAAAGAGAAAGAGATGTTCTAACCAAAATTATAATATAAAACTAAAAAAAACTGAAATAAGTGATTTACCTGATAAAGAATTCAAAATAATGGTCATAAAAATGCTCACTGAAATCAAGAGAACAATGAATTAATAAAGTAAGAATTTTAACAGAGAGAAAATATTAAAAAATACCAAGCAGAGATCATAGAGTTGAAGAATATAATAACTAACTGAACTGAAAATTTCAGTAGAGGGGTTTAACATCAGACTAGATGAAGCCTAAGAAAGGATCGGTGAACTTGAAGACAGAGCAGTGGAATTCATCCAATAGAGGGGCAAAAAGAAAAAAGGATAAAAAAGAGTAAAGATAGTTTAAGTGAAGATACCATCAATCAGACCAATATTTGGATTATAAGGGTACCAGAGGAGAAGACAGAGAGAGGGGGGTTAGAAAGCTTATTTGAAGAAATAATGGCTGAAAATTTTCATAACCAAGGGAAAGAAACAGATGTCCAGATTCAGGATGCCCACAGAGTTCCAAATCAGATGAATCCAGAGACCCACATTGAGACACATTATAATTAAATTGTCAAAGGCTAAAGACAAGGGAAGAATCTTAAAAGCCACAGATCACCTTGTTACATTATGAAGGACCCCTCCCCCCCAAGACTGTTAGCAAATTTTTTCAGCAGAAACTTTGCAGCTCCAAAGAGAGTGGCATGGTATATTCAATGCACTGAAAGAAAACAATTGGCAACTAAGAATAGTCGACCTGGTAAGGTTGTCCTATGGAATTGAAGGAGAAATAAGAGTTTTCCAGACAAGCAAAAGTTGAAGGAGTTCATAACCACTAGACTAGCCTTAGACGAAATGTTCAAGGGACTCCTTCAAACTGAAATGAAAGAATACTAATTAGTTCCTGGAAAACATATGAAAGTACAAATCCCACCTGTTAAATTCATAGTACTCAAATGTTTCAAGGGTGGTGAGTAAATCATTCATACATCTAGTAGGAAGGCTAAAAGACAAAAGTAGTAAAAATAATGACAACTACAATAATTTGTTAATGATACACAAAGTAAAAAGATGTACATTGTGAAATTCAAAAACCAAAATGGAGACTGAGTATTAAACAGTATGAAAACCTGAGAAGCAGTAGAGCTGATCCTGTAAGTCCCAGTCTGAGTTCAAAGACAGTGGTAGACTGATGTCCCAGTTTGAAGA
The DNA here is from genome assembly GCF_017311325.1 of Ursus maritimus. Taxonomy (NCBI): domain Eukaryota; kingdom Metazoa; phylum Chordata; class Mammalia; order Carnivora; family Ursidae; genus Ursus; species Ursus maritimus. The sequence continues at coordinate 4,376,713 of NW_024425452.1, read as the reverse complement.
TAGGCAAGAGGGAGTGTTTCTCCCTTATTCTGCCTTTTCTTCTTTTCAGGCCTTCAACATATAGGATGAGGCCCACCCATGTTGGAGAGGGCAGTTTGCCTCAGGCAGTTAATCTCATTCAGAAATACTTTCACAGACGTGTCCAGATTAATGTTTAACCAAATATTTGGGTGCCCCTAGCCCAGTCAGGTTAAGACATAAAATTGACCACTACCCCATGTCACCTTGACACCCATATACATCTCCTCAAACTATTCTTAATCTCCAAGTAAAGACAATAACAAGGTCATAATCTTGCCTAACTTGATACAATTATTCTCTGTAAAACTGAAAATGTGTTAACACAATTTCCCAGAAGGTGAGATTAATTCCTTGAGTGATATTTACACTTCTTAATATCCCTAAGTTAAAAACTATGATGTAAAATTAATAAAAATTAAATATTATGCTATTAATCCAGTACATCTTATGTTACATGATAAGGGAATAAGGAAAGGAAGGAAACAACAATATTTGCCCAATAGTCACACACACACAAACATTTATGACAAAACAAGGAGAAAATATTCATAATGATTGCAATTCTTGTTTTTGTTACTGGTAATGTGAATAGCTGGTATTAGTAACTACCTTTTTCTACTACCCATCTGTATTCCCTTTGCCTTCAGCAATCACCTCAGCTGGTTGTGGCTTTTCGCCTGGTGGAGTGACCCAAACCTTCATTCCTGAAGGATCTGGGCCATTAATAGCCTTTCCTGGTTTGGGTTGTTGAAATTTTCCATTGGTTTTAATAACAGGGCATGGTAATACTAAGAGGTGGCCTCAGGGATCTCCTGTATTCCAGACATACTCTTCCTTACCTCCACTGTGGCGAACCAGTCCTGTCTCTACTTGGTAGTCAACATCCCTCACCCCATCTAGCACAGTAACTCCCTCTTTGCTTGTTGACTCAGAGCATGAGGAATCCAAAGTGACTGAGCAGTAGTCTTAAAGTTTCATTTCAACGGAATAATTGTTGTGTCAGTGGAATAAATGTGAAAGCATTCCTCCCTTTGGAAAAGACTTTGAGGCCAGCAAATCATAAGATCATGGGAACTGGAAGCAAAAATTTTGCTAGTGGGTCTTTAGGGGAAATAATGAGTGCTGCCACTACCATTCCACCCCTTGATTCCTGGATTTGTGAATCCTATATGTGGGAGAAACAGCACCATATTTTGGATGTTGATTCACAGGATGTATAAGTGTTCTGGAAAACCTTGCCCCAGCTCTGCAAGGTATTGCCACCTAGTTGGCACTATAACTGGATTTTCAAAAGCCATTCCCACCATTCTGTCAAGCCAGCTACTTCATAATGGTGGGGAACACGTTAAGACTAGTGCTTGTGAATTCTTTGAGCATGGACCCAGTGCACTACTTCCTTTGCTGTGATGTGAGTTTTTTGATCACAAATAATGCTGTACGGAGTACCATGACAACAGACAGGCATTTTCTAAGTCCACAGATGGTAGTTTGGGCAGTGGCATTGCATGTGGGGACAGCAAATCCATATCCAGAGTAAATGTCTATTCTAGTAAGAACCATACCCTTTCATTTTTGTGATGGGAGTGGTCTAATGTAATTAACCTGTTGCAAGGAGGATGGCTGATCACCCTAGGGAATGGTGCCAATTGAGAAACTCAGTGTTGATCTTTGCTGCTGACAGATAGGCACTCAGCAGGGGCTGTAACAATGATGGCATTGATTAGTGGAAATCCATGTTACTGGGCCCTGCATATCCTCCATCTCTCCCACCATGACCACTTTGTTCATGAGCCCCATTGAATGATGACAGGGTGATTGGGTGAAAAAACTGATAGTATCCACTTGATTATTAAAATTCTCCTTTGCTGAGGTTGCCCCTGAGTATCCACATGGAATTCAAATATCCTCACATTTTTTCCTCGTTCAGAGAAATCTGTCCACCTATCTCATCCCCAATTTTCCTTCTCATCAATTTTCTAATCATGTTCCTTCCATGTCTCTTACCATTTATTCAGCCAACCATTGACTATAGCCCATGAATCAGTATATAATTGCAAATCTGACCATTTGTCCTTTCGAATAAAATAAACAATTAGATGCACTGCTAAAAGTTCTTCCCATTGGGAGGATTTCCCTTCACCACTGTCTTTGAGTGATGTTCCAGAGGGGGACTGCCGTGCTCCGGGCTGTGCTGTTCACTTTTGACTGGTGCCTGTGTATCATGCAGGACCATATGTAAAACAGGGCCTGAGTCTTCTCTTTTTCTGTTAATTGATCATAGGGAGCTCCCATGAGGTCAGAGGTGCAGGGTAGGAGGGAAAGTGACTTCCCCCTCATGCTACCTTTTGTTTTATTCAAGCCTTTTAATTATGGGTTTTTTTTTTCTGTTTATGTACATGAGTAAAATTTATGTGTAATTTTACTTTCTTTCACTGTCTTTTTCTAGTTTTGAAACCCAGGTTATACTAGCCTAAATAAATGAATTAGGGAGTATCTATCTTTTTGTATTCTCTTTAAAAGTTGTATCAAATTAGAATACTCTATTCTTTGCATGTTTGGTACAAAATTACAGATGAGGCAAGGTTGTTTTGTTTTAGTTTGGTTTTGTTTAGGTTTTGATTTTTTACTGATTTAATTTCTTTCAAATTTATTAAGCTATTAAGATTTTTTATTTCTTCGTGAGTCAGCTTTGCCCATTTGTATATTTTTTTTTTTAGAAATTTATCCATTTCACCACAGTATCAACATATTTGGCATAACATTGATCATGATATTTTGTTATTACCCATGATGTGTTATGGGTAATTTCCTCAGATCTGCTGTTCTGAACCCTAATTATAGCTGAATCTAGTCTGGTTAATTTTTTTTTCATCCATATTCATTATTGTGGTAACACATACCTAACTTAAAATTTACCACTTTACTTATTTTTAACTGTACAGTTCTCTGGCATTAAATGCATTCAAAATGTTGTGCTAGCATCATCACTATTTAATGTTTAGAAGTTCTTATCATCCCAGGCAAACTTTCTACACATTAAGCAAAAACTCTCCAATCCCCTGTGTCCTCTATTCTGCTATCTCTATGAATTTTCTTATTCAGGATGACTCACATAGGTGGCAGCATACAATATTTGTCATTTTTGTCTGGCTTATTTTAGGTAGCATACTGTTTTTAAAGTTCTTTCATGTAGGAGCATGTATCAAAACTTCTTTCCTTTTCATTGCTGAATAATATTTCGTTATATGTATATGTTTTGTTTATTCATTTGTTAATGGAGACTTTGGTTTCTACCATTTAACAGTTCTAAATAATGTAGCTGTAATCATTGGTGTACACATACCTGTTTGAATCCCTATTTTTAATTTTCATTTCTTTGGAGGTATATACCCAGGTGTGGAATTGCTAGGTCAATTGCTCATTCTATGTTTAACATTTTCCAGAACCAGCCAGCTGTTTTCCACTGTGGCTATACCATTTTGCATTTTCTCCAGCAATGTACAGTGTTTCCAGTTTCTCTGTATCCTAGCCAGCATTTTCCATTTTGTTGACAATGGCCATTCTTTTCATTTGCTGTTGGCTATTTGTATATTTTCATTGGAGACATATCTATTCAAGCCTATTGCCCATTTTAAAATTGGGATTTTTTTCTTTATTGTTGTGTTATAAGAGTTTTATAAATATATTCTGATTATTCATCTCATATATGACTTTCAAATATTTTCCTATTCTGTGGGTTGTCTTTTTACTGTCTTGTCCTTTGATGTATAAAAGGTTTGTAATTGTGATGAATTCCAATTTATTTATTTTTTCTTTTGTTGCCTGTTATTTTGGTGTCCTAGTTAAGAAACCCTTGCCAAATCCAAGGTCATGAAGATTTCCCGGTTTTATTTTAAGAGTTTTATAGTTGTAGCTTTTTAATTTAGGTCTTTGATCTATTTTGAGTTTATTTTTTTATATGGTACAAGGTAAGAATTCGGCTTCATTCTTTTGCATGTTTGTTTCCTTGTTTCCCTGCATCGGTTGTTGAAAAGACCGTCCCTTCCAAATTGGTTATTCCTGGTACCCTTATTGAAAATCAGTTGTACATAATGCAATGTTTTATTTCTGGGCTCTCTATTCTATTCCATTTGTGTAAGGTTTTATTTCTGGGCTCTCTATTCCATTTGTCTATCCTTATCCCAGCATTACATTTTTTGTTCATTCACCCTTAGCCTCGGGCGAGATAGGCAGAAGCGCTTTCACACATACCAGATATCACTGACTTCGTATTTAGTTCCTCAAACTGATCTCCTGCCTTGCTTGGGGTCCCAGCATTCTTTGCTGTATCTTGAATACAATGCTACATGAAATCCAGATTATTGGCGACTGTGAATAATTAGATGCCTTCAGAATAAATTTTGGCTCCAGGGCTCTTGTATCCAGTGGAACTGTATTTTCTCATCTTGTCAACCTTCTGTTTTATCTCCCACACTGCTGGTCAAAACATACTTTAAATGTAAGCTGTTAATATTGTATTGTGCATTTTCAAATGTCCTTTACCAGGAAGGGATTCTCTGCACATCTGGTCCACCAAATGAAAGTTGAAAAAAGCACTTTTAAGATCAATAATCCATTCTTGACAATCTGCTTGTATATAATTAGAAATGATAAATTATGGCATTTATATAATTTTTTCTAAGCAGCTTTTCATTTTAATTATGTTACTTAATTACATTGCATGCTTTTATAATTTTCTAAATGGCTATTAAATGTATGTTATTTTATTAGTACTTTGGATATGGTAACATGATTTTCTGGTGGCCAATATTATGAAGTAGTTGTTAATATTTTCCATTTAAAACAGTAAATGGCCTTAAAAATGACTACACAGATCTGAAAAATAGCATAGCTAACACTGCCCCTTTTTTTGGAAGTTATAGCTTTTGTGGGAGAGACGCAATTCTTTGTCCATAGAAAATTGTGCATCCACTCTGGTTATTTGAGAGAACAATTTGTACTTTATTAACAGATTATGATAATAAATATCTTTCACTTTTTGCCTTTCTTAGTTTTACAGTGCGTAATATTGGTATGCTTAATTTTTTTTGTTTTGTTTTGTTTTTGTTTTGGCAGGTTTTCTTTAGGTGATGCTAGGAGGCCTCTTCATGAAACAGCAGTTTTGGTAGAAGATGTGGTACACACACAGTTAATTAATCTGGTAAGAGCATATATAATCTTATTTGGTGTTTCTCCATTCCGCTTATATTGGGATTGCAACCCAACACTTGTTTTTAAAGATTGTATTTACATTTGAAATTCTTTATTTTGTCTACTGGATTGAGGTGTAATTTACATAAAACAAAATTTTACCACTCTCAGTACATAATTCAGTGAGTTTTGACAACTGAATACTCTCCTGTGACTATGAACACAATCACGATATAGAACATATTCATCGTCCAAAAAACTGTCCTTGTGCCCCTGGGTAATTAGTCCTTTCCCCCCCTTCCCTGACCCCCTGGTAACAATTGTTTTCTATCACTATATTAGTATAATTTTTCTAAAATGCTTTTCAAAACATTTCTGTATTGCACTTTAGACTTACAGAAGAACTGCGCAAATAGTACGTAGAATTCTCAGATACCTTTCATCTTCCTCTGTTAACATCTTATGTAACCACAGTATAATTATCAAAAACAGGAAATAATGCTGGTATAATATTTTTAATGAAATAACCAACCTTATTCAATTTCCATCAGTTTTCTTTTTAACGTTCCTTTCCTATCCCAGGATCCAGTCTGGGGTAACACATTGTAGTTAGCTATCTTGTCTTTGTAGTCAGCCCCTTCCCAGGATAATTCCTCCATCTTTCCTTGTTCCATGGCCTTGACATCTTTTTTAAACATACTAGACAGTTGTTTTATAGGACACTCTTCCTTTTTCAATCTGTCTGATGTTTTCTTATGATTAGAAAGTGGCTGTGCATTTTTGCCAAGAATACCACGGAAGTGATGAGTCCTTCTCAGTGTGTCATGTCAACATGGTCATGTTCTTGATGTTTTATTTGTGATTTTAACCTTGATAAATTGGTTAAGATGGTGTATATGCTGAATTTTTTCACTATAATAAAGTTACAAGTTTCTTCGTTTTGTAATAAATATCTTGGGGGAGGTATTTTGTGACTCTGCAAATAGTTTCCTTCTCTAAAACTTTGTGCCTATTTATTTTACCATTCATCAGTGGATCTTGTCTGAGACAATTATGACTGTTGGTATTTGCCTAATAGTGGTTTTCTATTTCCTGCTTTCCTTTTATATTTTTTAATTGCAATTAATCTTAAAGGAATATCTATCCTTTATCACCATTTATTTATTCAATTTTAATGTATCTTTGTATGGACTAATGTATATTTAAATTTTATTCTTAAAATCATTATGCAGTAATATCATTATTTGTTTGTATTGCTTAAGTTGTTATAATGTTAGCCATTAAGAACACTGTCATGTCCTTTTCCCGTTTGTCCATCAGGTTTTTGATCCTATGTCCCATATATAGTAGAGATATCAATCCTTTGTATTATATGATACAAATATATTCTTCCAGTGTGTGATATCTTTTGACTGATTTTATGATTTTTTTAGGCATACAAATATTTTAATTTCAACAGAGCCAAATATATCAACCTTTTACTGTCTTAGAATTTTGAAACATAGTTAGAAAGACGTTAGGGGTGCCTGGGTGGCTCAGTCGTTAAGCGTCTGCCTTAGGCTCAGGTCATGATCCCAGGGTCCTGGGATCGAGCCCCGTGTCAGGCTCCCTGCTCTGCGGGGAGCCTGCTTCTCCCTCTCCCATTCCCCCTGCTTGTGTTCCCTCTCTCACTGTTTCTCTGTCAAGTAAATAAATAAAATCTTAAAAAAAAAAAAAAAGGCTTACTTTATACTGAATTTGAAGAGGAATTCAACCATGTTGCCTTCTGAGACTTGTTATGTTTTCCTTTTTAACATTTAGGCCCTCAATCCGTTTGTAGTTTACTCTTGTTATCATGTGAAATGTGGATCTAATTTTATCTTTATCCAAATGACTACCCAGTTATACCATCATTATTTACCAAAAAGTCTGCTTTTCCTAATGATTTGAGATGCCTCCTTTATCATATACTAAATAAGCATATTTGGGCTCTAGTTATGATTTTATATTTAGTGCCAGTGTCTTATTTTTCTATGCATGTGATAATACATTTTAAATTTAAAAAGGTTTTATGGTGTATTTTAAAGATTGTTGTAACTAGACTTGTAATTTTTCTTTCTGTGTGTTCCTGGTTATTCTTGTATGTTTATTTTTTTATATGAATGTTAGTATTAGATTTTTCTAGCTCCATAAAATAGCTTTTTGGTGTCTTTATTGAGATCTCATGAATTTATAAATCAATTTAGAGAGAACTGCATCTTTTTTTTTTTTTTTTTAAAGATTTTATTTATTTATTTGACAGAGATAGAGACAGCCAGCGAGAGAGGGAACACAAGCAGGGGGAGTGGGAGAGGAAGAAGCAGGCTCACAGCAGAGGAGCCTGATGTGGGGCTCGATCCCAGAACGCCGGGATCACGCCCTGAGCCGAAGGCAGATGCTTAACCGCTGTGCCACCCAGGCGCCCTAGAGAGAACTGCATCTTAAGAATGTTGACTCCATCTAAGAATAGGGAATGTCTTTACCTTTTTTGGAAACCACTTTTGTGTCTTTCATGAGTGTTTTAACATTTATCTTCTATAGGCTTCACATATTTATTACATTTATTCCTGTGTATTTGATCTTTGTTACTAATGCAAATGGAACATCTGAAACTGAAATACATAAATCTACAGATTTCAAGGAACTGAGCCAACTCCACGCAGGGTAAACCCAAAGAAATGCATGTTAAACTGCTGGATACAAAAGACATAATATTAAATCCTAAAAGCACCCAGATTCATTGCCATAAGGGAACAATGACCTGAAAGACAGCAGAATTTTCATTAGAAAACATGGAGACTAGGTCTAAAATGAGCCTCTTGTAGGCAGCATATAGATGGATCTTGGTTTTTTTCTCCATTCTGGTACCCTATCTTCTGATTGGCGCATTTAGTCCATTTACATTCAGAGTGATTAGTGAGAGATATGAATTTAGTGCCATTGTGTTACCTGTAGAGTTGGTGTTTCCGGTGATGTTTTCTGGTCCTTTCCAGTCTTTGTTACTTTTGGGTTTTTTTCCTCCCTCCGAGTCCCCCTTAAAATTTCTTGAGGGCTGGTTTAGTGGTCGTGAACCCCTTTAGTTTTTGTTCGTCTGGGAAACTTTGTATTTCTCCTTCTATTTTGAATGACACTCTTTCTGGATAAAGAATTCTTGACTGCATATTTTTCCCACTGAGCATTTTGAATATTTCCTTCCACTCCTTTCTGGCCTGCTAAGTCTCTGTGGACAAATCTGCTGCAAACCTGATCTGTCTTCCCTTGTAGGTTTAAGGACCTTTTTCCCTTGCTGTGTTGGCAAAGGAAGTAAAATTTTCACTATTTGCAGACAACATGATACTCTTTGAAGAAAACCTGAAATACTCCACTAAAAAATTGCTAGAACTCATACATGAATTCAGCAAAGTTGTGGGATAGAAAATCAATGCATAGAAATCTGTTGCATTTCTATATAACAATAATGAAGCAGCAGAAAAAGAAATCAAGGAACTGATCTAATTTGCAATTGCACCGAAACAATAAGATACCTAGGAATAAATCTAACTAGAGAAGTAAAAGATCTGTACTCTGAAAACTATAGAACACTTATGAAAGAAATTGAAGAGGACACAAAGAAATGGAAAAGCATTCCATGCTCATGGATTAGAAGAACAAAACAAACATTGATAAAATGTCCATGCTACCCAAAGCAATCTACACATTTAATGCAATCCACATCAAAATACCACGAGCATTTTTCACAGACCTAGATCAAGCAATCCTAAAATTTATGTGGAACCACAAAAGACCCCAAATAGCCAAAGCAGTTCTAAAAAAGAAAAACAAAACTGGAGGCATTACGATTCTGGATTTCAAGCTATATTATAAAGCTGTAGTCATCAAGACAATATGGTACTGGCACAAAAACAGACATATAGATCAATGGAATAGAATATACTACCCAGAAATGGACCCACAGCTATATGGTTAACTAATCTTTGACAAAGCAGGAAAGAATATCCAATGGAAAAAAGACAGTCTTTTCAACAAATGGTGTTGGGAAAACTGTACAGCAACATGCCGAAGAATGAAACTGGACCATTTTCTTATACCATACACAAAATAAATTCAAAATGGATTAAAGACCCAAATATGAGACAAGAAACCATCAAAATCCTAGAGGAGAACAGAGGCAGAAACTTCTTTGAACCTCATCCATAGCATCTTCTTACTAGACATGTCACCCCAGGCAAGGGAAACAAAAGCAAAAATAAACTATTGGAACTTCATCAAGGTAAAAAGCTTTTGTACAGTGAAAGAAACAATCAACAAAACTAAAAGGCAGCCTACAGAATGGGAGAAGATATTTTCAAATGGCATAACTGATAAAGGATTAGTATCCAAAATCTACCAAGAACTTATCAAATTCAACATCGAAAAAACAAATAATCCAGTTAAGAAATGGGCAAAAGACATGAATACGCACTTTTCCAAAAATGACATCCAGATGGCTAACAGACACATGAGAAGATGCTCAACATCACTCATCATCAGGGAAATACAAATCAAAACCATGATGTGATACCATCTTAACACTTGTCAGGATGGCTAAAATTAACAACACAAGAAACAACGAGTGTTGGCAAGGTTGCAGAGAAATGGGAACACTCTTGCACTGTTGGTGGGAATGCAAAGTGGTCCAGCCACTCTGGAGAACAGCATGGAGGTTCCTCAAAATGTTAAAAATAGAACTACCCTATGATCCAGCAATTGCACCACTAGGTATTTTACCCAAAGGATACAAAAATGCAGATTCAAAGGGATATATGCTCCCTGATGTTTATAACGGCATTATCAACAATAGCCAAACTATGGAGAGAGCCCAAATGTCCATTGGCTGATGAATGGATAAAGAATATGTGGTATATATATACAATGGAATATTACTCAGCCATCAAAAAAATGAAATCTTGCCATTTACAATGATAACATGGATGGAGCTACAGTGTCTTATGCTAAGTGAAATAAGTCTGTCAGAGAAAGACAAATACCATATGATCTCACCCACATGTGGAATTTAAGAAAGAAAATGGATGAACATATGGGAAGGTAAAAAAGAAAAAAGAGAGAGGGAAACAAGCCACAAGAGACTCTTAATGATAGAGAACAAACTAAGGGTTGATGAAGGGAGGTGGGTGGTGAATGGGCCAGATGGGTGATGAATATTAAGGAGGGCACTTGTTATGAAGTACAGTGGGTATTGTTGTAAATGATGAATCACTGAATTCTACTTGAGAAACCAGTACTGTACTGTATGTTAAGTACATAAAATTTAAATTAAAAAAATAATTTAAAAAAGATAACATGGAGACCAGAAGGAAATACAAGTTTTAAAGTACTGGATAGAGAATTTTCAGTTGTCAGCTATTTTTCTCTGACTCCATATTCACATGGCCTTCTCGCCTTTGTCCCTGTGTCCTTTTATCTTAAAAAGATGATCAGATATTTACTATTTAGTGTATTAAATCTGTACATGCTGTTATCTTCACATCGCAGTGTTATAGCTTTTCCTTTAAAAAGTCCTCTTTTAAAGCAATTAAAATATAGAAGGAAGTGTGTATAATCTTTTACATTTACCTACATATTTACCATTTTCCATGCTCGTCATTTGTTCTTATAGGTATGAGTTGCCATTTAAATAATTTTTCAGCCTGAAAACACTAACGTTTTTAATAGTACAGGTGTGCCAGTGATGAATTATCTTTAGTTTCTACATCTGAACATACCTATTTGCACTTTTTTTCTTGAGGTGTATCTTTTCTGTATGTGAAATTCTGGTTGCTAATCTTTTCCTTTTAGCTGTGCAAATGTGCCACTTCAGTGTTTCTCATCATACATTAGTTTCTAATGACAGGTCAGCTGTTACTCACTTGTTCCCCTGTTTGTAACATGTTGTCATTCTTTGGCTCGTTTCAGGATTTTCTCTTTACTGTTGGATCTTAGAAGTTTGATCTCTGGAGGACTGACTTTCTTCATGATTATCTTGCTTGCAAGTTTGCTGATCTTGTTGGATCTGGAAACTAATGTTTTCTGCCAATTTGCAGAAGCTTTTGGCCATTATTTTTTGTTTGTGTTTTTCATTCTTCGATTTCAGTCACATGTGTGCTGAGCTATTTGTTATTGTTTCACAAATCTCTGAGAGTCTCTTCCCCTCTGTTTAGCTGTTACTTTGTTTGGCTTTGTAGTTTCTACTGATTTATCTTTAACTTCACGGATTCTTCTGTAATCTTTAATCTACTCTTTAGTCAATCTGATATATTTTTCACTTTAATCATAGTATTCTCTATTATACTGTGAAAATGTATCTTTTTGTGCTGTAATATCCCTTTCTGAGTTATGGACACATTTTTATATTGTTCTTTCATTTCAAATATAGAAATTCCGAGTTACATGTAGAAGATATTTGATGATGTTCATTGCACTAGTGTAAAGCAGAATTTGCTTATTCTTTCCTCATAATAAAGGAACTTCTTATTACATATACATGTGATAATCCATGTATTATTTGGATAATAATTTTGATCTGTGTTTGTGAGATTGACCCTGTCCAAATCTCACTAAATGTAAAACGGAATGACACCTTAGTAGAGGAAGGTCTTGCTTTTTTCTCGTTGCCATATCAAGGCATGTGTTAGAGTGAGTTCTCTTCAGATGAAAAGAATAATAGAGAAATGTTTTTAAAGTTAGTCCTTTCTTAGCATTTTATATTTGCAGCCCTGACAAAATATATGTGTGTCTCTGTGTATATGTGTTTTATGCCATCTTATGATTCTCTATACATTTAACTCTATACATTCAACCAGTTTTTTTCTTTAATTCTTGTATTCCACATTTATTGAGCTATAACTGACATGTAACATTGTGTAAGGTTAAGGTGTACGATAACACAATTTGCTATGTTTATGTTGTGAAATGATTACCACGTTCGCGTTAGTGTACACATCCGTCACCTCACATATTTCACATCTTTTGCACGAGTGATGAAAACATTTAATATCTGCACTCTTAGTAATTTTCATGTACACAATACAGTATCATTAGCTATAGTCATTGCTCTGTGCATTAGGTACTCAGAACCGATGCATCGTATACTTGGAAGTTTATACCCTCTGAACTGCATTGTCCCTTTTCTTCCACCCCTAAGCCCCTGGCAGCCCCCAGTCAACTGTTTCTATGAATTTCGTGTTTTTTTTTAGATTCTGCATATAATGAGATCATACAGTAGATGTCTTCTCTTTCTGATTTATTTCACTTAGCATAATGCTCTCAAGGTTTATTTTATGTTGTTGCAGATGACAGGAATTGCAGGGTTTTCTTTTCTGCAGCCAAATAATAGTCCGTTACACATATACACGCACGCGTGTGCCACATCTTCTTTATCCACTCCTCCATGATCCACATTTGGGTGGTTTCTGTGTCTTGACTATTGTAAATAATGCTGCAGTGTGTATTATGGTACAGATATCTTTTCAAAGATTTTATTTCTTTTGGATATACACCCAGAAGTAGGATTGATGGCTTTTGTGGCATTTTTTTTTCTTTGAAGAATTTTCATACCGTCTTCCATTGCCACCATCTCACTTTACTTTCCTACCCAACAGTGCACAAGGGGTTACTTTCTAACACATCCTTGCCAGCACTTGTAGTCTCATGTCCTGTTGATAATAGTCCTTTCAGCATGGATAATATCTCATTGAGGTTTTGATTTGCATTTCTCTGATGATAAGTGATGTCGAACATTTTTTATATACTTTTTGACCATTTGTGTATCTTCTTTGGAAAACCATCTATTGAGGTCCTTCCCCAGTTTTAAGTTTGCCAACCATCTTTCATGTTCATGTTTTATTTGAGAAGCATTAAATCTTGGGAAAACAGAGAGGATGTTTTATTTTCCAATTTGAATATCCATGTGTAGAGAGAAACAACTCGTCCAAGACACAAGCTTATTAAGTGCTGGGGTTGGAACCAGAGTTGAGGCCTCCTGACCCTTGTTCTATGCAATTTTTTAAAAAATTATTATTTTTTCTGCTGTGGAGTTATATGATATCCCTGAATATTTTGGATATTAACCTATTACCAGATATATGGTTTGCAAATACATATTCTCCCATTTCATAGGACGCCTTTTCATCTTATTGATTGTGACTTTCACTCTGCAACAGCTTTTTAATTTGTTGTACTCTCAGTTGTTTATTTTTTGCTGTGCTTTTAGTGTCCTATCCAAACTATCATTGTCCAGACCAGTATCAGGGAGCTTTTTAATCTAAGTTTTCTTCTAAGAGTTTTATGGTTTCATATCTAACATGTAAGTCTTTATTCCATTTTGAGTTAATTTTTCTGACTGGTATAAGATAGAGGTCCAGTATCATTCTTTCACATGTGGTACCCAGTTTTCCAATACCATTTCTTAAAGAGACTGTATTCTCCGTTGAATATTCTTGGCTCCCGTATGTCTTATTAGTTCACTGTGTGCATAGGTATATTTCTGGGATCTTAATTATATATCATTCATTTTTGTGTGCATTTTTATGCCAGTACCGTGCTGTTTTTAATTACTATAGCTTTGTCGTATAGTTTGAAATGAGGCTGTGATGTTTTCTTCTTTTTTCTCAAGATTGCTTCAGTTATTCAGGATCTTTTGTGGTTCCATATAAATTTTAGCATCATCTTTTCTATTTCTGTGAAAAATGCCGTTAGAATTTTGATAGGGATTGCATTGAGTCTGTAGATGGCTTTGAATAATATGGACATTTAAATAATACTAAGTTTTTAATCCATGAACATAAGATATCTTTCCATTTTTTGTGTTGTCTTTAATTGCTTTCCTCAATATTATACAGTTTTCAGTGTAGTGACATTTCCCCTCATTGGTTAAATTTAAATTTTTTTTTTTGAGGCTAGTGTAAATGTGATTCTTTTCTTTCTCTTTCAGAAAGCTAGTGTATAGGGGCGCCTAGGTGGCATAGCGGTTGGGCGTCTGCCTTCGGCTCAGGGCGTGATCCCGGCGTTATGGGATCAAGCCCCACATCAGGCTCCTCCACTGTAAGCCTGCTTCTTCCTCTCCCACTCCCCCTGCTTGTGTTCCCTCTCTCGCTGACTGTCTCTATCTCTGTCAAATAAATAAATAAAATCTTTAAAAAAAAAAAAAAAAGCTAGTGTATAGAAATATACACTAGTGTATATTGTATATTGCTAGTGTATAGAAATATAACTGATTGCTAGTGTATAGAAATATAACTGATTTTTGTATATTGACTTTGTATTTTGCGACTTGACTGAATTTATTGGTTTTAATGGTTTTTTGGTGGATTCTTTAGATTTCCTACATGTAACATCATGTCATCTGCGAAACAGAGTTTTATACCTTCCTTTCCAATTTGAAATACTTTTTATTTCTTTTTCTTGCCTAATTTTTCTGGGTTGGGCTTCCAATAGTATGTTGAATAAGAGTGGTTAGAGTGGGCACCCTTGTCTTGTTCCTGATCTTTAAAGAAAAACTTTTAATCTTTCACCTGATACTAGCTATTGGCTTGTTGTATATGGCCTTTATTATATTGAGTTATATTCCTTCTTTACATAATCTGTTGAGAATTATTATCACAAAAGGGTGTTGAATTTTGTGAAATGTTTTTTCTGCATCTGTTATGAGGGTCATAAGCTTTTTATCCTTCATTCTATTTTAGTAACATATCACACTTATTGGTTGGTGTGTATTGAACCAACTTTGGATCCCAGGGAAAAATTCCACTTGAGTATAGTGTATGATCTTTTTAATATACTTTTGAATTTGGTTTGCTGGAATTTTACCAAGAATCTCTGAATCTGTATTCATAAGATGTATTAGCCTGTAGTTTTCTTTTCTTGTAGTGTCCTTATCTGACTTTGGTGTCAGTTTAATGCTGGCCTCATGAAATGAGTTTGGAAGTGTTTCCTCTTCTTCAGTTTTTTGGAAGAATTTGAGGATTGTCTTCTTTAAATATTTGGTAGAATTTACCAGTGAAACTTTCTGTTCCTGGGCTTTTCTTTGTTGGGAGATTTTGATTACTGCTTCACCTTCTTAGTCATTATTGGTCTGTTCGGATTTTCCATTTCTTCATGATTCAATCTTGGTAGGCTGTATATTTCTAGGAATTTATCCATTTCATCTAGGTTATCCATTTTGTTTTTCTTTAATGCTCATAGCAGCCTTTGTTGATATTCTGTATTTCTGTGATACCAGTTATAATGTCTCCTATTTCTTTTATAATTTTGTTTACTTGAGTCTTCTTTTTCTTTCCTTGTTAGTTTAGCTACAGATTTGTCAATCTGTTTATATTTTCAAAAAAATTCCTAGTTTCATTGATTTTTTTTTCTATTGTGTCTCTAGTTTCTATTTCATTTATTTTTGTTCTAATCTGTATTATTTCCTTCTGCTATCTTTGGACTTAGTGTGCTCTTTTTTTTTTTTTTTTTTTTGTCCTTGTGGTATAAGGTTAGGTTATATATTTGAGACCTTTCTTTATTCTTACTGTAGGCAATTATTGCTATAAACTTTCCTCTTAGAACTGGTTTTGCTGTATCTCAAAAGCTTTGGTATGTTCTGATTCTGTTTTTTGTCTCAAGGTATTTTCTGTCTTCCCTTTTGATTTCTTGTTTGATCCATCGGTTATTCAGAAGAGTGCTACTCAATTTCTGCATATTTGAGAATTTTCCAGTTTTCCTCCTATTATTGATTTCTAGTTCCTTACCTTTGGGGTCAGAAAAAAAAAATACTTGATTTATGATTTCAGTCTGTAGACAGAAATGTTTCCTGCCTGGTTCTTGTGCCAGCAGGACTCCTTGAGACCGCAGCCAAGAAGGACTGCAGCCCAGTTATAGGGCCCTTTCAGAATCTGCAGAAAGACCAAGTTTGGTAGGCTTACCTGCAGGGGCTTCTGGACAATGGCCAAGGAGGTTGGAATCAGTGCACAGACCGTTTCAAGTTCCACAGCTGGGACTGTCTCTACCATGTGAGGCACTGGTGGGCATGACTCTTCCAGGTCCTTTGACGTGTGGTGCAGGTGATGGTACGGTGGCCACAGAGTGCTCTAGCCTAGTCCTCAGAGGTACAGGACTGTTTCTGGGTCTGTAGCCAATACCACGTTCAGTAGATCAGTTGAAAAACAGCTCTCATCAACTTCAGACTGCACTGAACTTTCAGAGTCTCCTACCTGGGTCCTAAAACGCACACATGGCCTTTTTGTCCGTGGGTGGCAGCCACATTATTGTTGCTGAGGGTGAATGTAAGCATGGGAGCTCTTGGCCATTTTCCTGACATCACTCACCTCCTTTTTAATTCTTTGAATATATTTATCATAGCTCCTTTAAAATCTTTATCTTCTAAAGTCAATATATGGATCACATTGGAATCCATTTCAGTCGACACATCTGTTTACTCAGTTATCCTTTTGTTTCTTTGCATACCTAGCAATTTTGTTTGAAAAGTGGATATTGTAGATGATATACTCTTATGACTCCTCTGAAAATTGTGGTGGTTTTTCTTTTCACTCGCAGGTAACTTGCTGGACATAATGTAAACTCTGCCGTATTGTGAGCCAGCTCACATCTCTGCTCAGTTCTTACGACTTCCTGCTACTGCTTTTTTGGCTTCATCTCTTCTGCATCTCCTATGAGCTTGTGCATTTCAGCACATTTTAGCTCTTCAAAGGAAAGGAAAACATAATAGGAAAAAAGTTGTTTAATTAGTGATACTTCCTTAACTTAGAATACAACGCAGCCACTACACATTGTGATCGATTGCATGTCCTTACTAGTTTGAGTTTTTGTATTTGAAGTGTATTGCTTATATTATATATGGCAAAATCCACATTTTCTTCTTGTTGTTGTTCGGCTCTGTGTGTTTTGACAAATGCAAAGAGTCTTATAACTACCACGACAGTCAAGATTCAGAACTATGACATCACTCCCCCCCCAAATTCCCTTGTTTTTCCCATTTGTATCCAAACTCCTCTTCCTTACCCCAACCTTCTGCCTCCTTGAGGTCTCCATTCACCTTTGTTGGAACAGAATGAGAGAGCTTCTCATAACTTTTTGTATGTGCCTGGTAATCAGACCTAAATTTACACTCTTTTTGTGTCCAGGGTAGGAGTTACTAGTGCAAAATAAAACCCATGAAACTCACTACCAGATTTTTGTATTTTGGGTTCATATTTCCTTCTCAAGTCTGCCTCCTACCATTTACTATTCAGAATTCTCAGATGGTTGTTGCATGCACTATGTCCAGGGGTTTTATTGTATTCATTGGGAGAAGCAGTGTGGAGTGTGCTTACTCCAACCTAACTGGCTAGATATTTGAATTCAGTCATTTTTATAAACATTGCTGTATTACCTGATTCAATGAATCTACTTTCTTTCATTAAAAACCTTTTATTGAGACATAATTGACCTATAATACTATATTAGTTTCAGGTATATAGCATAATGATTACATAATTGTATATATTGCAGAATGATCACCGCAGTAATGAATTTCTCTAATTTTGTTTTTCTTTCCTCTTTTTCCCCCTCCTTGCATCTGAATCTTGGTACATTTTTATCGTAGCACATTTGTTCCACAGTGTTACCTAAGAATTCCTATTTCTGATATTGATGTAAGTAAAAGTATGTTGTTTCCAAATAGGGATCCATTTGCAATTAAGTGAAATAGTTTACTAATATCAAATTTAAGCTTATCAATTAAAGAAGAGCTTGGTTGGTTGATTATCTTTGATGGTAGTCTCCTGATATTCTTGAAGCTTATACATCTATTTCTCTTAGTTTTAACCTGCATGTCAGAGAACTCTCTTGATAGTTTTTAAAACAATATTTATTTATTGTTTGAAAACTACCACATTATGTTTTGATGTCACTTGCTGATATCTGGATGCAGCCCAAACATGCACAGGGCTATTTATATATAGATAAGTCTTTAGAAATTGCTATTCAGAAAGCTGTGGTGTTTTTAATGCACACTAATCCCCCACCCCTCCTCCCCTCTGAAACCCTCAGTTTGTTTCCCAGAGTCCATAGTCTCTCGTGGTTCATCCCCCCTCCTATTTACCCCCCCTTCATTCTTCCCTTCCTTCTCCTACTGATCTCCCTGCTATTTCTTATGTTCCATAAATGAGTGAAATCATATGATAATTGTCTTTCTCTGCTTGACTTATTTCACTTAGCATTATCCCCTCCAGTCCCATCCATGTTGCTGCAAATGTTGTGAAATCATTCTTTTTGATGGCTGAGTAATATTCCATTGTATATATGGACCACATCTTCTTAATCCAGTCATCTGTTGAAGGGCATCTCGGCTCCTTCCACAATTTAGCTATTGTGGACAATGCTGCTATGAACATTGGGGTGCATATGGCCCTTCTCTTCACTACATCTGTATCTTTGAGGTAAATACCCAGTAGTGCAATTCCTGGGTCAAAGGGCAATTTTATTTTTAACTTTTTAAGGGACCTTCACACTGTTTTCCAGAGTGGCTGTACCAACTTGCATTCTCACCAATAGTGTAAGAGGGATCCCCTTTCTCCACATCCTCTCCAACATTTGTTGTTTCTTGCCTGGTCAATTTTTGCCATTCTAACTGGCGAAAGGTGGTATCTCAATGTGGTTTTGATTTGAATTTCTCTGATGGCTAATCAGTTGTTCTTTGAACATGAAAGTTATATTTTTAACAATGTCCTAAAAACAAAAGTGTAAAGCCACCATTTAGTTTCTAGAGTACCATACACTGTTTCCAACTGTTTCTTGCTTTAATGGATCATTAGGTATTCTTTATTTCATATATTCGTTTTATGTATTCATTAATTCAGTAAACCTTTATTGAGTGACACTAACATAGCTCTGATTCTACTGATACAAAGTGAATAAAAAATTGTCTTTGCCTTTGGGGAATAGTTTTGTAATGTATATGGAATACAAGTTAAATTTACAATCCAAAAGGAAGCAAATACACACTCCTCTCTAGTGCACATTCAACACTTTCCAAGACAGATAATATGTTAGGCCACAAAACAAGTCTAAATAAATTCAAGAGGATTGAAATCATATCAAGCATCTTTTCCGACCACAGTGCTATGAAGCTAGGAATTAATTAGTTATATGAAGAAAACTGAATAATTCACAAATATATGAAGATTAAACAACATGCTACCAAACAACCAATTAGTGCTAAATGCCTACGAGAAGAAATCAAAAAAGTCTCAAACAACTTTATACCTACTGGAACTAGAAAAAGAAGAACAAAGAAAGCCAATGTTAATGGAAAGAAGGAAATAACAAAGATTAGAGCAGAAATAAATGAAACAGGGACTAAGAAGACAATAGAAAAGAGCAGTGAAACTAAGAGCTGGTTCTTCAAAAAGATAAACAAAAATGACAAACTTTTAGATTCACAAAGAAGAAAAAGTCTCAAAATCAGAAATGAAAGAGATGTTACAACTGATACCACAGAAATATAAAAGATCATAAGAAACTGCTATAAACAATTCTATGCTAGCAAATTGGACAACCTAGACGAAATGGATAAATTCCTAGAAACACACAACCTTACCAAGACTGCATCTGGGCAAAACAGAAAATCTGAACATTCCAGTTACTATTAAGGAGATTGAATCCATAATCTAAAATCTCCCAATAAACAAAAGTCCAGGACCAGATGGCTCCACTAGTGAATTCTACCGAACATTCAAAGAAGAATTAATGGCAGTTCTTCTCTAAGTCTTTAAAAAAAAATAGAAGAGGAAGGACTTCTTCTAATCTCATTTTACAAGGCCACCATTACCCTGATACCAAACCCAGACAAGGAAGTCACAAGAAAATTCCAGGCCAATATCCCTGATTAATATAGGCCTGAACATCCTCAACAAAACATTAGCAAACCAACTCAACAATACATGAAAAGGATCATGTACCATGATCAAGTGGGATTTATTCCAGGGATGGAAGGTTGGTTCAACATACACAAATCAATTAGTTTGATACACCACATTAATAGAAAGAAGGATAAAAATCATATGATCTTCTCAATAAGATGCAGAAAGGCATTTGACAAAATTCAACATCCATTTGTGATAAAAACTCTAAACAAAGCCCATATGGAGTGACTGTTCTTGAATAAGTCATAAGGGCCATATATGACAGGCCCACAGCTAACATTGTACTCGACAATGGAAAGGGGGAAGCTTTTCCTCTAAGATCAGGAAGAAGACAAGAATGCCCACTTTCACCACTTTTAGTCAACATAATAGTGGAATTCTTAGTTAGAGTAGTCAGGCAAGAAAAGGAAATAAAAGGCATCCAGATCGGAAAGGAAGAAGTAAAATTTCCACTATTTGGAAAGGAAGAAGTAAAATTTCCACTATTTCCTAAGATTCCATGAAAAAAACTGTTATGACTAATAAATTCAGTAAAGTTGCAAGTCAATAAATTCAGTAATGGGTACAAAATTAAAAAACAAAAATCTTGTTTTTCTATACACTAATAATGAACTATCAAAAAGAAGTTAAGATAAAAAAATCTCATTTACAATTGCAACAAAAAGAATATAATATTTAGGAATAAATTTAACCAAGGAGATGAAACACCATATAGTGAAAACTACAGGACATTAAGGAAAAAAACTGAAGGTGACACAAATAACTGGAAAGAT
Organism: Ursus maritimus; assembly: GCF_017311325.1. Classification (NCBI taxonomy): domain Eukaryota; kingdom Metazoa; phylum Chordata; class Mammalia; order Carnivora; family Ursidae; genus Ursus; species Ursus maritimus. The sequence goes on along the minus strand of NW_024425452.1, from coordinate 4,355,775 downwards.
ACTCCATGATCAGAGTTTGGAAGAAGTAATTTTGTTAAAATGTCTGTACTATCCAAAGCAATCTATAGATTCAAGTCAATCCATATCGAAACTCCAATGGCATTTTAATAGAAATAAAATAATCCTAAAATTTATATGGAACTTCAAAAGACCTTGAATAGCCAAAGCAGTCTTAGTAAAGAAGAACAAAACTGGAGGTATCACGCTTTCTCATTTCAAACTATATTAAAAAGATACAATAAATAAAATAGTATGGTATTAGGGACACCTGGGTGGCACAGCGGTTAAGCGTCTGCCTTCGGCTCAGGGCGTGATCCCCGTGTTATGGGATCGAGCCCCTCATCAGGCTCCTCTGCTATGAGCCTGCTTCTTCCTCTCCCACTCCCTCTGCTTGTGTTCCCTCTCTCGCTGGCTGTCTCTATCTCTGTCAAATTAAAAAAAAAATAGTATGGTATTAGAATAAAAACAGACACATAGATTAATAGAATGGAAGAGAGATCCCAAAAATAAGCCCGTGCATATATGGTCAATTAATTTTCAACAAAGCAAGCACGAATATACAATGGGAAAACAACAGTCTGTTAAAAAATGGTGTTGCAACAATTGGACAGTCACATACAAAGGAATGAGACTGGACCACTGTCTTATACCATACACGAAAATTAACTCAAAATGGTTTTAAATACTTGAACATAACACCTGAAACCATGTGAGTCCTAGAAGAAAACATAGGAAGTAATCTTCTTGACATAGGTCTTCATCATGATTTTTTTAATCTGATACCAAAAGCAAAAGCAAAACTAAACAAGTGGAACTATATCAAACTACACAAAGCTTCCGCACAGCAAAGAAAACCATCAGCAAACTGACAAGACAGTCTACCGAATGGAAGACAATATTTGGAAATCATGTAATTGCTAAGGCATTAATATCCTGAATACATTAAGAATTCACATAGTTAATAGGAAAAAACCAATTTGATTAAAAAATAGGCAGAAAATCTGAATAGACGTTTTTCCAAAGAAGATGTGCAGATGGCCAACAGGTACATGAAAAGGTGCTCTACATCACTCATCATCAGGGAGATACAGATCAAAACCCCAATGAGATATTAGTTCACACCTGTTAGAATGGCTATTATCAAAAAGATGAGAACACATGTTGGCAAGGATGTGGAAAAGGGAACTCTTGTGCACTATTAGGGGGATTACAAGTCGACTCAGCCACTGTGGAAAACAGTGTGAAAGTTTCTCACAGAAAATGAAAACTAGAGCTACCATCTGATACAGCAATTCCACTTCTTGGTATTATTATAAGAAAACAAAACACTAATTCAAAAAGATGTATGTGCCTGTGTTCATTTCAACATTATTTACAATAGCCAAGATACGGAAACTAACCTAAGTGTCAGTGGATGAATGGATAAACAAATTGTGATATATATACACAATGTAATGTGATTCAGCCATAGAAAAGAATGGGATCTTGCCATTTACAACTACATGGGTGCACCTAGAGGGCATTATGCTAGTTAAGTGAGACACAGAAAGACAAATACCGTATGATCTCTCTTATATATGGAATCTAAAAACAAAAACATAAAAGCCAGCTCATACATATAGAGAACAGGATAGTGGTTGCCAGTAGTGTGGTGGTGGGGGGGGGGGTGTATGGATGTGGAGAAACTGGTATGCTATTTTTTGTTTTTCATTTAAATAAATTGAGTAAAAAAATGATTTTAAAACATGATAGCTGGTAATGCTAATATCCGTAAAGTGATGGGGGTTTTCACAAGTTGTATCCAACCTGAAGTTCTTCACACATTTGTATATACATGTCTATGTAAAAATATATCTTAAACCTTTTATTGGAATCAACATATATTTACTGTATTGAGGAAGAGTAAGGATCAGAATAGACATTATAAACTGTTACCTATGCATAGATGTAGCATAGAAGCATGTTTTATTTCACTTGGACTCGATTTTTAAAGATGTGAATTTAATTGCCAGCATTTAAAAATTAGACTTTTTTTTTAGATTTATTTATTTATTTATTTGACAGAGAGAGAGAGCACAGCAAGAGAGGGAACATCAGCAGGGGGAGTGGGAGAGGGAGAAACAGGCTTCCCACTGAGCAGGGAGCCCGATGCGGGGCTCTATCCCAGGACCCTGGGATCATGACCTGAGCTGAAGGCAGACGCTTAACGACTGAGCCACCCAGACACCCCCAAAATTAGACTTCTTTTACATAAAAACAGGATTCCTGGCTTCTCTGGAAACATTGAAATTGAAACGCTAGACAACACAGGCCTGAATTTAGCATGGAAATCTTTGCTCAGTGGCCACTTCTACCTGTGGGCCGTAAACCACACCAGCTTCATTGACTTAACCGGGAAAGTATTCAGTATGGAGGGAGTTATGCAGCATATTGTACCCGTATTTGCTATAGGAGTCCCCAGTTTCACTTTTCAAGAAACTGAATTTTTGTCATTTTAAAAGAAATTTTACTTTCCCTCAGAAGCTGTGGGAACAGTTATTATATATGTCACAGAAATTCACAGGCAAAGATAATAAAGAAGGTTGTTTCCTGTGCAGTTAGTTGTTTGTTTTTTTTTAACCCATGCAACTTGGCTCTGCTAATGGAAGAGTGATCTATCAAAGGTAATAGAAAAATTATAGAAGCAACAGGAAGCATTTAGATTCTTGCTGCTGCCTGTATAGAAGAGAGGAGGGGCATTCCACCATCACAACTTTCGTGGTGCTATGTCTCCTGTCAGAAAGCACCTTTACCTACTAGGAGAGTGAGCTAGGATTTCAGCAAATAAATTGTTCTTTCTGTAACTGAAAGCTAAAATTTAATAAAACTTAATCTAAAACTTAAAGGGAAAGAAAAACGTAGAAGTTCAATACTATTGCCAGTATCCCTTGTTTTTTTTAAATATCTCTTCTGAGCTCTTCCACATGAAAGAGTAGGCACGCAGCTGGTATTTATTCAGAACTTAGCAGTTCTTCAGTTACACAAATATTCTAAGTCATGATTGGGAACTATAAAACCCAGAGTTTCCTTAAGTATAGAATCAGTGTCAGTTGTCAAGTTGTCTAAGAATTATCTGCAAAACACAATAAGGAAGTTCAGATTATGCATCCGTACTCTCCAAAGGATTCTTCTTCAGGAGGGCTTGGGTAGGGCTGAAGAATTTGTATTTTTAGTAAATACCCAAGATCTTTGTAATCCAAGTAGTCCAAGAACCAGACTTGAGAAACCAGTTGATAGGTTGGTGGTTTGTAACCAGGTCTGGGCAACAAAATTGCCAGTGTTTTTAAAAAAAAAGTAAAAACGTGATCTAAACTTCAGACAACTTTTAGGTGAACAAGATGAGGCTACTGCTTGAAACTGTTAAGTAACAATACCGAGTCTGACCGTAACTTAATGAATTTGTTTTTGCTTTACACCCTGATACACCTAAATGTTTGTTTTCTCTTTCAAAACAGATCTCCTTAAGATGCCATAAAATTGTTTCAGTAACTGTAGACATTACTCAAAGCATCGTGTTTGTTTACCTAATTTTAGTTGATCTTGATTATTAAAGTCAGTAAAACCATTCAGAAACAAGTCTCATGAATAGGGTAGTTGATTATATCATCTATCCCAAGGCATTTAGCAGTAGTTCTCAACTGGGAGCTCACATTAAAGCCACCTTCTTTAAAACAACAACAACAGTGACTATAATCTAACAAAATAAAAATTATAAAACAGCGACAACAACCACCAAACCCCACAAGTACCAGACCATACTCCATATCTGCCCAATCAACACTTCTGGGGGAAAAATTATTCTGGGGGTGAGCGCCCCTGAAAAAAGCATCCCCGCTGACTCTGATGAGGAGCTGTGGGTATGAGGCACAGTATTATAAAGTATTTGTGTATGAGTTGGCCTCTTTGATAGGGCTTCTTAAAGACGTGTATTTGTAGGCATATGCCTCTTAATGCTTCAAATGCTTCATGACGATTAAATGGAACAATTCAGACTTTGTATTAAAAAAGTGATTGGAATAGTTTAAGTGAATAACACATATGTATGTACACACACATAATACCATTTTCTTCATTTTAGAGACAAATAATAGAGGACAATGACAGATATAAATACAATTTTAATCATCAAGTTTATACTTACATAATCGTATAGCAAGAAGAATATAAGCAGGAAGAAATATTCACTTAATTCAATGTTTAATCTCTGTGAACCGAATATCTACCTCAGAATATTGACAGCTTCTTCCAAGAGCCATTGCTTGTTTCAGGGAGGAATTTTTGAAATCCATCTTGGATCTGCTTGTATTTTCAGCATTTTACTCTGTGTAAGGAAGCAAGGTACACAGTGCTGATACCTCTGTCTACTTTGCTGCCTCTTATATCCTAAAGCATTTTTTTAAACGTCAGTTTGCATTCTGTCCCAGGCCATACAGGATTTTGTTTTTTCTTTTGTCGACTATTTCAAGATACTCTTTCGACATTCAGATTTCGGGACTAAATATAGTGTTCTAAAGCAGGTCAGCTGTGCTTTCGACAGGTTTTTTGTGGTATACTTTGATTCTTCTTTTAAATATGTTTCTTGTTCAGTCAATGCAGATTTTTTCCCGTGCAGATATTTGTTGAACATCCCCTGTGTGTCTAGCAGCAGTAACGATGGACAGTTTGGGGATCATCTTGCCAGCAGCTGCTTATGGTGTCATTTGGGAAATGCCACAGTAAGATTGGCAAATTGGGAAGTTTTTCCTTAAATCTCTTTTGTTGCCAGTTTCTTCTACCTGTTTTCTCGTCTGAGGCCTTTACCCTCTCATCCTTTACCCCCAGTCCTACCCCTGATTCTTAGTCAGTGGTATTTCAGCCAGACCCACCCTCCTTCTGCATGACTTCCTCTACTCTCTTCCACTTGTTTGGTTGTGTCTGGCTCAGGCCCCAGTTGACTATTTTTCACTGAAATTCTGCAGGATTATAGGATATGTTAAATAATGAAAATACATAGCTTAAAATCTATATAAGGGTTTTGATGTTATTAAGGAACAAATTATGATATTAAAATCATAAGATTTTAAAGTTGAATTACACTTCAGAAATTATTTTAAGGGTATTTTAAGTTGTCTAGGTTTGAATCAATGAAATTGCCATATTTATAGATCACAAGTGGTGACTGTTGACAATGTTACATGATTCAGTCCAATACAAAGTAGAAATTGTCACTAGAGAGAGAGGGTATTCAAAAGTCTTAATTTCCTTATTTTGTAAAATGACAATGCTAACAGTTACAGTAGTTATAGAGGGTTATAAAAATTAGGTAAAATGTATGTAAAGGACTTAGTGAATGGTGTTCCTGGGGCATATAGCATCCTTTCTCCAAGTTATAGTAATGCTAGTACTAAGTGATTAATGTTGTGATTAATCCTGACAAGATAACAGGACTGTTTAATGGCATGAGTTAGATTAGATAATGGATTGGAAAATGAATTGAAATGCTCTTTCACATTTACCAGAGAGATGTTAACCTTTTCATATCCTAAGCTTCCCTATCCCTCAACTCCTCAGGTTGCGCTGCATCTCCTATTTGAGGGGAGGTAGAGATTTGTGCCAATTCGAATTTGTGTGACGAGTTGCTATTAAATGATGTTCTCAATAATATTAATATTATCCTTTCAAGATTAAAACTATTATGACTTCTGCTGGCTATATAACTGCTTTGATTTTTCTGTTCACTCAAGGTTAACGATCAGAAGACTCTCGTCATTTCATGCATACAGTATAATTATCTATCATTCCACTTCAAAATCATATTGGATTTTCACGATAATAATCTACTAGGCGACTAGTAAGCTATTCAGTCTGTTGTACTGCTTTCATATCAGAACCAGGACAGGGTTAGTCAAATAATCTTTAATATGAAAATTGATAGGGGCGCCTGGGTGGCTCAGTCGGTTACACGTCCGATTCTTGGTTTCAGCTCAGGTTACAATCTCATGGGTCATGAAATTGACCCCATGCCCAGTTCCACACCCATGTCCAGTTCCAGAGTCCATGGACTCTGCTGGAGATTCTCTCCCTCTCTCCCTTCCCCCTCCCTAAAATAAATAAATCTTTTTTTTTTAAGGTTTTATTTATTTATTTATTTATTTGAGAAAATTGAGAGAGCATGCACAAGCTGGGAGAGGCAGAGGGAGAAGCAGACTCCCCACCTATCAGGGAACCCAACTCGGGGCTCGATCCCAGGACCCTGGGATTGTGACTTGAGCTGAAGGGAGACGCTTAACCGACTGAGCCACCCAGCACCCCTAAATCTTTTTAAAAATATATGAAAATTGATAAATTTATGTGTGTGAAGAGTGATTCCTTGAATCTCTCACATAGATTAGCATGGACTGAGTCGTCCGTCTCCTCCCCCCCCCCCCCCCCCCCCAGCTGCCTTCTTACTTCTAATGCTTTTTAATTTGGCCGTTAATCTCCCTGGTAGCAGGATCTCATGTAAGGCATGGTTTGAGCCTCTTTACCATTTCTGTGAGGTTGTTACTTATGCCACCTCAGTAGTGGTCTAGGAGTATGTTTTTAAAAAGAGAGAGAGAGGCACACCAAGAAACAGACTCTTAACTATGGAGAACAAACTGATGACCACCACGGGGGAGATAAGTGGAGGATGGAGGAGATAGGTGATGGGGATGAAGGAGGGCACTTGCTGTGATGAGCACTGGGTGATGTATGAAGTGTGGAATTACTGTATTGCACACCTGAAACTAATATTACACTGTATGTTAACTAACTGGAATTTAAATAAAAACTTAAAAAAAATAAAGTACTGATAAAGGTTGCTGTGCAGAACTTCAATTGTAAGGGGTTATCAAAATAGGACAAACTAATATAATTTGTGATTGCATAAAATAAAGGAAGTAGAGGTACCATGGGACCTAATGAATCACAGAATGGAAGCAGTCTTCTAGCTACCTAAACGCTGAGACTTTGTACTAAGTCAAACACGTATATGTAACTCAGCAAACCGGAACACACTCTGTGTTTACGTCAGTAGGATGAAGGCGTTCACAAACACCATTCGGGAAAAACAATTTTGGCCTATTTTGTCTGTTGCTACCGTGGAGTAAATCACGTAGTACGTATTTATTATAAACAGCTGAAAAACATACCTGCTTTGTGGAAGACACAAGTGCACACATATACATGCAGAACAAGATACAGAAAATTGTATGTCACTAAAAAGCAATTATAACTTATGAATGTGCTGTGGAAAATTTACTAGTTGTTTTGAATAGCACTTGTTTCCAATTGATCTTAATATTTTCTATTTAATTAGTCTTATTTTCTCTCAGATATTACCATCTTATGCCTCAAGAAATACTATTTTAATATCCTCTTTTTAAAAAATATTAAGTTTGAGGGCGCCTGAGTGGCTTAGTCAGTTAAGCGTCTGACTGCGGCTCAGGTCGTGATCCCAGGGTGCTGGGATCGAGTCCGCATCGGGCTCCTTGCTTAGCGGGGAACCTGCTTCTCCCTCTGCCTACCTCTCTCTCTTTCTCTCTCCCTCTCTCTCTATCTCTGACAAATAAACAAATAAAATCTTTAAAAAAATACTAAGTTTGTATTGCAGTTGACAGGTACTTAATTTTTAATCTGTGATGCAAAATGAGCATATTTAGGCAGAATGCCTCTTCAGCTGCATTTTTCCCACGAATTGTCCTGGGTACTTTGCTACTGCCATAACCTGAAGGGCCAACCAGGCCTTTCCCCTCTCTTAGCATGTCTTTTTCTTTCCCCCCTGCTGCAATACATCCCACACATTGTCAGTCATTCAACTTTACAAGGTAAGACAGTCTCAGTATAATGTGCTTTCGGTTCCGGTGAGTTATAAGTAGTGTCTCATGTTACTTGGTTTTCTTAGCCTAGATGTAAAACACCAACTCCCCACTTTTCCCCGTGTGTCAAGGATTTTCCTTTAGGGTTCTTCACTTTCTTCCAGTTGGTCTGCTAGAATCCTGTCACTTGACTTAAGCTAAGCTCTATTAATGACTTGACTCTTGTGCCAAGCTTGGATTTCTGACCTATGCTGAAAAGTTTCAGTTCTGGCTGAAACTTCTTAAAAATGCTTAATGCACTCTTTCCAGGAATTTCAGATTTACCAAAGAGATGCAGACCTTCCATAAAATCCTCACTCTTCTGATTGAGTTGCTTCACTTAATTAAAACAGGTAGATATTTGTATGAACTGGAAATCGTATAGCTAAATTGATAATGCTTGTCAGTAATGTTCTTTTGATAATATCCACTTTGAGTGAAGTTTAAAAACTTGATAATCATGATCTCTGATGACTGTATAACTACTTTTATTTCTCTATTCACTGAAACTTATCAAACAGAACTTACCAAAACAATCTGTTTGTTTTATTATAGAATATAATTGTCTATCATTCCATTTGAAAATCATACTGGATTTTCACTCTATGAATTTGTCAGGCAACTAGAAAGCCAATCTGTTGAATTATGTTTTCATTATGCAAATCTGTTTTCAGAGTTATTCTAATAATCTCTAATTATGAAAATTAATAAAAAAAATAAACATATGCGGGGGTGTCTGGGTGGCTCGGTTGGGCGTCTGATTTTTGGTCTCAGCTTGGGTCTTGATCTCAGGGTTGTGAGTTTGGGCCCCATATTGGACTCCACGCTTGGCATGGAGCCTACTTTAAAATAAATAAATAAATAAATAAATAAATAAATAAATAAATAAATAAATAAATAAAAAGAAAGAAAGAAAGATAGATAGATAGATAGATAAAAAACATCTGTGTAAAGAGGGATTGTCCAGTCTCCTATCTGGATTAGCAGGTGTTGAGTTCTCCCTCCCTTTCTCTTTGTTCGTACCTTTAATGCCTTTTAATTTGGCAAATATCTCGCAGTTCTCATTCATCAAATTTTGTCTTCACTGTATCTGAACCAAGAGATTGTTTTGAAACTCCTGTTCTCCAGTACCTTTTCTAAGATCCCTGGCACTCTTTTATAGATGCATAACTCTGTATCTCCTTTCCCCATTGTTGCTATTACTCCTGATTCATGTGCAGATTATGCAGAAAAGAAGAAAGTAAAAGTTAGTAAATGTCTACTATGTGCCAGTCTGCTAAAGATTTTATATATATTATTGAACACATATAGACCATTTTCCAGGTTTAAAAAAATAACTATTATTTCTATATAGCTTTTGAATGTATAAAAATTTAACCCAGTTTAACATTGCTTTGTTTGTTTTACATATATATAATATACTTATGTACATTATATTTTATATATGTATTTTATATGTGTGTGTGTGTGTATATATATATATATATATATATATATATATATAT